>NC_081411.1:528539337-529139337 GCF_030272615.1 Cryptomeria japonica
AACAAGTCATTAAACGTTAGTAGAACAACATTAAGTACAAAATTAAAGAGGTGAGAACAAATAGAGGAACCTAACAATAATTCTCTTTGGGCATTCTCAGGTAGACTACCATGCAAAGACAAGGTTGTTGTAGATGCACTAAAAACATTACTTGAAAATTTTTGGCATGACAACACAAGAGTATCACCCAACCAAACAGATGTTGTTAGAAGGTGAATTGGGTCTAAAAATCATGAGCCACATGCGAAACACTATTTGGATATGACTCAAACTAAATTTTATGAAAGATTCCTTCAAAAGTTTCCTCAAATAAAAATTTCTCAAAGATTTTTTGAAATGGCAAAATCTTTTTATATTAAGATTAATCATGTACGCACCACATGTTGTAGGATGCATATTGAATTTTCCATGCATTATAATATTTTTCATCATATTTGTTCTACTTTGCACACTAACGATGTCTTGCAGGAATGTAATATACAAGCACCTCCTAAGTCGGCAAGAGAATTTATTTCAAGTGTGTTATGTAATAGACATGATAGTTGCATTTATTATAAGCTGCCTTGTTTGGAAGGTTCTTGTGCTATATGTGGTGGTTTGCAATGTTTACCAAGATGCATACATTTGGAGAGCACACATGAAATTGGTACAAAACTAGTTTCTTTCGAAAAATACAAGATAGTCACATATGGAGTTAAAGATGGAAAAGATTTGAAGAGATGTGAGCTAGTGAAAAATGATATATTTGTAGCTCAATTTATGAAAATGTTTCAAGAGAAACTAGTTAATGAGTACATAATGCATACACATAGAGCTCGATGGTTAGATGAGCAATTCAAGTTGTGTAAGGACACATTTCCTCTTGGCACCATTGTCTCTATCATTGATTTCACTGAAAATTATACACTACAACCTCAAAATGAAAATCCATGTATTATCACTCTACACAAGTTTCTATTTTTGTACACATAGCATTCATGCATGCAGATGATAGCACAGAGGAGGATAGAAAGGTTGTAAGAGAGTATCACTTCTACATAAGTGATGATCGCTATCATTCATCGGAGTTTGTACAAGGATGCTTCAAAGTTTTCTATGATAGTTTAAGGGAAAGGAACATACGATACAACCAACACTTAATATGGTTAGATAATTGCACTGCACAATTCAAGAATTCAAGGATGTTTTATTGGCTGAGAAGGATGCATGTGACAAGCAGTGTACAACATTTTTGGAATTTCACTGAGGCTGGACATGGTAAGGGAGAGCACGATGGTGCAGGAGCATGTGTGAAAAGAGCCCTAGCCAGGGAAGAATTGAAGTATGAAGGTGGTGCTGAGTTGGTAGATGCAGAAACAATTGTGCGATGGTGTAAGTCTACGATGGGTCCAGGTAATCTAGGTACGTCATTGGTTCATAAATATTTTTGTTTGATTACTGAATCTAACATTGAAAACTATCTAGATTGTTGTATAGTTGCAGGATCGAGTGACATGCACTCATTTATGAGTTCAAATTCAAGTTCACTGGTAATTTATACGAGACAGATGGTATGTTTTTTCTCTTCATGCATGTATTGTTTGTGGGAAGAATGTGATTCAAAAGAGTGGGTTGACAAATGTTCTTGTAGACTATTGGTTCCCATTGATTCATATCAAATTCCCAAAGCACTACAATTGAGCCAGATGGAGACATCAGTGGATTTTGACCATGTATCCGACCTAGTGGATTTAGGTGATTTTTGAGTTAATTTTTTTGCAAGTATTCTTTTTGGTTCATTTTTTTGTACATCATACTTTATTTTTGTTATTAATTAACACTTTATAAAATGCAGGTCATTTGTATGCAGTTGTTGCAGAAGAGAACAATGAAGAAGGAACAAATTACTATTTGTGTCATTGTGTTGAGCCTAAAAGAAAATTGACAATCACAATCATTGATGGAGAGGGTATTGAGTACCCAATAGGGTTTGTTGTCGTGACAGGAACATGGCTTCGAAGATACCTTATCAAGAATTCAGATGTTTGGTTGTTCGAGGACTTTGAAACACACAGACATATTCTTCATTTCTCTAACCTTGTTGTTGCAACAAATATTCATTTGATGAAGTATCGTGGTAGACCTCATAACAAGATTTTATGGAAATTTTGTGAATCTGACCATGAGGCAATACTTGGCACAATACGGGTTAGAGCTGATCCTGAAGGCCCACTTGATTGATTCTACGGTTCAGAGTAGAATGATTTTGAGAATTTTGTATAAATCGTCGACGAATTGTTCTATATTCATTTTTTGTATATATAAATGCCCATGAGCTGATTTTTACATTTTTGGGGGCATAATTTTGTATATTTAAGTGGAAATGAGCTTAATTGTACATATGTACATGCCAAATTTTGTATATTAAAATGGCGATGAGCTGAATTGCACATATTGTAATGCCAAATTTTGTATAAAATCCCATGAGATGATTTGTATATTAAAATGGCGATGAGCTGAATCACATATATTGTAATGCCAAATTTTGTATAGAAGCCCATGAGATTATTTGTAAGACAATTTTTTGTATAATCAAATAGCTAAGAGCTGATTTGACCATATTTAGAGGCAAATTTTTGAATAATATGTGACAATGTTTTGTGACTATGTTTTGAGTATATGTGATGTGTCCCTGGTCAATCATGAGCATTCTTGATTCTTGTATAATCATGGATAATTATTTGAGTCATTATCGGGTCATAGATTGAGACTAGATACAATTTGAGCAAAAATTGTCATTGTTGTCAAAAAAATTGTCAAAAAAGTTGTCAAGCAACTTCTACATTGCGTCGGTAGGGTATGACTCTTGATGTTCTGGTTCTTTGGGATGCATGACAGGGGCATGCCTAGCGTAAACCTGCCCACCCAGATGCGCTCGCGATGTCGGTTTGTGCACACGTGGAACATAATCAATTCTAGCCAATCTTGCAACTTTTCCTTGCAAGCAACTGACAATTTTTTGAGCAGGCAAAAAAATGCTACTAATTGAAAATGCCTTTGAGTCATCAAAAATTAAGATAGGCCAATGTAGAGGAGCCTCACGCAACCGCACGGGATCAAACAGATCGACCGTATGTGTCGTGGATTGGAAGAAACAGTCTGTCAAATTTTGACAATTTTTTGGACTCAGGGCACTTGAGAGATCGCACCGGTAGGGTGTGACTCTCAATGTTCTAGTGCTTTGGGATGCATGACAGAGGCATGCCTAGCGTAAACCTACCCACCTAGACACATTTACAATGTTGGTTTGTGCACACAAGGAATGGAATCAATTCTAGCCAATCTTGCAACTTTTCCTTGCAAGCAACTGACGATTTTTTGAGCAGGCAAAAAAATGCTACTAATTGAAAATGGATCTGAGTTGTCAAAAACTGAGATAGGCCATTGTAGAGGAACCTCACACGACCCCACAGGATCAAACAGATCGATCGTATGTATCGTGGATTGGAAGAAACAGTCCGTCAAATTTTGACAATTTTTTGGACTCAGGGCACTTGAGAGATCGCACCAGTAGGGTATGACTCTCGACGTTCTGGTTCTTTGGGATACATGACAGGGGCATGCCTAGTGTAAACCTACCCACCTAGATGGGTTCGCGACGTTGGTTTGTGCACACGAGGAACAAAATCAATTCTAGCCAATCTTGCAACTTTTCCTTGCAAGCAACTGATGGTTTTTTTAGTAGGCGAAAAAATGCTACTAATTGAAAATGGCTCTGAGTCGTCAAAAACTGAGATAGGCCATTGTAGAGGAGCCTCACGCGACCCCACAGGATCAAACAGATCAACCGTATGTGTCATGGATTGGAAGAAACAGTCTGTCAAATTTTGATAATTTTTTGGACTCAAGGCGCTTGAGAGATCACACCAGTAGGGTATGACTCTCAACATTCTGGTGCTTTGGGATGCATGATAGGGGCATGCCTAGTGTAAACCTTCCCACACAGATGCACTCATGATGTCGGTTTGTGTACACAAGGAACAGAATCAATTCTAGCCAATCTTGCAACTTTTCCTTGGAAGCAACTGACGGTTTTTTGACCAGGCAAAAAAATGCTACTAATTGAAAATGGCTCCGAGTTGTCAAAAACCAAGATAGGCCATTGTAGAGGAGCCTCACATGACCCCATGGGATCAAACAAATTGACTGTATGTGTCATGGATTGGAAGAAATAGTCCGTCAAATTTTGACAATTTTTTGGACTCAGGGCACTTGAGAGATTGCACCGATAGGGTATGACTCTCGACGTTCTGGTGCTTTGGGATGCACAACAAGGGCATGCCTAGCATAAACCTGCCCACCTGGATGTGCTTGCAATGTCAGTTTGTGCACATGAGGAACAAAATTTGACCATTGTGAGCATGAGGGTGCTCTCACACCAAACACATTGTTGTTTAAATTCATATTGTCGATTTTTGTTGTTTATATTCATATTGTTAATTACATATGCAAATATTCATTTAAATTTATAAAAGGGCAGCCACCAAATACAGTGAATACACAATAATGAATTGAATACAAGGAGTTTTGTAGGGTTAATTCAACATATTAGAAATTTTATCAAATCATATTCCACGATTGCAATGCTTTATATCATATATTTTTGTTGTTTATATTCATATTGTTGATTACATATGGAAATATTTATTTAAATTTATAAAAGGACAACCACAAAATACAATGAATACAAAATAATGAACTCATTACACATTTATTGGATTGAATATCGATATTTATATATATAAAAAAAGGCATGTCTGCCAGGTCAATACAAGTATTACAAAAATGTGGCATATGCCATGTCCAAATCAATATACAATAAAAATGTAGAATATATCTACATGTATTGGTCATTATATGACCAAAACTAACACTATATGATCCTAAACTTGTGGTGGATCATCAAAATCAAGCCTCTTCGGCGCAGTACGCGGCTCTGTAGATGGCTGCAAAACCACAATTCAAAAGCCAAGCTAGAATTCTTTTGTAGAAAATAGTTCACAATTAACATCATAACTATGCATTTAACTTTAATTCCTTTGCAATTGAAATGTAGATTACCTCATCGGTTGATCCAGGAGCTAATGTCTTTGCTCTCCTCTCCTTGTCACTCTTAGGAGTTTTCTTAAAGACATACTTAAATTGATCCACGTTATGGCCGTACCGCAAAGGAGTCTATTGTAGATTAAATGTACAATTAATACAATGTACTAACATAAATATATCAAAAACACTTAAAAGCTATAATATAGAGAACAATGACGTACCTGTGCCTGAGATGCTTCTCCAATGGACTAAGGATGGCTCACCATCGATGTAGAAATTGACGCTATTACCTATACAAAAAATGTACAAAGATTAAATACAATTAATATAATGATAAGTATTGAAGGTTGAAAACAATTAATTTTACATATCAAACAAAAGTGTACTGGATCCTGAGATGCTTCTCCAGTGCAAGGAGGAGGGTTTGCCATTGACGAAATAGGTATGGATATTTCTTGTATGAAAAAATTATAAGATTATAATATATCACAAGTTCACATGTACGTGTGCATATAATCATGAAATCAAGAAAATAAAGTAGAGATACATACCTCCACCCTCTCTTGATCCACGGGTGAATTAGGTGCATTCAACATATCCACAAAGCTCAATGGTTGTTGTACATGTAAAATAGACAAAAAACACTAATCAATCTACAAACCCCAACTAATACTTGATTTCAACATTTTCAAAGAAATTGCACAACTAAAAATGTGTTCAATTACCTTCTTCACACGTTTTGGCATCTTCAAGGAATTCTTTTTCTTAGGATGAGCCCTAGACGCAGAGGGGGTACCCTAAAAACACAAAATTAACATGAGGTATTAGTATAGATAATAAATTAAACATAATTTTAAAAATCTAAAATGAAATGACTTTCATATTCCATCAAAACAATACATAAAAAGAGTTGTACAAAATATCATACTATATAGCCTTGTAGGCCAAAATCGATCGCTGAGAGCGTGATGTCATCAATCTGGGACATTTCGTCCCCTGTCAACACCTACAAACCAGAAATTGGACCAAGCATTAAAGATAGTTAGTATATCTTGTATTTTTTTGAATTCAAAGTGTACTATTCTATTTTAACATGTTACAAAATTTATACCTCAGGCGTCGAAGTTGTAGCTGTGGTAACTGGGGGAGGTGTATGGGATACCGCTGCTGCATCCTGAAATGCATATTATTTATCTCAATTTAAATTGATGTATAAATGAAAATTCATTTGTGTAATTACAAAATTAAAGTGACTGATAAATAAAATGTTATGAATTTAGATCAACACACCTGTGTTTGTGGCTCATGGGCAAACACCATGTCCATCAACTCATCTGTCAGTGCGACATCCTCAACCGTGTGAGCCTGACATCTATAACCACAAATTGTGCATAGATGATATGAGTATCCATCTGCACCGGCTGCATCATCTATCCCTAAGCATATCTCCGAGCAACTGACACGCATATGCTCGATGGGCTCTCTATCGCCCTCTAACGGCTCATCATCCAATACAATAGGGTGTGCTAATGATGTCCCATGCTGGATGATGGCACCAGTCAATGTTGTGGCCGCCTGAAGAGTCTGTAGCTCCATTGACTCTTTCAGCTCTAATGGGACAGCCTAATGCACCTTGGGTTTGGGTGCTAGGGGGCGGCGACTCTCCGCGGCTAATCGCCTATGGGCTCCAAGTCTATCTTGGGTAGAGCCACCACCTCTACCATGAAACTCTCTCATGTCAAAATAATTTGGGTGCACATTGAGCACAAACTCACAATATATTTTTCTCAAATAATATAATGGAACCTCATAATTATTACAAGGTGGATCATCAAAGACCATCCACCACCTCTACCAAAAAAGATTCTTCATCTGCACATTGGTACACCAATGTATGGGAAACCTCTTTGCATTAGGAGGTAATGACTAACCAGTTTTGGGGTCAACAAAAAGGGCACATATTTGTTGTTTAGAAATATTTTTGTTTTTAAATCCATCGTATGATAGCCCATCAGCATAGAATTGACGACAACTATCCCTAAAGCTTCCCCATTTGGTAATTTCTATGGAAATAGCTATGACACCACTAGCTAATGTTTCTAGGCTAGTGGCAAGGGATTGATGATGGTCAAGTTCAGAAGTTTTCAATTTTACAATCAGTCTATTGATTTTAGATGTATTTTGTCTTAACTGATTAATTACTTCTTCCTGTGTTTCGGCTGTGCGGTCAAAAGGAGGAATTGGGGGTTGTTCT
Organism: Cryptomeria japonica; assembly: GCF_030272615.1. Taxonomy (NCBI): domain Eukaryota; kingdom Viridiplantae; phylum Streptophyta; class Pinopsida; order Cupressales; family Cupressaceae; genus Cryptomeria; species Cryptomeria japonica. The sequence continues at coordinate 528,546,677 of NC_081411.1, forward strand.
TGTGTGTTTTTAGGAGGTGCATTTGGTTGTTCTTGTGGGTTTTCAAGAGGTGCATTTGGTTGTTCTTGTTTTGGATTAGAAGAATCTGGTTTTTGAAACAAAAAATGAAAAAACCTAATCAAAATTAATGAAATTAAATTCAAAACATAAAACAAATTGCATAAACCAGAAAGAAAGACAAAAATAAACCAAAACTAACCTTGATCCATAGCCTAGAGGAAAAATTTAGCACCCTGTTCATGGTTTAGGTTAGAAAATGGGAAAAAAACAAAGTAAAAAATGCGCTTTACGGGTAAATGAGACCCATTTTTTTTTAAAAACTTTTTTACCAAGCACTGTGTACGCGGTTTTATTTGGATTATTAGTGCGTACGCACTCATTTTTCTATAAGCAGCGCATACGCACTAATTTTCCTAGGCATAGCGCATACGCGCTACCTTTTATAGGCTCGAGAAGAACAAACCTAAGCGCGTACGCGAGAATTTGAAATTTTAAAACCGCATACGTGCTACCTGTTTTTCCAAGTTTTTTTGGTGTGGTGTCCACTTTTCTGACCACCATCTTTGTGCACACGCCCTATGGGGTATCGACTCCACTTGGTTTCACAGGTCTAAGCGTACCTTATTTGTCCGATGGGAGTGGAGGAGATAGTGGTTGGACCCTAACTTAACCCGCATTCAGACTCATGCTAGTGTTGTCAGTCGGTCGCCTTTCCCATTTGACCGGTATGCGAGTCATGGTGCTTTAGTATTTTCATTTTGTGAGTCATCATTTGATCATTCATCGTTTTGCATGCTTCTGATTATTTGAATAGTTATTAAATTGAGTGAATGATGCTATTTTTGTGTTGGCGTAATTAGTTTTTTAATATGCCTTGAGTAATTAATTTAATTAAATAGATGAAGTTGCTAGAATGAAATGGTAAAATTTGCTTAATATATTGTGTTAAGTTATATTAAAATATTAGATAAAGAAGCAAGTATATTCCTTACTATTTCAATTTCAAATGTCATGTTGAGTTAAAGTCTCTTAGAAAATAGAAAATGTAAAATAAATAAAAGATTTTCTTTTCTTACCTTTCTATTTAACTTTTTGGTTTTATTTGTTGAAAAAAAAAAGAATTATTCATGGGAAAAGGTAAATCGGATTTCCTTTTTTTTTTAATAGCTTTATTCTGATTGGTTGGGGAAAAAAATTTCAACCTAAAAGTTTAGGTTGAAATATTTTTGAATATATTGCCTATGAGTTCACGAGAAGGGGAGGGATTATTTTTGGAAGGCAAATTTGAAAATCCATTTGGAAGAAGGAACTAGGATTGAGAAATTTGGTTGCAAGGTTGAAGCTCTTCCACAAATTACTTCCTGGAGTGCTTTGCAGGTTGGATAGTCTCTTCTTTTGTTATTATAAAAATTTTAGTAGGCTTCTTCTTCTTCCTGTGTGGTTGTTTTGAAATTTTGGAATATTGTTGGAAGATGATTTGGGATTTGGAGTAGTTGCTATGGGATTCAATGAAATTCAGTTTTAATTTCTTTTTGAAAGCTTCTCCAATCTCTTTTTTTTTTGTTGTTGTATGTTTTCTATTCTATGCTTAAGATTTAGTTTGTAAACATTTCCTCCATTTGTGTAGTATGGATGGAATTGATTTTATGAGTTGTTTTCAAGTTTTAATTTGTGCAAATTTGGGGGTTATGCTAGCAAAATTTTGCCAAATTTGTCCTCTTTGTGTTTCCAAAGAAAATTCTTCCTGGGTGTTTTAAAAAAAAGGATGAATGAAGAAATTGAATTAAATCTTCATCTTTCTCTATTCTTTACCATTAATATTTTGCCTAGAATTTTAATTGGGATTTGTCAATCCCTTGGGTCTTCAGTGAATTTGGTTTTATGAAGGAATTTTTTTTTTTTAAAATAGCTTTTATGCTCTCTGTTTTGTCACAAAGATTTTGTTTAAAATGGTATTTTTTTTTACCAATAATTATTGTGTTCATTGTCTATAGTTTAAAAAAAATAATATAACAAAAAAAAAAATATTAAATTTGATTTTTTTGGGTCGCGTGACGGGGAGCTGGGCTCGACCCAATTACACACCCAGCAGCAGTGTTGTTACCACATACATGTGGTAGCACACAGATCTGCTACCACATGTATGTATGTGGTAGCAAGCTTTGCTGCTACCACATGTATGTGGTAGCACGTGGGCTACAATTGGGGGGGTCATGGGCCCCAACGTTTTATGTGTCATTTATTTATTTATTTATTATTATTTAATAATTAAAGGTGTTTATTATTATTATTTTTTTATTTATAAAAAACTAATAATACTATTAATACAATTTGTGTATTAAGTAATATTTGTGGATGATTAAATATTGATAATTTAAAGTTAGGATTTTATTAATTATTAATAGTTAATAATTATTATTATATATATTTATATTTTTATATATAGTAATTTTTATTAATTTATTAATAGTTTAATAAAATGGTTTATATTTATAAATTAAATGTTGTTTTAGAATAAATGAGCTATTTAATTGGGAGTGTTTTTTTTTATTATTGTGATTTTTACTGGTTTAAATTAAAAGAATTAAATAGATTATTATGATTAGTTAGATTTCTAGTCCTATCAGTGCAATGGTGACTTGATTTTCTCGTAGTTTTCATGATGATGATTTGTTTAATTTAAACGATGAAAATTGCAAGTTTATATGATGTTGTTCTTTTCAACGATTGACTATGTTGGGACTTAGTGATTTTAGCTTTTCTTGCAAGGGGTTTATTTGGTTGTTATCCCTCGTTCTTTATAGTCATCCTGTTGTGGCGTATTTTGTATCTCTGGACCAAGTAATGTAGTATGACCTCGTTGTCTTAACCATGTAGTGCTCATTCCTTATGGTTAATCAAGGGTTAGTATGTCTTTGTTCTGGCCACTTGTTTTTGGATAGTGGTGTTATGGTTGTCTGTTTCACCATTGGGTCCTCGTAGAGTGACCATGTTCGTTTAGTGTCCTATGAAAGAATGGCTTTCGAATAGGGGCTGCACCCAAAGTGGTTGGCAGGATAACCCCTCGAAAGTCAGTTAATAAGTGATAACATAATAATTGATTAAGGGGTGGGTAGTAATATTAATTAAGATATTGTACCCCGCGTATGGTTGTGTGCTCATATAGGCTCAAGATGTAGTGGAAAGGCCTGGAATGACAAACTGACCACCTTGTCTTCACGAAGGGTTGGTAGGGTCCGCATGAGACTTAGATGGAGCTGGGGGTTCGGGAAAGGTTACCAAGATAACCTAGGATGTGGGTCGGGACATATGGAGGCCTACCTAGGGTAACCATCATAAGCCATAAGATGACACTCTCTCTTTAGGGTCACTAGTGTCTTATGAGGTCAAGTCACATGGATTATTGTGGAGTCATATTGTACAGTCGTCCTTGTCTTGTTTATGCTTGCTTGAGGGTCCTCTGCTATCTCCTAGCATGGTAGGGTGATTCCATTTTGGGATCATAAGATCGGGTGGTAGTGCCACTTCCCATCAGATATTCTTGTTCATACCTTCATGCGAGGATTGGCTTCGCAGGTGTTCTTGTGGCTCATGGCTCTTGCTCTATCTCATATTGGAGATTATTATTCTTTGGAGACCTATGTGGTCAATTGTATCAATGAATTTATGTAGTCTTGTATTTGATTAATATGTTAACTTTGAATTTATTATTGGAAGCCATTTATTTTATGGTCGATGTAATCCTAAGATTTGGATGTTATTTACCAGCTTTCTATATGATTTGTGTAAATGCTTAATTTAAGACAAAATGATATTGTTACTCTTTTAGTCTTTAAATAGTATAATCTGTTATTGTATATGGTTTTTAATGTTAATTAAGTAATGATGGATTATTGGATTAATCGTAATTATGGAATTTAACTTTTAGTTTAAATTCTTCTTTGGTAACCCTTTAGGAATTCTGGTGTAAGTCTTCCACTTGTATTATTATGGTGCAATGTAGTAATTAATCCACTTAATGTGTTTTATACTTTAAAAAAAAAAATATATTTCACCCTTATTTGCCTAGATGTGTGGTTATTCCTTTGGGGTTCCTGGCAGAGCATTACACAAAGACATTTTGTATGCCTTTATGACACATTCATAATTTTTTGTATGGTAATATATTGATGACATTTTGTTTTCTATAAAATAACGTTGGCCTCATGGCACTATATATAACATGTTGTCCTCATGGCACTATATATTAGTGTAGGAGTTTGTTCCACTACTTAACTTCCTTTCACTTATGCCATGTATTCCATTTAATCCTTATGCACACCATATAAATATGACGAAGTGACATAGGGAGGGAGACAATAAAAGATAGAGAGATAGAATATGTACAAGTCATTAAAACCATTTAATCTATAATTATAGATTAAAAAGTTTTAATGGTTTGTACATATTCAAGATAGTATATTTGTACATATTTATAGATTAAATGGTTTTAATAGCTTGTACATATTCTATCTCTGTATCTTTTAGTGTCCCCCTCCCTATATCACATTGTCATATTTATATGGTGTGCATAAGGGTTAAATGTAATACATGGCATAAGCGAAAGGAAGTTAAGGTAATGGAAAAACTTCCTACAATAACCTTGAGATTTTATAAATAGCATGCATACTACAACATAGTTATTTACGCAATGAAAACCCTTTTAGAAGAAAAATCCCACACTCCAAAATACATCCATTATATTATTCATAAATTCACAATAGATTACAATATACCTATAAAGTAAGCTTCTCTCACAAGAGTATCACCAATGAAGATCCAAAGGAAACTCAACAACTATTAGACTTCTAGAATTACAGAACTACAATACAATACCTTATAAAATAGGGTTGTCTTCTAGGGAAAGAAAAGCACATAAAATATTCATTGTTATATTTGTGACCTAATGCTAAACAATCAAGATTTACAATGATAAATTATACATAAAATATGGATTTTTGGGGTCTTGCCGTTGAACCCCTATCAAGGTACATGGACCTCGGATCCTCTATCGAGGGTCACCATCCCCTGGCCCCAAAAGAGGGTACCCCCTTTGCAACCCCCCATGGTAATTTACCAATAGTAACCTTTTATTATTGCAAGGTTGAGACACCATTTTCCTTACAAATTTCCCACTTGTCAAACACCTTGAAAGAGCAATATAAGTGGTACCAACATCATGTCGAGAAATTCCTAAGGATAATGAGGCCCATAGATTTCAAACATCATCCAAATTTATTTGTGCTCATAGCCTTAGTTAAAGAATTTGAAACATTCATTAAAGTCTCTACCTTTACCAACTTCACCTTTACATCCTTGACCATACCTTTAAAAAAATGATATTGAACATCACATGCTTGTTCATGACATGAAATGTTGGGTTCTTAGCTTGGAAAATCACATTATGAATATTACAATTTAACCCATCACCACATCTTGTCTTATTCCAATAGTTGAACATCGTCTCATAGACAAAATGGCTTCTTTACAAGCATGAGTAGCTGCCATATACTCTATTGTAGTAGTGGACAAAGAAACCACAACCTATCACTATTGGCATATTGTTGGCATAATTGATGATCATGAGATGAGAAGATGACCGGTAAAGTTGATATGATCAGGTATATGATGTCATGGACAAGATTGTTTTCTTGATGATGATATAGTTTGTTTGATGACTTTATTTATGTTGTCATTGATGGAAACCATGTTTTGTTAGTCATCTAAGTCATCTAGACCTACCGGTAAAGCCTAACTGGTAGTGGAACAGGTTAACAGGTATGCAGGGATAGTGTGATGATCAAGAGACTAGTATGGATGATTGGTGAAGAGTTAGGTGTTGCGGTATGGAACGCATGTTTATGACATTAGCATGAGTCTGTGATTGAAACCACATCAACAAAATCAGTTTATTAAGCGAGTTATGGTTGACTGTCATGAACTCTGTGAAGAAGAATGTATATCGGTAACAAATCTTTGACCAGTAATGATTAAAGGTTTGGTGGTTGATCTTATCATGTTTGCAACTTTGTGATGACATGTTAGAATTCATGTTTAATGATAAGATGATGTTTGAGCGTGTACAAGGATCAGATTTATTAGGAAAAAATGAAGTGCTTAGCAAAATGTGGCAAGGGTTTGATTGCTTATCAAATTGATGTGCGGTGATTATTCAATGACAGAAATCATCTAGGAATTTGTTGTAATAATTTGTAATGATCTATAATGTAATATTGTTGATGTAATTTGGGCTTGTAGCCGCCCTAACTAAAAAGTATATTTAGGTCTAGTTTGAGAAGGCTTTTAGTGTTGGTGGTTTGGGAACAAGAGTGTGTTGAACCAAATTGAAGTGTCTGCATGTGTGAAGCATAGTTGTGCTGAAAAGGATATGTACTAGCAAGCAAGGAAGTGTTGTGATAAAATCTTTTGCCTTGTTGTTCCCTAATAGTTACAATAGTTTGAAATCCCTTAACTAGGTAGACTTTAATAGGTCTGATATTGTAAATTCCTTCACTGGGTGGCTCATTAACTTGAGTTTAAAATCCTCTAGCAAGGTTACTCTTAACAAGGTAGAGCTCCTAAATAGGGTTGAGGCTAAATACCTTCACTGAGTGACTCCTAACAGGGTCTGCTCTTAACCGGGCATATTGTAAAGCTCCTAGCTAGGCTAGGCCTTTAACCGGGCACATTCCAAAAGAGTGCAAATATTTTGTGGGTGGTAATTCCCACTGTAGTTTTTCCCATTTGGTTTTCCATGTGAGAAATCTTTGTTTTCATATGGTTGATGAATTGTTTATGTGTGCATTTGATATCTTTATATTGTTTGCATAGTGATGAACACAAGTGAATGGTTTGGTAAATCAGTTTAAAGGACTATTTGAATAGTTACCGGTATTGGTTTTTGAAGTATTGCATAATTGTTTTACTACGGATTCACTCCCCCACCCTCTCAGTAGTAACCAAATCCTCATAATAAAAATGGTATCAGAGCCTTGGGTCCTCTTTGTGCAGAAGCTTAACTGCTTGAGGTAAAGATCCAAGATGATGGAGAAGGAGGGTCCTAAGTTCATAAAGGATAACTATAGAATCTTGAGTGATAGAATGAAGATCTACATTAAAGGCATGGGACCACAGTTTTGGGAGAATGTGGTTAATCAATTCACATCTCCTACTTGGTACTCTGACTACAGATCAACTTAAGGAGAAGCAAGAGCATGTTCAAGCATTGTAAGCTATTGTAAGTACTCTTTCTAATTCTGATTATATTGATGTTCTTGGTTTAGAAATTTTTTATGAAGTGTGGGAAAAGTTGAATTTAATCTATGGTGGAGATGAGCATGTGCAAAGAGCTAAAGAAGAAAGCCTAAGAGGCAAGTTTGATAACATGAGGATGATAGAAGGTGAGAACATCACACAGTATGGACAAAGGATAAAAGAAGTGGTTGGAGGAATCAAAAAAGCTAGTGGAACCATTGCAGAAGACATAGTGGCAAGTAAAATGCTAAGAACTTTATTGCTTGCTTATGTTATTAGAGTATCTGATATCCAAGAATTGAGGTCAGTCAGGAAAGATAAAGTTAGAGATGATTTATTGATAGGAAAGATTACTTCTTTTGAGTTGAATAGCTTTGATAGTAGTGTACCTAAAGAAGAGTCTACTTTCAAAGCATCAGTATCTAATGCACCAGTAAGAAAAGGAAAGGATATCTATCATAACCATGAATGCAGGTCAAATCATCATGGCGGTGGTAATGAAGGAATGGATGATTAACATAACTTGATGGAATTTAAGGCTTTATTGACAAAAAGACTTCCTAGAGGCACCAATAAGTACAAAGGCAATCTTCCTCTTAAGTGTTTCTCATGTAACAAAATAGGACATATTGCTGCTAATTGTCCTAATAATGATCAGAAAGAAAAGTTCTGAAGGTTTAATGGAAAAGGTAAGAAACAATGTTATGTTGCAGTTGATGAAGGTGTCACTGATGAGGAATAAGAGGATGAAGATAATGAGGAAATTTATTTTGTAGTAGTTATGGAAGATCTATCTGACAAGAAACATTTAGTGTCTCATATTGACAACAGTGATGAGTGGGTCATTGATAGTGGTTGCTCACACCACATGACCGGTGACAAGAACAAGTTCATATCACTTGAAGAATTTGGTGGTGGAGTAGTGAGATTTGGCAATAATACACCCTACTTGGTAAAAGGTAAAGGTTCAATTTATTTAAATGGAAAAAGTAATGCTAATGATGTGTATGGGGTTGAAGGATTGAAGCATATCTTGTTGAGTGTTGGTCAACTAAATGATAAAGGTTATCATATTGAGTTTAAGAATGGAGTGTGCAAGATTTTAGGAAGCAAAGGAGAATTTATTGCTACTGGTAAACAGAAAAAAGGTAACTTATTTTATCTGAACACTAATTGATGTAGAGAGTCTTGGAGCTAATCCTATTCACCTTCTTGTCTTACTCAACCTTCTCTCACTCCTCAAGCCCATCCAATGGTACTTGGTAGAGGTTTTTTTATATCTATAACTCCAAGGTCTATTCCACTTTGGATTTCCTCCAAGTTATAGCCACTGATCTTTAACAAACTAACTATCTATTGAGGATTCCACCTCAATCTCTAACTCCACTCCTAAGGCTCCAACACCCTCTGCAAAGGATCACAATACACCGATTTGTTCTATGGGTTCAGAATGAATTCATATAGTGTCTTTGATTTCTTTTTGGGGTTTGAGCACCTTCAATCCCATCGCCAAGTTTTCCCAACCTCTCTTTGTCTCTACCGGCTCCAACTAGGCCTAATACAATTATCCCTCCATTAGCAGTTTTCAGGCCTTAGTTTGAAATCTCCCTAAAAAAGGCCACAAATAAATTATAGATTTGAGTACCCTTTTCATAGTTACTCACAATATCTCCAAATTTCATCTGGGTTCTCCGTACACATATGGGAACCAAAATTGTCCTATTTTCAAGGGTTTAGACCTCCCCGGGTGACTTACAAATTTGTTCTTAGAAAGGTTCACCAGTCAAAACATATGCAAAAATAAATTAGGGATTCCTTTAGTAAATTCATAGGTCTTTCCAACCATGTCTCATTTTTGGCTCCACCAATCCATATGTGCTCTTAAAACGCACATCTCTTGTTGTCCTGGACTCACCAACTCCTAGTTGTGAGCCTGGGTTTCATTATAGCTCCTCCACAAAGGCCTGAAAAATAACACAAACTATTATAAACCTATTTACAAACCCTAACCTATCATTCCACATGATTACAACTAGTGCCATCAATGGATGCTCAAGTTAGAGCCATTTTTGCCCTTAAACCCTACTTTGCAAGGGTTTTACACATAGTCACAGAGAATGGACTAGATCTCTACAATCAAACACAATCAAACTTGATAATCTACCTTTCTGGAAAGATTATTCAACAAAATCTCATGCCCTACAATGAGATAATTCTAACAAGTCCGTACTGAATCGTACAATGCAACCAAAAACAAAGAAAACTGTCAAAAATAGTGAAAAGACAAGATTTCTTCTTGCAACAAAAACTTGTTTTTTGCATTCGAGATCCTCCAATGTGTAAAATGAAGTTTTTTTTGGCTTATATTCCCATTATTTATTTGATTGAACCAAATTTTCAATGCCAACATCCAAAAATGCAACTTTTGCAAAATGTTGCAAAATGTTGCTCAACAACTTTTACATTTGTTGTCACTTAGGATGCAACTTTGAACTCAAGTGCATTCCAAGGCTCCCAAAGGCCTTCTAAGAATCCTAGAAGACCTAAAAAAATTTCATTAAACCCCTATTACATGATGACTCTAATCTAGAGTACTACACCTATGCTCAACATCAACATTACAACTTCCTAGGATATCATCCTGAAACATATCAAAGCTTGGACAACTCAACCATGGCTCCACTGAGTCCCAAATGGTTGGTCCATTATTACAACTTGAAAGGCAACACAAAAATTATAACAAAACCAAACTTGTGTTCTTGGAGTGATGTGTGCCCTGCACTACTAATGTTAATAGTTGTTTGGTTGCAAAAGTTGAGGACAGTTGGTTATGGCATAGGAGATTTTGTCATGTAAATTTTGATAACTTGGTCAAGGTCAGAAAGTCAAGTATGGTTAGAGGTATGCCACAACTAGTTAAACCAGATAATATGATTTGTAAAGAGTGTCAATTGGGTAAGATGACTACTTCCTCTTTCAAGAGAAAATCATTTTCTTCTGAAAACATTTTAGATTTGGTGCACACTGATTTATGTGATCCTATGAGGACTAGGAGTTTTCAAGGTGACAAATATTTCATGATATTTACTGATGATTATTCAAGAATGATGTGGGTTACATTTTTGAAGGAGAAGTCTAAATCTTTCAGCAAGTTTAAGGCATTCAAACCCTTAGTGGAGAAAGAAACCGGTAAGAACCTAAAGTATCTGAGATCTGATCGGGGTGGAGAATTCACATCAGTTGAATTTGTGAAATACTATGATGAGAATGGAATCAAAAGACAACTATCTGCACCAAGGGCACCACAACAAAATGAGATTGCAGAAAGGAGGAACCAGACCATAGTTGAGGCAACAAGAACAATGTTGATACAAGGGGAGGTGCCTAAAATATTTTGGAGAGAATTTTTCAGCACTATAGTATACACAATGAACTAGGTATTGGTCAAGAAAGGTAATGATAAAACTCCCTATGAATTATGGCATGGTCATAATTCTAATGTAAGTTATTTCAATGTCTTTGACATCAGGTGTTACATAAAGAGAGATGATTACACTAGTAAGTTTGATCCTAAAAGTTATAAAGGAACTTTCCTAGGTTACTCAACTAAGAGAAAAGAATTCAACTACTTTAAGAAAAGAACCAAGAAGATTGTGGAAAGTATTAATGTAAAAGTTGATGAATATTCTAATAAATCTGATGATACCAACAAGCCTGATACAGTAGATGAACAGAGGCTAGTGATCATTGAACTAGAAGTTCAAAATAAGGTTGAGCAGAACAATGTGGAGGATGCTGCTCAACCGATAGAAGATGAAGAAGAACAAGAAGAAACTTATATACCGAAACAAGTTATACCTAGATATGTAAAGTTGAATCACTCTATAGATCAAATACTTGGTGATAGGAATGTTGGAGTACAAACAAGAAGAAAGATCAGAGAAAGTGCTTGTTTGATTTCTACAGTTGAACCTAAGATAGTGAGGGAAGATCTCAAGGATGATGATTGGATAAAGGCAATGGAGGAGGATCTTGATCAAATAGAGAACAACACTTGGTGACTTTTCCCCAAACCAGCTGATAAAAATGTGATCGGTACTAAGTGGGTATTTAGAAACAAACTGAATGAAGATGGTGAAGTGGTTTGAAATAAGGCTAGGCTAGTTTGCAAAGGATATGCACAAGAAGAAGGTGAAGATTATGGAGAAACCTTTCCACCAGTTGCTAGACTTGAAGGAGTACATATGTTACTTGCATTTGTAGTGTTTAAAAGATTCAAGGCTTACCAAATGGATGTGAAGTCTGCATTTTTTAATAGAATACTAGAAGAAGAGGTTTACATTGAACAACCAGACGGGTTTGCATTGATAGAAGACAAGGATATGGTGTACAAACTTCATAAAGCTTTATATGGGTTAAAGAAAGGTCCAAGGGCATGGTATGAGAGACTCCATTCACACCTCATAAAGATTGGATTTGAAAGAACCAATGAGAACAACAATATTTACTTGAAAATAGAAGGAAACAAGTTATTAATTGCAAAAGTATTTGTAGATGATATCATATTTGGAGGAGATGATGATATGAGTCTAAATTTTGCAAAAGAAATGAAAAAGGAATTTGAAATGTCTTTAATAGGTGAAATCAAAATTTTCACTGGTTTGCAGGTTCAGCAGATGAAAGGAGAAATCTTTATCAGTCAGTCCAAATATATGAAGGAGGTATTGAAAACCTTTAGAATGGAAGACTGTAAACCAGTTGGAACCCCTATGGTTACTATATACACATAAAAATTGGCTATGAGCAATTAAATAAATATTTTATATTTATTTAATAATTATTCTTCTATTAAATTTTTAATTTGAAAAGATTGATTTATTTAATTCATTTTCATGTCTTTCTGTTAATTAATATTTTATTAATTCATTCATTTATCCTATTCTTCTAATTTAATTAAATATCTAATATTTAATTATTCCTTCTAACAAAGTTAATTAAATATCTAATATTTAATTATCTCCTCCAAACAATTTAATATTTAATATTTAATAGTAATTCTCCTATCCTATAGTCTCAAAAATTAAACAATTCCTAAATTATTTAATCCCTTTTCCAACTCATCCCTCCATCTCCACTTCATCTTCCCTTTGCGAACTCATCAAACATGTGGCTAAGGAAATTAATATTTCTTAATATTAATTCATGATTTATCTCCAACTTTCAAATTCAATGAAAATTGTGTACGTACACATATTTCATAACCGTTTCCTATATTCTCTCCAACACCCCCTACATCTTAGGAAGGACTTGAGTCCGCTTGTCCTCTCATGCCTAAATTTCCTCCAACCATCCCTAGATTCTCTCAGTTAGCAACCTAGTCAAGGTGAGATGAGTGACACTTGTCTTCTCCTTCCCCCTTTCTCTCAACCTTCACCTTTGCTCATAGATCATGACCGTTGATTTGAGCCACATCATCTTATCCTCTCAAAGTCTATAAAATCAAGAGCTTTAGCTGAGAGAGTTAATCTTCAAGTTAATCTTCAAAATAATTTTCAATCAATCATATGCATCCGTGAGTTTTGAAATAAATAACAAATATCATTTGAGCAATATAATCATATAGCATTATCATTTTAGCATAATCATGTAGCTTTGCATATCATACTATTAGTTAACTACAAGTTATCAGTCCATTCTTCATATGCCATCTTGGAAGCCAACAGTGCATTGTCTGAGAGCACATCATCTGCAACCAGGAACAATGGAGTTAAGACACAGTGAAACATAAACCATGAAGGTAAAATAATGATTTATTTTAGTATGTATTTCATGTAGTTTCATTGGTGGATTTTGGATTTCTTGTATGCATTTCCATTGTATTTTGTGAAACTAACTTATTACAGGTAATATTCTTAGGATGAAATTCAAGCTCACACATTTTGGTGCCCACCTTGGGGCTGGACCTCACATATACCTTTAAAAATCTCGTAAAAATAAAATTAATGTATTTGTAATACAGATTCACACATGTATGAATTTTAACAACGCTTTTGTTCGATAGGTTAGCACATTTGCATCATAGATTAGCGCATATGTCATGTAGGTTAACGCTTTTGTCTGTAAATCAATGTTTTTGCATCATAGGTTAGTGCATATGTCATGTAGGTTAGCGCTTTTGTCCAAAAATCAGTGTTTTTGCATCATAGGTTAGCGCTTTTGTCTGAAAATCAGTGCTTTTGCATCGAAGGTTAGCACTTTTCTGACACAGGTTAGCACTTTTGTAACAGGGACTAGCGCATTTGACAGATAATTTAGTGCAATGAAAAAATTGTAACTATGATTTAAAATTAGGCTTGTGGAAGCCCACGTAAGGTTTTGGATTTTCACTAACTTCTTTTTATTGCAGGTTTCTAACAATTTCTTGTAGATTTGGAGGAGTTAAGTTAGGATTTAGTGATTTCTTTTCTAGCTTTTTCAAAGTTGGTTAAAAAGAACTCATATTTCCTTTTGGGTAAAAAGAACTTCATTTTTCAAATTGGTGCTTTAAAAAGTACCTCACTTGTTTTTTTGGGCTCTAAAAATAATCACATTTGCAAGGTAAAAATAACAACAAATCAAACATTTACTTTCTTGCAAAGTTAGGATTCACACCTCAAATTTTGGGCTCTAAAAAGGACAACAATCTTTTATTTTCTTGCAAAGGTAAAAAAACACAATCAATCTTATATTTTGCAAGTTAAAAAGAACAATCAATTTGTCCATTCTTACAAAGAAAGTTACTTCTTGCAATGATTTTCATTTTGTTGACTAGGATTTCCAATTCCTAGATTATAAAATCATTTTCTATGAAGGGCTAAAATAAACACCATGCTTGTTGGAGCAACATCTCCAAGTAGAGGATAGATCACATTGCTATGGAAAAATAAAAAGAATACTTGTATTTGGTGTCTCGAAAGTGGTAGGTATATGCTCTCCCCTTAATTGGGTGACCAAAAAGCCAAACCCACTCTTTTACGCTTTCTTTACTTTCAAACAATTAATCCTTTAGAGGGCCTGCCTTCCTGAGCTGCCTTGAGGGGGCCAGTGAGAGGGGAACGACCTAAAGTGGAAATAGGCTAATACTGAGTCCTTCCAATCCACTATAAATAAATCATGTTTGTGATGAAAGTTAAAACAACATGTGCTGATAAGTTCATACCGACACTATGTTTCCCCATAAACCCTATGGAGCGTAACCTCTATAGGCTGGGAACCTTCTGTATTTACAGAGCTGAAAGTGCCGCATGTATGGCCACATGACCAGAAGCCTTTACTAAAAACTATTTTTACTAGTTACCAAAAACTTTCTAGTTGTTGGCACAGGAGGTCGGACCTCTGAAGCAGCTCACACACATACGGTTCCTAATAGAGATATAAAGTTTGCCATGAGGAGATTTCATGGAAACCGGTGCTTGACTGCCCCAAAGAAGTGAGTGCCGAGGGTGGAGCCAGTGGGGTCAAGCATCTAAATATCCGCTTTGAATAGTGTAGCCTCGGGGGAAACTCCATGTGAGATTCAACAAGTATTGTCTCAGCCTGCCATAGGGATTTGTACTTGCTTGTGCTTTTCATTTATTAAAAATTGTGTCTTCTATGTCTATAACATGTTCCAAATGGTCAAAAATTGAAGAAAATTATCATCTACAAGAGATCAAAAATCAACAAATTTTTGAAAAAGTGTGATCAAAATGATAAAACAAAAAGCATTCCAATGCTTGAAACACCAACTCAAAATCAAAGTATCAAAACATCAAAATATCAAAATAATTCTTGAAGTAGGTTTGTCTTGAAAACATCATGTATTTTCAAAATAGCTCAAACAACTAGGTTGCTAATCGTACAGGTTATTCCCAAAAGGTTCTATAAACATCAACATTCAACAAGCTATTGATTCAAACATCTTAAGTACAAAAAATCAACATCCTTGTCAAGTCTCTCATCAGGATAATCAAATCCTCTATCACGAAGCTTGATCAATCTATACTAGGTTCCTAATCTTGGATATAACTTTCCTATTTTGAACTTAGGTTACATCAAAACCAAAATTGCACCAAAATTGGAATCAAACTTGTAAACTATCAAATGCTTATATGACTTTTAAGTATCACCTTAAGAAAAGAAAACCCAGTTACAAAGCTACTCAGAAGAGAATAAGATTCTTGTATATCAATCGCAAGATCTTGCTAAAACATAGGACATTCCTACACCATTTTTGTCACTACTTACATGGCTGCGGTATAGAATTTGATGGTGAAACTCTACAAAGATGTGCTTTTCAACAAAGAGACACTTTATCCCAACGAACAAACAATAGTGGTAAGATCAATAAAGCATACCTTCCTAAACCAATAATCACCTATTGACCTTGTCCTTGGGAACTTTTGACAATTTTGAAATAAAAACATGCCAGTTTGGACTAGAGCCCAACACAAACAACTTAGAAAACAACAACAAATGGAGGAAGAAGATACTCCTATATTCCACACTTTTGGATTTACCATTGTTGACGAAGAAGCAGTCAGTATGTGAGGCCCTACCTCGACCCATCCTATCTCTTCAATTATTTTCATATTGGAACTATTATGGATGCTAGTTTTGACACACTATGGATATAGAACTTTATATGGTCCCACGATTTTTGGTAATATTGATATATATTGTATGCTCCATTTCTATGCCTTGTGGATTATAGAATATTATATGATTCTAGATTAGGGTAATATTGTGATGATGTATGTTATTATCTGAATTTCAAGATTTGTTATAATGTTAGAAATATGTTTGCATATCTTGTAGATGGATCAAATTTTGAGGATTATGATGAATTGCTTTGATTTGTGACAAATCGTATTTTATAATGACAAGTCTTTGCAGAAGGAATGTATTGTATTCTGATTATGTGTTTTATATTACATGAGGCTATTGGGAAGTAATAATGTTTAAATTGAGATGTGCAGGAAATTATCCATGTGACCATGGAAATATTATGGAGAATTGAGCCTAGGCCTATGTGCGTTAGTAAAACTAGGGGTTGTCTATTTGGAGAGACAACACCCCGTATGTATTGTATTTTATTCGTAAATGTAAAATGTTGCATGAGTGTAAATTGTATTTATTGAATTGTTTAAATTGTTTAAGGGACAATTGCCATGTGTGTAATGTGATGTGGAATTATTTTGTAGTGTCACTTGACACCTATATAGTATGTTGTGTTGGCAATTTGTCATGTCACCTTTTTGGAGAGTTTTATTTTTGTTAATTGTTTTATCTCCTAATTATCCTTGAAGGAACCAAGAAATCTAGGTTAGTGAGCCACAAAGAGGGTCAACTCAGAGTTGACCCGTAGGTTAACTTCAGGTGGACTTTCTGAGGGTCAAATCAACTCCTAGAGTCAATTTTAGAGCATTTCTATTAGGCCTCATGGGGTACCTATGGGTGAAGGCCAAAATTGGCCATGTGTCTTTCCCTTAGGACTTGTTTAACCACCCAAAAAAGTGGTTTTCCCAAGATGGACGAATTCCATCTATAGGAGTGCCTCCTTGGTAGGATAACCTTCTTGAAGGGAGTAATCCCTCTTCCCCATTCCATTCCCCTTCTCTAGGTACCTAGGTTAGGGAGTGTGTAAGACCTAGGAAAGACCAACCCAATGGGGGATCCCTCACTCTATCCAAGAGGTTGGAAGGAGTGAGAGAGGCCTTCTTAGGCTAAGAATGGAAGCTTAGTGAGCTAATCACCCACTCTCCATCCTTGGAGATTTTTGGAGAAATTTTGGAGGAAAAAACCAGTTTTAGGATAGCAGATTTGGGGGCTAAGGACTTTGCAGAAAAAGATTAGAGGATTGGGCAGCTCTTCATCAAGCTTTCCCTTAGATTTCCCTTGGCAGGTCAAGGTTGGTGTTATTTTTCCCCTCTTATGTAAATGTAAAAATGTTATAGAATGTTTGAATGGAAATTGCTGTAACTCTTTATTTGTGTTGTATTTGTAAAATTTATGTGTTTCTTGTTTATTTCTGTTTTATGTAATGTTGTGTTTGGGGAGTGTTCAAGACCATCCTTTCCTTGGGAGGAAAGATTGGTCTTGGGGGTGGAAGGAGCTTGACAGCCCTTAGGGTGAGAGGCTCTCATTTTGAGAGTGATCTCAAGGGTCTATCCATGAGACCCTTGCTGCTTTCTTTTGTGTTATTTCACTTGGGGGTCATAAAGGGGAGCAAATATGGCATGTTTGCCTTTTTGGGGGTCATAAGGGTGTAGGGATTAAGGATGAATTCTAGTTATGCATTCATGGGTGCCATGAGTTGGCTGTAAGGTTGATTTAGCAGATTTCTCCCCTAGGGTACTTGGTCCACTTCCACCCTAGTAAGGCATCACATTTTGTGATGGAGTTTCAGCTTGGGAAGGGGTGTCTCTGTTGTGTTATTTTCATCCCCTTTTGCTTGTTGTATTGCTTGGTTGTAACCCCGTCTAGGTCTTGATTCTCTAAGCTCGGGGGTGGCTTCTAGTAAGCCTAGGCTGGGAGGTGAGCATCCCATGGTCACAATCCTAAAGTTTTATATGCAGGTTGCTGGGAAAAGATCTAAGAGTTGCAGATTTGTTTGGTTGCAGATTTTTATTCAGATTCAAATTTCTATTTAGATGCAGGAAAGCAAAAATGTAATTTATGAATTGTTGCAAAACAAAGGAAAACAATGTAAATAAAGGGCTTAAGTTGATTCTTTTATTTCTGTTTAAAGAAATGTATTCTTTTATTCAAGTCCTCATCATTAAGAATGAGAGACTAGTTGGGGTTACTTTCACCCATTGTAAATGTGTACCCTAGTATTCAAATATTCTGTATGCAAAATACCTTTTATTTAAGTTCTGAACATTTATTAGGTTGTTGTAAATTGTATCAAATTCTATCTCAAAAAAAAAAAAAAGGAATTCTGTTGTCATGTTTATTTCTACAAATATAAGTAAAAAAAAAAAAAAGAGAAAAGAGAATGCATTATGTTGAGTAATTTCTTGCAAAGTTTATTTACTGTTATTTTGTTACTTTTTACTCTATTTAGGCACAGCTAAAAAAAAAAATCTAGCATTTATACATTGCTGTAGAAAACATGTTGTAAGACTATAAAAAAAAAAAGAGAGAAGAAAAATAAGACTCATTCATATTGCTGTTAAAAAACTAAGGTCAGTATGCTTAGATGTTAGAATCTCAAAGAAAAATAAGGGTTTCCCACCCTATTGTCTTAACATTTAATTATATATATCTATAAAAATATAAGTATATGTATTGAAAAATATATACCTATATATATATAAATATATATAAATTTCTATATGTGTATATCCCTGCAACAACAAAAAAGAGACATATTTTGCCCTTGTGTAATCCTGTTACAAAAAAATAATTCAAACAAACTTCCTAACCCTATCAGGCATATATATATATATATATATATATATATATATATATATATATATATATATATACCCCTGCATCTGAATCATACTCAATGGATACCCTTTAAAAAAAAAGGGGGTATATGTATGTATTCTGGGCATAGCAGTGAATACATATATATATATAAATAAATATATACATACATAAATATATTTATATATATATATATATATATATATATATAAATATACATATATATATATATATATAAATACTTTTATATAAAAAAAAAAGGGGCGAAATATTAAAAACTACAAAAAAAATTATAAGCAAGTCGGGGGTACTGAGCCAAGCCACTGTGTGTTAACATAGTGGACGGCTCACGGCCGAGCCACTGTGTTCACACACAGTGGGCGGCGTCGAGGGGCACCGTACTGTGTGTAAACACAGTGGAGCGGATGCGTCCGCCACTGTGCTACACACAGTGAGCGGCGCCCGCCACTGTGTGTATACACAGTGGGCGGCGGTAAGCCCGTCCGCCACTGTGTGTGCACACAGTGGGCGGCCCTACCCGCCACTGTGTGTACGCACAGCGACGTCTGGGGGAGCCCGTGCCGAAACTCTCCGCTCTTCCCTCTACGCAATCCCTCTGTCGTGCCCTAATCCGCCATACCTGCAATCTCACACACTCCAAAAACAATAAAAAAAGGGGGTTTAATAAACCCTAACCCATTTCGGGTTAGGGCATAAAATAATAAGAAAATAAAACAAAGTGGGAATATATAGAAATGCAACCCTAACCCAATTTTGGGTTAGAGTTAGCATTTTAGGAATTATATATATATATATATATATATATATATATATATATATATATATATATATATGTGGGAGATTTAGATTGGAGTTTTAAAATTTGATTTTAATATATAATTAGGGTTAGCATTTTAGGATTAAGAGAATTCTTTATTTAAAAGAATTTTAAATTAGAGTTGGGAAATTTAAATTGGAAGTTTTAGAGTTTAGTTTTAATTAATAAATAGGGTTATTTTTATAATTGAATTATTATATGTTTTTATTCTTTAGAAAATTTAAATTTTAATATAGTTAATTCAGAGGGTTTAAAAATGAAGAATTAATATAGTTGGATAAACTATACCCTAAATCAAATTAATTTATTTAATTAGTCAATAGATTTTCCTCAATTTAATTGTGGACAATAGGATATATTGTAAATGGGAGAAAAAAAAAAGAAAATTCAAAAGGAGGAATTTGTAAATTAATGAACCTTAAGCCCTTGAGACCGATTTTGGCCGGATCGAAATTAAATCGTCAAAATTAAGGGTTTAGGGAAAATTAGAATTGGCTTTAGCTTATTGTCGGTTTTAGTGGGCAAATGACATTATAGTAATTCAAACCCTCATCGGTTGGATTTAAATAATAAATTTTGCATGTGCATCAATTAATTAATAGCATTATCATTATATGATTGGGAATAATTTAATACATTAAGATAACCAATTAACCCTTGATTTAATTAGCGACAACTTGATTTAGGTAATTGAGCTAGCTAGCTAATCCGTGATACTAACTGATCTCCACCAAACAAGTCACTCGTTTGAGTTGGTTAATTAACCCATCCGTAGTAAGTAAATTTATTTACATCCTAGATAAGACAAAACTCTAAAGATAGTTATTATATTGTAGGATATGTTGCGAGTTCATGACGTCAAAAAAAAAATTTGTTGTTCCGTTTTTGTGCCCAAAAGTTGGGCACGACACAATAGCACCATTAGAGATCTTGAGCAAGATTTCAAATTTGATAGGCTAATGGAAAAATTGTTGGCAAAACAAAAAGAAAAATATCTCTTGATGTTGACAAAATCCAGGGCTAAATTACCACAAGACTTTAACATGGAAAGCTTGAAACAAGATGTGGAGACAAGTAACACCCAAAACACAGATGAGCAAAATAATGAAGATGTGAACAAAGAAAGTAATGGAGAAACAAGGAAAGAAATGGATGATAAAAGAAAAGAGTGTAGTGACAAAAAGACTCATGTAGAAACAAGGAGAGACTATGTAGATAATCCCTTATCAAACCTTACTCAACAAATACAAACTCTTCAACAACAAATACAAGACATGCAAAATGGGACAAGTTCCAAGAATTATTCATTAGAAGACATATGCCCATATCCCTTTGATAAAAGGTTAGATATGATACCATTTCTGCAACATTGCGAGATCCCTAAATATGACAAATATGATGGAAAATTTGATCCTCAAGATCACATTAGGGAGTTTTGTACTATGAGCATGGAATTTGCTCATGAGGAAACTTACCTTATGCGTATTTTTCCTAGGAGTTTAAGTGGACAATCAATGGAGTGGTTTTCAAGATTACCATCCAGAATCAAATCCTTTGAAGAACTTGTGAATAGGTTTATTTCACAATATTCCTACAATATAAGGAATGAAATAACAATGCTAGATCTTTGCAATGTTAAACAAAATAATGGTGAATCCTTTATGATCTTTTTACAATGATGGAAATGCATGTTTAATAGGTATCCTCGGGATGTACCTGATCAAGAAAAAATGGACATATTCATTGATAATCTTATCAGTGAAATGAGTTATCGACTAAGGATGCAATGTCCTCCCTCTTTTTTCAAAATGATCGAAAATGGTCTGAAAATAGAGAACGCAATGGTAAAGAAAGGAGAACTAAAAATTTACAATAATTCGTACAACAACAACAACAATGAAAAACCCAAGTTCTGGTCAAAGAATAGGAATGTCAACAATGAAGGAAATGATGATAACAATACTGCGAAACAACAACAACCAATTTTCAATCTATCAAGTCAAATCCCAAGCAACAACAATCTAGAAAACAATAAAGCCAAGTACTTTTTCTCTAATCCTCGAAGAAAATTCACAAATATTGGAGAATCTTTAGAATCAGCTCTAAAAACTTTTCTTGCAAACAAATTGATTGTTTTACCCGAAGCAATAATTTATAAACCACCAGTCAAGCCAAATTGGTGGAATGACAATCATTTTTGCAATTATCATCAGAAGAAAGGACACCTAACAAATGATTGCCAAAGATTGAAACACATTATCCAAGATCTAATTGATAATGGAACCATCACGGTGGATAGCCATAAGACGAATGAATCACACTTGGCTTTTAAAACTCTGCTTCCAAACTATGATAAAGGTGAATCATCCCAATTGAAAAATGACAAAGGAAAAAACAAAGTAAATTACACTTATACATACGATGATGTAGTAAATGTGATCATTGTTAATGAAAATCAATCTTCAGAACCAGTCAACGTTATCACAAGAAGCAAAGCAAAGGTTACCTTTCCAGGTATAGCAAAAGACTCAACATCCACATCACAACAATACAATTTAGTAGAGAAATTACAATGAATACCTACTCAAATATCAATTCTGGAACTTCTCAAGATTTCACCTATGCATAAGGAAATTTTGGAAAAAGCTTTAGTGGAAACAACGGTTTCAAAAGATTTGGATATAGATCAGTTCCAAAACATGGTAGGACATCTTATAGCCCCTCATTGCTTATCATTTTCTAAAAATGATGACGCATCCTTACAACATCCTCACAATGCTCCTTTATATGTTGAAGTCTCCATTAATAAAACTCATGTCAAACGTGTACTCATAGATGGAGGAGCTGGCTTATATATTTGTGCATTAAGTTTGATAAAAGCTTTGGGATATTCAGAGAATGCAGTGGACCCAAAAAATAAAATAACCATCAAGGCTTACGATGAAGCAGAACATTCTTCTAAAGGAACTGTCATGCTACCAATAAAGATAGGACCCATGGAAAAGGATACATTGTGTCGAGTTTTAGACTTGAATCTCTCTTGCAACATTCTTCTGGGAAGACCTTGGATTCACAAGATACAAGCAGTCCCTTCTACATATCATCAATGTGTAAAATTTCCTCATGAAGGGCAAGAGATCACTATAATTGCAGATTCTAGTCAATATTGCAATAATTTGAAGCCAACACAAGATACAAGAATTCCACATAATAGAGAATTAGTATATACTACTAAAGAAGTTCAAGCAAAGTTATGGGAAACTTTTGAAGAAAAGCTCAAGTTAAATTATGAAGGAATGGGAAAGTAATCTTTGAATAATTTTCCACTCTCCCCTAAGTCATATGGAAAACCTGTAGATAATCAATCACAGACATCAAGCAAATCAAAACATATGTTTAAAGGAACCTTTGTTAGTGTTGGAACCCTTGAAGAGGAAAATGAAGACAAAGACATTCTTGGTTGGTTATACAAAAATGGGATATGAAGGAAAAGGACCAATTGGTAAGCAAAATCAGGGTATTTCAGAACCTATTTGTCCAAACTCACAATCCATAGAAGATAAATCCGGTTTGGGATACCTGAAGTCTAATCAAAAGCAACACAATACTCAACAACAAAAATGGAGAAAGAAACCAGTTTCTAAAGGAGACAATTGGTAAGAAAAGCTACATCAAGCGGCTGAAACAGTAACCAGTAAGCAAAAGAAGCAAGAAGAACATGAAAAGAAAGAGGAGGAGATTATCATCCCAGGTAATGAAAAATCTTGTCAACAAGTTCTGAAAATACAAACAAAGGCAAAATCTGAACAAGATATTCCAGAGGCAATAAAAATAGAAATGACAAAAATCAGAGAACTTTTTGCACCATACGACATTCCAATATGGTATAGTGGAGTAATCTTAGATCAAGATTCAGAAACAAATTCCAATGAGTATGAATGGGGACCAGATGTCTTATCTACTACATCAAGTAAAGAACACAATGAAGATCAAGCAGCTATCACAAAAGAAGACTTGTCTATTACAGAACAAAAGATAAAATTAGAAAAAAGACGAGAAACTCAAAATTTAGAGAAAAGAGGCGTATACAAAAAGAAAAGAGAATGACAAAAATAGCGACACAATACCACAAGAAGCGCAAACAAGGATCAGATATGCAAGAACCATAGAATAAATAAGAGATAGTCAAGTTGGAATAACTATTAGTCCAGAAGAAGCCGAGTTTGAAAGGAGACAAAATCTATTAAAAGAATCCTCTTTATCATGTACACAAGTCTATCAACTCCAAAATGAAAATGAAGTCAATCAAGAAGAAATTTGCAGTACCAAAGATGTGTGTGTTGATATAATACATTCATTTAAGGGACAAATGTCAATTGAAGAACCACTTGAGTGTGAACTACAAAATGCTAATATTAATCTTCTTAAGACTAATTCGGAAAAGCTTGAGAAAGACAATCCTCAAAAACATCTAATCTATGATAATACCTATTCTATGCTAAATTATGATCATTATGTCATGAACATTGAAACACCTAATGATGACAGTGATTATGATTTACCCCTTCTTCATCCTGAACTAATTGATTGGGATAATTTAGACAACCCCAAACTAAATGTCTTTTCCAATGATCATGACTTAGCTGTGTACCTTAATGCTATTGAACCCATCCCACCTAAGATATCTTCCACTACAGAATCAAGTGATGTTTCTCATAGTCAGGAGAATGCCAAACTTTTTAGTTGCAAAAGTGAAATAAAACAAGGAAAGAGACCTATTGTTGAAAACCATTTCATGCCAACATTAGATCAATCAAAAGAGAAAATAAAGGGCGTATCTGATGGTGAAAACCTCCTTGAGGCACCAGAAGATGGAAAGTTTGACATTTTTCCTGCATATTTTCAAGAGAGATCTGCTATCTTGATAGAACCAACAAAAGCAGTAAACATTGATACATCAAAGGATCCTAAAATAATTCATTTTGCTGCCTCATTATCAGAAAGAGAGAGGAAAGAATACATGGAATTCTTTAAGAAAAGACAAACAAATTTTGCTTGGTCTTATGCAGATATGCTAGGGCTTAACCCAAATCTTACCATGTATCATCTTAATGTGGATTTAAAAGCAAAACCCGTTAAACAAAAGCTAAGAAAGATGCACCCACATATTGCTCTCCTTGTAAAAAATGAGCTCAAGAAACTATTGGAAGTGGGTTTCATAAGACCAATGGCTTATGTAGAATGGGTTTCAAGTATTGTACCAGTATC
Source organism: Cryptomeria japonica (assembly GCF_030272615.1). Lineage (NCBI taxonomy): Eukaryota > Viridiplantae > Streptophyta > Pinopsida > Cupressales > Cupressaceae > Cryptomeria > Cryptomeria japonica. The sequence continues at coordinate 528,571,530 of NC_081411.1, forward strand.
AAAACCAGATAAGAGCATAAGAGTCTGCATAGATTTCAGAGATCTGAATAAAGCATGTCCAAAAGATGATTTCCCACTACCAAACATCAATATCATAGTAATCTTATCAGCAGGACATGAGATGTTTTCATTAAAGGATGGCTTCTCAGGATATAATCAAATAAGAATCGCCCCTGAAGATCAAGAGAAGACAACTTTCACCTATGCATGGGGAATGTACTACTGGAATGTTATGCTATTTGGGCTTAAGAATGCAGGAGCAATATATCAAAGAGCTATGATGATAATTTTTCATGACATGATGCATACATTCATGGAAGATTATGTTGATGACATACTTGCAAAATCTCACACAATAAAAGAACATTTGAACATTCTAAGCAAGATTTTTGACAGGATGGAAAGATATCAATTGAGATTAAATCCAAAGAAATGTGCATTCGGGGTAACCTCTGGAAAGCTCCTTGGGTACAATATATCAGCTCATGGCATTGAAGTTGATCCTGGCAAAGTTAAAGCTATCATGGAGATGGAATCACCTAAAAACATAAGTCAATTGTGATCTTTACAAGGAAGGTTGCGATCAATCGAGAGATTTGTGTCCCAATTGGTTGATAGATGTCTTCCATTTACCCATCTTCTACATAAAAATGTTCCATTCAAATGGGATCTAACATGTGAAGAAGCTTTCTTACAAAGAAAAGAATATCTTATGAGTCCTCCAGTACTGATATCACCAACCAAAGGGAAACCATTGTTACTCTATATCTCAGCAACAAGTGTATCATTAGGCGCTCTCCTAGCTTGGCATGACGATGAAGGAAAGGAAAGAGCAGTTTATTATATCAGCAGAACACTTGTTGGATATGAGTTAAATTATTCATCAATTGAAAAGATATGTCTAGCAATTATATTTACAACTCAGAAGCTACGACATTATATGCTGATTCATTCTGTAAAACTAATAGCAAAGATAGGTCCTCTCAAATATTTGTTGAGCAAGTCAACATTAACGAGGAGACTAGCCAAATGGGTTATGATACTGAGTGAATTTGACATAGAATATGCTGACCAAAAAGCCATCAAGGGACAAGTCATTGCTGATCAATTGGCTGATGCACCTTTACAAAATAACATGCCTTTGCACATCAAATTTCCTGATACAGATATATTGACAGTAAGTACAAACTTTTGGGAATTGTACTTTGATGGTTCTTATACTCAATATGGATCAGGTGCGGGAATATTTTTTATCACACCTCAAGGACATACAATTCCGAAATCATATAGACTGTGATTTCATGCACCAATAATACTGCAAAGTATGAAGCATTGGTTATAGGGCTCAAAATGGCCATTGAATGGAATGTTAAAGAACTACATGTCTATGGTGACTCACAACTTGTCATTTATTAAATAAATGGTGAATATAAAACAAAGGATGATAAGATTATGCCATACAAACAGCTAGTGGAGGAATTTAAAGGACATTTTAAAGAAATCACATTCACCCAGATTCCTAGAAATGAGAATAAAGCAGCAAATGCAATGGCTACAATAGCATCTCTCTTGCAAAATAAAGAGAATCAACAATGTTACAAATTTCTTGTGGAAGATATCTTAACCCCTACCATTCAATCCCATCATACCTATTGAATTTGCCATATATCAGGAACCAGTCAATCTTTATACGGTCAAACCTACCAATATTTGAAAGATCATATCCTTCCTTTGGAATTATCTCGTAATCAATGAAGAAACTTTATTCATCGGTCCTCTCGCTATACCATTATTGCTGATATCCTATATAGGCATGGTCTAGATGGTACATTGTTGAGATGTCTTGAAAAAGATGAATCTGAGAGAGTTCTTAATGACATTCATGCAGGTATTTGCGGTACACACTCAAGTGGTTTAACATTGGCTAAGAAACTTATTCGTATGGGTTAATTTTGGCCTACTATGGAAAGAGATTCATTCATCTATGCTAGAAAGTGTAAACAATGTCAAATTCATGGAAATCTAATTCATGCACCAACACAAGAGTTATATCCTATGACAAGATCATGGCCATTTTCATAGTGGGGCCTGGATTTGGTAGGAAAGATCAATCCCTCAACTTCTAATGGACATAAGTTTATTCTGGTTGCTACTGAATATTTTACTAAGTGGATTGAAGCAGTGCCTTTAACAACAGTGATAGGAAAACAAATATCATCATTTATTCTAAATTATATAATCTGTCACTATGGAGTTCCTATGACCATTATCACTGATAATGGAAGACCATTCAAAAATCAAGATGCAAAAGAGCTATGTGAAAAGTTTCATATCCAACATAGGTTCTCTACTCCATATTATCCACAAGGTAATGGTCAAGCTGAGGCATCAAACAAAACTGTTTTAAAAATCTTGAAGAAAACAGTCAATGAAGTTGGAAAAGGCTGGCACATTCAGCTAAATCCTGCTCTTTGGGCATATCGAACTAGTGTCCGCACTCCAACAGGGGCAACTCCATATTTTTTGGTCTATGGTTCAGAAGCTATATTACCTATAGAAGTAGAGATACATTCTCTACGAGTATCCTTGCATGGTCTTATACCAGAAGAAGAACAAAGAGTATCTTGACTCCAGGAACTAGAACTGATTCAGGAGCATCGCCAAAATGCAACAGATCATTTAAAAGTATATCAACAAAGAATGGAATGAAGCTATAACCACAAAGTCAAGCCACGCATTTTCCAAATTGGAGACATAGTTCTAAGGGAAAATCCAAGAAATCAACAAGATCGGGAAAAGAAGGGCAAATTTGAACCAAATTGGCTAGGACCTTTTGTCATAGTAGCAACATATGGATCAGAAGCATACAAATTATCTACACCAGAAGGTGATTGGTTTGATGAACCTATCAATTCTATCTATCTCAAGAAATTCTATGCTTGAGATATAAAGTCCTAAAAAAATCAATAAAAAGTATATAAAGTCTTTAAAAAAATCAATAAAAAGCATATAAAGTCTTGAAAAAATCAATAAAAAGCATATAAAGTCCTGAAAAAAAATCAATAAAAAGCATATAAAGTCCTGAAAAAATCAATAAAAAGCATATAAAGTCCTGAAAAAATCAATAAAAAGCATATAAAGTCCTGAAAAAAATCAATAAAAAGCACATAAAATCTAGCAAAAATGCAATAAATTTAGATGGTGAAAACCTGGTAAACAGGCACTATCTAAAAAATGAGTTCTTCCATCTATGAGATCTCTTTACGCACCTATCCGCTCCATCCTATCACATCTATCGCTTCCATATATATTAGCTTATCCATTTCTCTGAACCATTTAGCAAGAAAAATGTAGCTTACCAACAGTTATCAATCTTTGACATACTTGTCATAGTCACTATCAGCATCTATCAATATGCATTTCTATCTTGTCATGGTTTGGATCTTGATCATTTCATATATCCATAATAATTTTTGTTTCTGCTAGGGGAAAAATCCTAATTCCTTTTGCTAAGGTGATCTTTTGAATCTTTGAAAAATCCAAAATATTCAGAAAACTTAGAAAAAACCAAAAACACCTAGGGTTTTGAAATAGATAACACGCAACAAAGCAACAAAAATCAAGGCATTTCATCAACAATTGAATCATGCAACTCAGAAACCAAAGAATCAATTAACAAGTAACAAAGGGTTATCAAAGAACATTCATCAAGATGATTATATCAGTTAATGACCATAAGAACATGTGAATGACATACAAGATTGAATGTTTATATCTTGATTTTATTGCTAATCATGTACTCTATGCAACTCAAGGATGTCCTTGACTAGAGAAGCTATGATGGGGAATGATTATTTTCTTTGATTGTTGTCTGTGGTTTATATCTTACTATGGTATGAACTTGTCTCATGATATGATCAACAAAAGATCAAGGAGGATGTTCCAAGTCATGCATGAAAGGGGATAATCCTTGTCTGTTCTGCAAGCAATACTTAGGGCAACTTGATCCATTATATCAAGTTTCTTGTATTAACTTGCTATATCAAAATCCATGTAAGAAATACTCAGGTAATCTTGAATCATTATGTCAAGCTGCTTGTATTTTCTTACAACATTTTTAAGCTCAATGATGGAATCAAGCACTGTTACCCGATAGCATATGAAGAATGACCGTATAAATTTTAGTTAGATCATTTCATTAGCTCATTATTTAGTTGAATTATAAGCATTTGTTTGTCAACTACATTATAAGCATATCATTTCATTAACAGATCAACAGTCATAAATAAAGATTGAGTATACTTGGACATACAAATTTTTTTTGCATTTAATCATTGTAGGTGCATTCATTTTAATCATTATCCATTTCATTTTAGTTGCATTTTATCATTGCATTAATTGCATTCAATTAAGTGCATTTGATTAACCATGTAAAGTATCATCATTATTATCTACATTATCATTTCATAAAGATCATTTAGTTGCATCTTTTTCACTTAGATTCATAATCATTATAAGCATAACATATAAATAAATAAAAAATCAATCATTCATGTGCAAACCCATATAAATCATTGCATTAGTTTGCATTAAAAAAAAAAGTGCATTTTTATACATCATATAGTAACACCATCATTATTCCATTTATCATTTAGTTACATGCATAAAAATTCAAAAGAAACATTTCATATAGATCATTTGTATGTACATCATCGTAGGCATTAAGCAATCATTCATTTGCATTTTCATATAGATCATTTGCATTTGCATCATTTAAGTTAAGTAATCATTTTCATTTGCATCCAGGATAAGTAAAATCAAAAATCAAAAACATTTATCATTTGCATCATATAGATCATAAATCATAAGGCAAGACAATTATCATCATTATTCATCTACTCATTGCATCCATAAAATCAAAGCATATAAGCATATAGAACATCATCAAATAGAATAAAAAGCATCATCATATAGAATCCATGTCTGCATATAGATCATCATAAAACAATTAAAGTCCAAGTATACAATGATATCAAATAAACAATACAAATGCTCCAAATCAAGTCACAGCTGTCCTGTACCACTACCACCTGACTCTGTCCATCTCTATGGCTGTGGGCAAGAAGATCCTCCAGATGCATGTCTCCCATGCTCACCACTCCTCTAAGGAGGTCCCATGACCCCACCACTGCTAGTGTCCATCAACACGGTGGTCTGATAACTACCTGCTCTCTGGCTCTCTGCAACTGCCTCCTCATATCATCATTGCTAGTAGGAAGTCTCCTTCCCAGCCGAAAATAATGCTCTAATAGTGTCCACTGAGAGAGTACCTAATCCAACCTACTGAATATGATCAATAAGACCCTGCGTATCCTGCTGTCTCCTAACAGTTGTGTCTCTCTCAGTCATAAGAGTCTGTATCTGTGCTTGAAGCTGATCAATCTGTGCTCTCAGACTATCAATAGTATCATGCCCTGGCACATCATGCTCTGGTATAACTACATCTGGTATATCCTGCACTAGTGCAGCCTACTCTGGTAGATCCTAATGTGGTTCATGAACCCCAATCCCCTCACCACCAACCTGTCTAACTGCTGGAATCTCAGTTCGAGTAACTCTCCAAACTCGTCGTCTAATCAGGGGAACATGATCCTCAAGATCCTCATCATCACCACCATGAGCTGCAATAACTCTAGGATCTGGCTAAATCTGTCCAAAATCAAGGCCTCTCCCACAACCCCCATCCAATCCAGTCACCCTACCTCCTGTCAATGGCAATCCTTTAGGTGATCTCATCCCTACCCTGCCAGTATCTCTCCCAATCCATCCAACATCTCTCCCACCCATAGGAAGAGGTCTCTCAATCTTGTCAGGTGGTCCAAATGGTCCTCCACGGACTCTCAATCGATGTCCTCTCTATCCAAGTCTCCTACCACCACCACCACTATCCCCACCATCACCTCCACCTCCTCGAGCCTCATGAGCAGCTCTAAGCTCTCATCTACATCTCCGTCTCCTAATAACAGGATCATTTGAATCATCATCATCATCTCCTAAGCTAGGAGGAGGATCTGTTGGATCTATAATCTGAGGAAATGGATGAGCTAATATATACTTAGCATACTCTGCAGTAACCCCGGGATCTAGAATGTGTAATCTCATATCATATGCCACTCTCGGAGTAGTAATAAACTCTACATGAGCAATCTCAAATGAAAAAGATGATCCCCAATCTCGCCTATCTCTGCATCGCCGTGAATATATCGTCACACCAATAGGCATAGGCTGAATGATACCAAACTATCTCAAAATCTGGCCAATCAACTATCGCTCAACAATGAAAGGTGTCCAGCCAATAAGATATCTACTCTGCATAATAAGCGGTAATGTTTGTGCATCATCCATCCATGGCTCACAATCAACATATGGTCTCCAAGTAATGCTATCTAAAGAATCAAGCACCCAATGCCAATACTCCATCTTACCCAGCTTATGTTGAGTAAGGATACAACATAAAAATAAACATATGGCTGCCTCTCTCCACGAACTCTATGATGGATAGGCTGTGTAATAGCAATGTGCTCCCAACACCAAATCTGTAATAAAGTGCATCTTGTAGATAAACTAGCACTCTCATCATACACAACATGGTGAAGATCATGATATAAATGTGGCAACATGCAAACACCCCAAGCATATCGCGTCTGATGTTGCATCATGCTTAGAAGAACCTCACCCCATCCAGCAGAAAAACCTTGCAATCGTCTATCAGGACATATGAATCCTCCAATCAAACCAACCAGAATAACAGGAAGAGTCTTGTAGTACATCACCATATCTACCCATCAGATCTCTCCTCTACCGATGCTCTCATCAGCAAACATGACTCTGCAAGCCTCCATCCCAACTTGATCCTGATAATCATACTGCACTAGCTCGCCAGTCACCGGGATGTGTAGAATCCTATAGACATCCTCAAGAGTCACACTAATCTCACCTGTCAGTAGGTGGAAAGTGTTATGCTTGTTGTGCCATCTCTCAGCTAATGCAGTCAACAATCCTCTATTATGTGTAATCTCAGGCATAAATAATAAATGGCGTAAACCACAGGCATCTATATGTCTAATCTCAACTTGGGACAACTCTAGAACTAAATGATGTATGGTCGGTAATTTCTCCCGACACTTGAGAACGTCAAGTTTCTCTTGTTTTTCAAGAGAAATCAATCAATCAAATCAAACTGAAGAAATCATTATCTATCAATCAATCAAATCAAACTAAAGCAATCATTATCTATCAATCAATCAAATCTAACTGAATCAATCATCAATTATCAATCAATCAAATCAAATTGAAGCAACTTAAGCTATCAAATTATTTTAAACCTATCAATCCTAGTTTACTATCAATCATTGAGTTTAATCAAAAACTCTACTAAGCTCTTGCATCAGAAACTAAATCGGTTTCTCAGTTCTACTCAATCATCAATCTATCAATCAAGCTAATTAGAGCTACTCAATCATCAATCTATCAATCAAGCTAATCAGATCTACTCAATCATCAATTTATCAATCAAGCTAATCAGAGCTACTCAATCATCAATTTATCAATCAAGCTAATCAGAGCTACTCAATCATCAATCTATCAATCAAGCTAATTAGAGCTACTCAATTATCAAATCTATCAATCAAGCTAATCAGAGCTACTCAATCATCAATCTATCAATCAAGCTAATCAAAGCTACTTAATCCAGTAATCAAAGCTATCTATCGATCTATCAATCATACAATCATGCGATCATGACTCTATTTTATCATACATGCGTATCAAACATGTTAAATCTAAACATCAAAGTGATTTTTAGCTTTTGTATCAATTAACAATCTCAAATTTAAGCAAAAGCGCTATCTTTTTTATCATATGCGCTAATCAACGATGCATATGCGCTACTTTAAGCAAAAGCACTATCTTTTAGAGCATATGCACTAACCAACCATGCATATGCGTTGCTTTATACATTTGCGCTATCCTATTGAACATAAGCCTACCAAATGAAACATAAGCGTTATCCTAAGCGTTTGTGCTAACATTCTATGAAAATTTGCTAACATACAGAGCATATGCGCTAAACAATTCATTTGCGCTAAACAAAATTACATATGCGCTAAACCAAACTACAAAAGCGCTAATCTAAAATCGAAAAAATTGAAAATTTCAAAAATTCAAAAAAAAGTGCCTAAAACATGAAATTTTGAACAAAAACTTGAAAACAAAGCTCGAGATAAGATACATACCGGATAACCATACTCGATTGGCCGCTGATATCACTGAACTCGCTCAAATCAACGACACTCCACTGGAATCACCATTTTGCCACCTCGGCAAGAATATTCTCTCCAAAAGCTGACAAGGATAACAATGAAGTTAAAATTAGCCTTGGTTAATTTTATATTTACTATTTGAAGAGTAATTAATTTCAAAAATGGGGCAATTTAATTTGTTTGTTTTTTTACAAATGAATTTAATTGACTGAAATTTTTATCACATTATCATGAGATTAATCATTCAAACTAAAATTTTTGACAATTTCATGATCAATCTCTTGAGGGGGCACACAATCAGGATTTTCAATCTCTATCAGGCACACTATCAAGACTTGATTTAATCTTTGAAACAATGTTGTCTTGACATTATTTCAAAGAGGGGCAAAATGTATACAGATAAAAATTGGCTATGAGCAATTAAATAAATATTTTATATTTATTTAATAATTATTCTTCTATTAAATAGTTAATTTGAAAAGATTAATTTATTTAATTCATTTTCATGTCTTTCTGTTAATTAATATTTTATTAATTAATTCATTTATCCTATTCTTCTAATTTAATTAAATATCTAATATTTAATTATTCCTTCTAACCAAGTTAATTAAATATCTAATATTTAATTATCTCCTCCAAACAATTAAATATTAAATATTTAATAGTTATTCTCCTATCCTATAGTCTCAAAAATTAAATAATTCCTAAATTATTTAATCCCTTTTCCAACTCATCCCTCCATCTCCACTTCATCTTCCCTTTGCCAACTCATCAAACATGTGGCTAAGGAAATTAATATTTCTTAATATTAATTCATGATTTATCTCCAACTTCCAAATTCAATAAAAATTGTGTACGTACATATATTTCATAACCATTTCCTATATTCTCTCCAACACCCCCTACATCTTAGGAAGGACTTGAGTCCACTTGTCCTCTCATGCCTAAATTTCCTCCAACCATCCCTAGATTCTCTTAGTCAGCAACCCAGTCAAGGTGAGATGAGTGACACTTGTCTTCTCCTTCCCCCTTTCTCTCAACCTTCACCTTTTCTCATAGCCATTCAAATCTGTAGATCTAATCATGACCGTTGATTTGAGCCACATCATCTTATCCTCTCAAAGTCTATAAATTCAAGAGCTTTAGTTGAGAGAGTTAATCTTCAAGTTAGTCTTCAAAATAGTTTTCAATCAATCATATGCATCCGTGAGTTTTTGAAGCAAATAGCAAATATCATTTTAACAATATAATCATATAGCATTATCATTTTAGCATAATCATGTAGCTTTGCATATCATACTATCAGTTAACTACAAGTTATCAGTCCATTCTTCATATGCCATCTTGGAAGCCAACAATGCATTTTCTGAGAGCACACCATCTGCAACTAGGAATAGTGGAGTTAGGACACAATGAGACATAAGCCATGAAGGTAAAATAATGATTTATTTTAGTATGTATTTCATGTAGTTTCATTGGTGGATTTTGGATTTCCTGTATGCATTTCCATTGTATTTTGTGAAACTAACTTATTACAGGTAATATTCTAAGGATGAAATTCAAGCTCACACAGTTACTAGTTGTAGATTATCAAAGGAAGATGATTCAGATCTAGTGGATGAAACTGATTATAGATCTATGATTGGTAAATTACACTATGTTGTTTATAGAAGACCGTATATTGCTCATACAATTGGTATAGTGGCTAGATTTCAGAAAAGTCCTAAAGAGACTCACATGGTGGCAGTGAAGAGAATTATCAGGTATCTTAGAGAAACTATTGATTATAGATTATGGTATCCATACAAAGGAAACTTCTCTTCGGATGTGTTCACAAATTCTGATTGGGCAAGTAATATAGATGACCAGAAGAGCACAACCAGTGTCGCATTATTTCTAGGAGGATGACTAGTATCCTGGACCAGTAAGAAACAAAGTTGTATTTCTCAGTCTACAACAAAAGCAGACAATGTGGCTACATCTATGAACTATACACAAGCAATATGGATGAGACATGTATTAGAAGGATTCAAAGAGAATATGACAGAATCAGTGGTCATATATTGTGATAATACAAGCGCAATAAATGTTTCAAAGAATTCGATATTGCATGCTAGAACAAAGCATATTGAACTAAAGTATCATTTTCTAAGACAAAGAGTGCAGGAAAAGAAAGTCAGGATGGATCATGTGTCAAGTAAGGAGTAGTTAGAAAATATTTTCACTAAGCCATTGCCTAAAGCTACTTTGAGTATATAAGAAGCAAGTTAGGGGTTATACCCCTACTGAATCAACTAAGATGTTATTGCAGTATCAATCTAGTGGACTAATTGAATATTTTTCACTCTGGATTGATGAGAAGAGGGCTACTCCTTAGGGGGAGCAAGAGAGATAAAGGAAACATAGTGGCAGAAGATGAATTTGACACTTTGCACCTTTGGAATTGTTGTCAAAGGGGGAGAAGAAAAGCAAAGAAGGAGAAGTAAAGAAAAGGAAGAGAAGAACAATAGTCATAACAGTTAGAGTTTTTGTTTTGCATGATGAGATTCTAGTATTGCTATCTTGGTGTTGCCATGAATGCAAAAGGGGGAGATTATTGGCATATTTTTGGTATAACTAATGATGATGAGATGAGAAGATGACAGGTAAAGTTGATATGATTAGGTATATGATGTCATGGGTGAGATTGTTGGCTTGATGATGATATAGTTTGTTTCATGACTTTATTTATGTTGTCATTGATGGAAACCATGTTTTGTTAGTAATCTAAGTCATCTTGACCTACCAGTAAAGCCTAACCGGTAGTGGAACAGGTTAACAGGTATGCAAGGATAGTGTGATGATCAAGAGACCGGTATGGACAATTGGTGAAGAGTTAGGTGTTGCGGTTTGGAACATATGTTTATGACATTAGCATGAGTATGTGATTGAAACCACATCAATAGAATCAGTATATTGAGTGAGTTATGATTGACTGTCATGAATTCTGTGAAGAAGAATGTATACTGGTAACAAATCTTTGACCGGTAATGATTTAAGGTTTGGTGGTTGATCTTATCATGTTCATAAATTTTTAATGACATGTCAGAATCCGTGTGTAATGATAAGATGATGTTTGAGTGCATACATGGATCGGATTTATTAGAAAACAATGAAATGCTTAGGAGAATGTGACAAGGGTTTGATTGCTTATCAAATCGATGTGCGGTGATCATGCAATAGGAAAAATCATCTAGGAATTTGTTGTAATGATCTGTAATGATCTCTAATGTAATCTTGTTGATATAATTTGGGCTTGTAGCTGCCCTAAATGAAAATTGTATTTAGGTCTAGTTTGAGAAGGGTTTTAGTGTTGGTGGTTTGAGAAGAAGAGTGTGTCAAACTAGATTGAAGTGATTGCATGTGTGAAGCAGAGTTGTGTTGAAAAGGATTTGTACTAGCAAGCAAGGAAGTGTTATGATTAGATCATTTGCCCTATTGTTCCCTAACATTTACAGCAGTTTGAAATCCCTTAATCAAGTAGACTTTAACAGGTTTGATATTGTAAATCCCTTCACCAGGTGGCTCATTAACTTGAGTTTAAAATCTTCTAGCAAGGTTACTCTTAGCAGGGTAGAGCTTCTAACAGGGTTGAAGTTAAATCCATTCACCAGGTGACTCCTAACAGGGTCTACTCTTAACCGAGCATATTGTAAAGCTCGTAACCGGGCTAGGCCTTTAACTGGGCACATTCCAAAAGAGTGCAAATATTTTGTGGGTGCTAACTCCCACCGTGGTTTTTCCCATTTGGGTTTCCACGTGAAAAACCTTTGTGTTTATATGGTTGATGATTATTTATGTGTGCATTTGATATCTTTATATTGTTTGCATAGTGATGAACACTTAAGTGAATGGTTTGGTAAATCAGTTTAAAGGATTGTTCGAGTAGTTACCGGTAATGGTTTTTGAAGTATTGCAAAATTGTTTTACTACTGATTCGCCCCCCCTCTCAGTAGTAACCAGATCCTCATAATAACAATCACTTACTCATCCAGCTGATTACACCACCAATTAAAGTAAACACATAAGCTCTATTGGATATTTTTCTATCAACATCACCTACCCAGTCTGAATCCACATAACCATGAATATCTAGCGAAATCTTGTCTCTTATAAAATTACTATGATAACACAAGGGATACTCTAAGGTACTCTTCAAATATTTGAAGACTCTTTTAATTGTATCCTAATGAACTCTACCAGGATTATACATATATCTAGAAAGAACCCCCACTGCTTAGGAAATTTTTGGTCTAGTGTAGGCCATAGCATACATCAAAATTCCAACTATATTTTGGTCAAGCACTTTGTGCATGTCTTTGATCTATTATGGGGATGTAGGATAATTCAAAACAAATAACTTCATTCCAATTATGAAGGGAATATATATGGTCTATAATATTGCATGCTAAACCTTTGTCAAATTGGATTCACATAATTACTCTAACCTAGCCATAGCTTTCTATTCACTCTATCTATTCTTATTTCCATCTCAGGAATCTGTTTAGCTACACCAAGATATTTAATTTCAAATTTAGAAACAAGCTAAAACTTTAGTTTTAATATCATACATTTTTTTTTATGAATAAGCATTTCCTTTAATATATTTAAAGGTATACTATTCACAAAAAAAAGGGTAGGAGGATATGAGATCACTTAAAGGTAATGGTACAAGATCTCATGATGTATCTTTCTTTTGCAAAGCTAACATTTCTTCATCCATAGCACTTTTCCAAGATTCCACATCATTCATATCCAATGCTTGTTCTATAAATTTAGGTTCATCCATGTTAATATTGAAAGTAAAAATACATCTCCAATCATCAAGTGAATTCCTTTTCGATGGTTTTATATGTCTTATAGACCTTAAAACCAGTCGAGTTGGAACTTCTTCGTCCTCTTTTGAAGATTCAGAGATAGATGATTTCTCCTCAATTTCTTGTCTATTTAGGTGCCTTGATTCACAGTTTGTAGGCATAGAAGTAAATTGAACCATATCTTCTTATTTAGTTTGTTTTGGTTGCAATGTGACAAAAGAAGGCTTAATTTCTCTAAAAATAATGATTCTAATATGTATTATCATCTATACAATAGGATACCAAAGCTTGTATCCTTCCACAGCATTATTATATCTAATGAATATATATTTCATAACCTTGTTCTCCAACTTTGTTCACTTTTCCTTTGGCAAATGTGCATATGCTTCACAACCATAAACTCTAAGATATCTCGATTAAGACTTATCACCCAGTCATGCATTCATAGGCATTTTATCAATAAGAGATGATGTAAGAGACTTATTAATTAGACAACACGCATTGGCAACAACTTCAACCCAGAACTTTTGTTCTAGACCAATACCAATCAACATACTCCCAACATTCTCCATCAGTTTCCTATTCATTATTTTTGAAACTCCATAGAGTTGTCTTCATATATTATTGCTATAGTCTTTATAGAATCTATCAAAATCATTAGAGAGATATTTTTTTTCCAATCTACAACTCAATCATTGATTTGACCTCTTTAAATGAATTGAAAACCTCATATTTACTCTTTAGAAAATGTACCCATGTCCCAATATAATCATCAATAAATGAAACATAATATGTGAATTTTATAATGAAAGGAACATCTAAAAGATAAAACACATTAGAATGAACAAGATCCAACATACCATAGGATTTATGAGTACCCAAGTAAAACTAAATGTAGTTTTTTTCATAAATGCAATAATCATAGAAATCAAACCAAGATTACAATCACTCAAACCTTCAATAAGGTGTTTATTCTTCAATATGGCCAAAAAAGAGAAACCATGACCATTTTCTGAAGGTGAAATCCTCACCTCTTCCAATGAATTATCCATAAATTTACTTTTCATATAAGTAATATTAAACTCGATAATGTATGCACCCAACTTATTCATTGTGGCAAATATAACACCTCTAGCATTGACCATAGCACGTCTCAACATTTTTTTTTTTTATAGAGGTCATTCACAAATTACTTTTTTCTACCTAATATAGGAGCATGATCCTTTTAGTTGGACCTCTTCAACTAAGAGACAAGGACTAAGGGGTATGCATTCTGCCAAATTTGCCTAAGCTACTATCCTGGCCTCATCCATTTTCAAGATGTCAGAGCCATGCATTCAGCAAGACTTGATATTTTGTGTACTCATTAAGAGCCTTTCAACTTCACCAATAGATCCAGGGACCATTGACACCTCTCACTATTTTACATCTTGCATCTGAAAAACTACCTACACACTTGCATTTATCAATTTTCTCATAGATAACAAATTTTGTGCTAGTCTAGGAAAATGCAACACACCATGAATCCTTTTTATTCTAACATCAGGAAAATAGATTATAACTTTACCACCACTAATAATATCTAAAGGAGAATCATCACCCAAGTACACCTTACCTCCATCGAATTCTTCATATTCAGAAAACCAATCTCTATTGGAAGTCATATGAAAATATGTAGTTGAGTCAATCAACCATGCATCATTACTTGCACAAGTTATCAAAGTTGCAATAAACATATCACCATTTTCCTTATTATATTCTAAATTAGAACCAAATTTTCTATTTTTCTTCTTCTTTTCTTCTTTTCAATCCTTATGGAAGTGTCCAAATTTACTGTAGTTTCAACACATGACTTTGGACATTCCAAAGGATTTTTATCTTCCCTTGGATTTGGATTTATCATGTTTCTCATTCTTCTTGGCTTTTTCCATAGGTCTTCCCCAAATAGTCAGGGCCACCTTGGCATTGGTGGATGCCTTCCTCCTCATCTTTTTAGAAAGAAAAAATCCACCAAATCTTTAATCTTTAAAACAACAGAAGTACTCGCAATAAACATAACAAAAGAATCCCATGAATCAAGCAAATTATCTAGTGTTTCTCCTCCTCATCCATCTAGAAATAAACAAATACCAATTGATCCAACATATTATATGCCTCTAGGTGGTGTGTAATTCATCCACCCTCTTCCATTCTCAATGAATATAATTTCTTCCTTGAGAAAATATTATTCACTAAAGATTTGGCTTGATACATCTCTTCAAGTTTCTTCCATAGCTTCTTTTCAGAGGAATCTTTGTGGACATTGATTAAAATAGATTTTTCCAAGCACAAACTAATTAGAACCTTATCTTTATGGTTCATGGCATCATACTGAGCAACTTCTATAGATTTATAGGTCTGAAGATATTCTCATCAATAGCATCCCATTGATCTCAATCTATTGAAATATCATCCATCTTTAACTTCCACATCTCAAAATTATTTCTATAAAAATTATCCACTTCTATTCTCCCTTTTAAACTTGTCATCTAAAAGTTCCTACAACATGGTCACAAAGTCTCTTTTGCAAAATCTCTCAAGTAAATTTGGATCAATTCAAAAAATTCAACAACCCACAATTGAAACCAAAGGTGATCAGTCTCAAATACCACTTGAAAGTAATTTGAGGTATTGTAACAACTCCCTAAATTGACCTTGAGAGGAGGATTATGCAAACAAATTTAGATCTTTATAACAGTTAAAAAAATTAACAAATATAAACATAAAAATAGCATACATACCACAATGTAATGATTTATGTGAGAAAAACCCTTTCAAGAGAAAAAAAAACACACACTCTAAAGTGGCCTCTATATATTATTCAAAAATCAACAACATATTACAATATATTTGTAGAGAAATATTCTCACAGAAGTATCACCAAGGGAGATCAATAGCAACTCAATGGCTATCCAACTCTCAAAATACATCCTAATACACAATTATAATACAATTCCCTCATAAAAATGGATTACCTTTTAAGGCAATAAAAGTCACAATGTATCTACCATTAGATCTATGACCTAATGATAAACAATAAAGATTTACAACAAAGAATTATACATAAATTATGGCTTTTGAGGGCGCTACCCCCACTAGGGAATGCATCCCCTAGACCTTGCAAGGGGGGTACTCCCCCCTTGTAACTCATTGTACTCATTTATCAATAATAACCTTATTATTGCAAGGTTGACACACCATTTTCCTAACAATAATATCATCAATTTTGTGTACTTTGTTTGAAGAATGCATCACCAATATTGTTCATCAAACTACTATGACTATGTGCATAATATTTTTATTTATACATCACGCCCATTGACATTCAATCTTGTGAATGATCATGAATTTATATGAATGGTATAATGAAAGACATATCATCCCATTATATGGGTTTTGTTTGAAATACAACGATATTTATTTTATTTTATTGTATGGGTTTTGTTCAAGGGTTGATTCACTTATGGTGTCATTGGTATGCTTGTTGATGCATTATGGTCGAGTGACATTGACTCTATTATTGGATGATTATGTGGTTTTTTCATGAAGGGTTTAGTGATTATTATGCTATTGAGTTATGTTTATGCCAGATTTGGATACTTCTAATATTATAAATCCTAGCTATAATTCAACCGCAAAACCTTAAACTTACAATTAAATCCAACATAACATAAGTGAAACCATAAACTAAATCAGATTATATTATTCACACATTCCATGGGATTGACCTTCATTTTCCTCCTATCTCCATTGATCTTGCTTAATATGGTTGCTTTCAAATTTGGATGCTTGCACAAGAGCTCAATGGTGAACATATGTGGTTGGAGTACACAATTCTGCAGAGTGTAGTTATGCTTGGACTTGATTTATATGGAAAGAGAGAGGAAGCCTCTTTTATAGAGAACATCCTAAAAACTTGAGGGTTGAGATTAAGAGGTGAAAAGACAAATGGTTGACTCACATTAGACAATAGGCAGAGGAAATAATAAAATATTGGGAAGGTGGTTAGAGGTAAATGAAGAGATAAATACTACTTGTATGAAAGAAAAATATAAATAAATTAATTGAATAAATAAAGATTTATGTAGTTAATAGAAGGGTGGGGCTAAATAAATTAAATATTTATTAATTTAGGAAGAGAGGGATTTAAATAAAATAAAAAATACTCATTTAATTTGGGACTAGAAAAGGCTTAGAAAAAAGAATTGTGAGATTAATAAAATAAATAAAATAATTATTTTATTAGGCTAGGACAATTTTAGGTGTCTACAGGTAGAAATGTGGATCCCTTTTAGATGGTTGACACACTAAAGTACAACTTCATATAAACATCATGATTAACTCACAACTAATTTGACTTGAATTTATCCATCTAGTCTATGTGTTAAATGTCTACCATAAGGTCGCCCATCAAAGTTTATGTGAATCACTATTATTTTAGAGTAGGAAGGTATTAATTGTATAATATACTACTATCTTAAAGAGATTATTTTTGCAATGTTTTTCAATTCATCTTTTGTTACAGAAAAGGGATGTCATCCAAGACATGGCAAAAATGTAAGCATGGTAACAAGACAAAGATAAAAATAAATTGAGATATTTTTCTTTCGATTAAATAAATGGAGTTATACTTGAGTTTTGAACACTCTACAAATATGCTACATTAAAAACCACCACTTATTTGAGAGTCAAGACAAAAGCTCCAATGAATCAAAAATAGGTGTTAGGCATCTCTGAAAGCAGAAGTATTGAAAATAGGAATCTAAGATGAGATCCATCAATTTCTCAACTTCCCTCCCCTATCCACAACATATGAGTAGAGCAATCACACTTGAGCCCATAAGTTGAAGCATCTCTTGTCATAGATTTCTCAAATGATAAAAGCAAGCACTCTTGTGATGCTTAAAATTATGTAGTTTCCAAGATCAAGTGGTCAAATATAAGACCACAAGATGAGGAATATGAACAAGATAAACAAAAAAATAAATAATCGAGACTCTTATAATTATATAAAAGGTTCCCTAAATTAGATCTTTACATTCTAATAGCCACATAGACATTGAATTTTTTTTTTGGATCAGTAATGGGCATCTTTTAAGGTGTCGAACACTATTGTTGTTCAAATTCGTGAGTACACCAACCCAACAAAAGTACAAAGCTTCCCAGTGGGGATTTGAACCTTGGTGGTGGTTTCACCAAGCAATTGTTTTAACCGATATACTACATGGGTCACCCCCACATAGATATTGAATTTTAGATACATATAATCTCTCTATTTAAATTAAATGTTATTTATTATTTCATTTTTTATACATTGTTCCTAGGTGCATATGATTTCTCCTAGGTGCACATGGGCAGATTCCATAGACTTAGAGCATGCACAAGAGGAAAATGATGATTTTTCCCCTCACGAGCACCACCTCACAATGTAGTGCTCACAAGTCACCCTTGGAATGGACTCCAGAAAAGATATTCATTAAAGGACATTTCATAGACAAATATAAACCATCATTTGGAGCTAAATATGATCAACATCATCACTCCTCACACCCACTAGATTGGGAGAGGTAGGTTGAAACTAGTATCACTTGTTGAACACACCACAAGACTAAGAGGGGGGGTGAATCAATTCAAATCACTAATAATACTTATTTTATGATCTTTAAACCTTAAACCTCAATCATATAATCACAATTGTAATAAATCATGAAAGCATACAGAACAAGAAACACGTGAACACCAAATTTCTCTAGGAAACCGTAAATAGGGAATAACCATGGCTAGAATTGTAGAACAAAGATTTACTATTGAGAGGGGGGTGAATTAGTAGTAAATTAAACCTAGCATCTTATGCAAATGATTGAAAGCTTATAAACTAAATTTTTAAATGAAAGCATAATTGAAATCTGAAAAGATGCATCACACAATAAATCCAATGCACAAGAAGATATGTTGAAACTCAAGGTGGGAAAACCATGTTGAGAAATATTGCTAGGATCTATTGTCCTAATCTAGCCTCACAAAATATCGACATATATAGAGTTTAATGACACCAACCTGCACCAAAACCCTTGCTTGAGAACACCAAACCTTCACATTTACAAACCACTTAATCAGAGGACCGACTCTACATCCTTAGGCACCAACCATAAAGATGTTACAAACAAGTTAATACCAAATTCAATCTATAATATTATACTTTACAAATTTTGAAGATATATAGGCAAAATATTACAAACTAGAAGTTGTCATCCATAGGTATGTTGATCTATTTTATAACAGTAATAATTTGCAAGTGAATCCTTATGAACTCAATATTATTATCAACCTTTAGATCACCTATTAAAAAACTTGAAAATATTCATCAAATGCGTTGTGTTTTATTCAAGATTTGAGTTAATCAAATACATTATGTGCTATGTATGCTCAATACTATGTAATTTGTCTTTATTATTGTATACTTACTATTATCACCTAGATTTGCACCCTGTTGAGTAAACTCAGCAATCCAGTGATACATGAGAACATTCTCAAGTTGTGGGTAACCTACGGTGAGAATGAACATCTGGAGAAGGTTGGCTTCTTCTCGATACTTCACCTAAAAATTACTTAAAACTAATCTTTTGCAGAGAAAAGGGTAAGAAGGAGAACATGAAACTAAAACTCTAAACCTAAGGTGATGTACCAAATGATTTTTTGAAACTTACACACAATAAAACAAGTAACACAAAGGTTTTCCTACACAACTAAGTGATTCATAATATTTGCATCAACAATTTATAAGAAGGCTAAATAATCACAATCCTAATAGGAGAAAGACTCTTTCTCACAACTTCAGACTTATTTTATAACTAGCACAACTTATAACTTACAAATATGTATCTATTCCTATATAAAGCTACCAATATGAGATACAATTACAAGGACAAGAGATATCACATGAACTGCATCAGCACGAAGCATACAATATCAAAAAAATGAGAAGGCATAAACTACTTATTATTGATAAAAAGGTGTTACAATGTTGTATCAATCTTTGAAAATGAGTTACAACCTCTTCACTTCTGCAAAAAGAACTCTCAAAATTAAAAGTTGAAAGAAGAATGAATAGTAAGAACTAACTCAAAAAATGAAGCTTGAGTCATACTTATGCTTCTCCAAAACAATTGCATAAAAATAGGAATTTAACTCTTTTGGTCGAATGCAACTATAAACCCTAGTTGTAAGTCTCCTAAAAGACTCCAAAAAGGTATGTTCATGAGTAAAAGGTCAAACCTCATCCTTAGTTACCATAAAATCACTCAAAAATGCACTAACCTTTCCTAAATTGACTCAAAGAACCCCTATATTCCCTCCATATGTTGGATAACTTTTTCAAACCTTCATATATCTTTGCAATTCATAATTTTTTTTCCAACTATAATCTTCTGACTTATTCCTAAAGGAAAAATACTATTACATTGGATGAACATATGTTAAAGTGATGAATATTAACACATTTACATCTCTCAAAGTTTGATGCAACTCATAGCACCTCATGGGGAATTAATCAAAGGAGATGAATTAAAAATAAAGAGGTAAAAATTGTATGTTGCTTGAACACTTAGGGTAAATCAAAACCCTAAAATAGATAAGGCAACTCATTTGTGTTTGATACCCTTCATTTTAATGTGTTGGGATATTTGGCACCACCATGAGGGTTTTTATCCTTTGAGAGTTTGGATAGAGATCTGTCGAATTTTTATTTGTAGGGCTTGCACACATAAAAGCCACCATGGTGAGTTCCATTACTGTGAATTACAGTATTTCTGTATGCTCCTTTTATGACTTTGGTCTTTTAATATGGCATCGATTCCTCATGTGTTTGGTGACTAAAGCTTGGTTGTAATTGAGGGATTCTCCTTATTGTCTACCCTAAAATATTGAAGTGTCCTTTCATTATCATGAAGATATATAATATCAGCTCCCACTTTTCTTGCTCTCGATAGTCACTATATATTTTTTTTCATATTGAAATTTCATATGACCATTCTTTTACCATTGTCCATCTTTATTGCATGAGTTTGACCTCGATGATCAAAGACTATGACTATGAGGTGACTATCATTCTAATTTGTTGCTACTACATTTTCTAATAATTCCATGACTTTGTCAATAGGACTCACTATCCTTTCATTGTTTCATAGAGATTTTTACAATATATAACTTTTGTCCCATAAGTTCATATGATTGTTATGTGCATATCACTATTTCTTTTATTACAAACTGCCCTTTTTCTTGGGTTAGGAACCTTGTGACTGTAGTATGCTTACTTTAGTTGTCTTAGCACCGAATCATTAAAAATGATGCAACAAATTATTAGATAACATTGCTCTATGATGCAACTTTGAGTGCATTTTGGATTATTTCATGGCCATGCGATTGTCTTCAATGTGCATGATTCAAGAGTTTCCTTTATACATCATTGGCTCTTCAGGTTTGTCAAGCATGCATTCATATGACTATGATTAAAGTGGCTTTCAAGTTGCCATTACATTTTTGGATTCTGAGTCTCTATGAGAATTCTCTTATGATTGTAAGAAATTCTTTCATTCTACTCTAACCTGTGAGAGTTGATAAATACAACACCATAGGAGCCCAAATGATCTCTGCAAGCTGAACAAACCTGTTACAAGGAGAAGCAAGGAAGCAACAAAGAAAAACATAAACACAAGAAAAGGCTCAAGAATATGAGAGCTCTGTATTCACAAAAATGTGTAATAGAATAATAATACAAAAGAAAATAATTCAACCTCTAATAGGTCAAAAAACCCTAAAAGGAAAAACCCTAGGCTTGCACATAATAATTAATAAAAGAATTAATTATTATACACCTAATGTTAGCTTAAGTGTAAAAGAGATAAAGGGGAACTTAATTAATTAAACAGATGTCATTTAATTAATCAAGTAAAGACTCGATTACTCTAACACCCCCCTTAAGCTAGACTTAGGGAGAAGCTAAAACCTAGAACAACTACTGAAAGCAGGAAAGATGGGTCCCGACAACAAGGACTGATCAGGTACCCAAATACAAGGAAATCTCTATGAAACAGAGAAGAAAGGAGAAAGCCCAGTGGGAAAAAATTCCTCTCCAAAAACAGATAAAAGAACATGCTAAAATAAATATGAAGGAAGGAAGGCCTCATAAAGACCCCCCAAGGACAACTTCCTTCACCCCAAGCATAGAGCACAACTGAAGATAGCACAGTGATGCAAAAGGTTTCGTGAAGATGTCTGCAACCTGCACAGCAGTGGGAATGTACTCCAAAATTAGAGAAACATTTTGAATCAACAGGCAGATGAAATGGATGTGAAGCTCAATGTGCTTCGTCCGCTGATGCTCCATCGGGTTGTGAGAAATGTGAATAGCACTCTAATTGTCACACAAAGAATAGTGGGACTATCAGGAGGAAAACCAAACTCAATCATCAACTATCAAAGCCATAAGATCTCCTGACTTGCGAGCACAGTAGATCGGTACTCAGCCTCTTAGATGATAATGCATGAGCATTCTACTTCTTGCAAGACCATGTGATAGGACCAAAGCCAAGACAGAAAAAAAAAGCCAAAAGTAGACTTTCGATCATTGACATCACCAGCCGAATCTGAGTCAGTGTAGCCAACAATGTGAGGTTCCCCTGATGTGTAGTGAATGCCATGAGAAATAGAGCCCCGAATGTACCACAAAATAATTTTGGCAGCTTGCCAATGACTCTCATGAGGATCATGGGAGAATCGAGAGACAAGGCCAACTACAAAGGAAAGGTCAGGATGAGTGTGTGTCAGGTACAACAAACTGCCAACCAACTGCATGTAAAGTGTAGAATACTGAAGGAGTGGGGAAGTAGTAATCAAAACAACCCCTAATTAAAAAGGTGTGGGGGAAGGCTTGCAATCCAGCATGCCAAAGCGCTAAAGCATGTCAAGAGTATATTTCTACTAGTATATGGATATCCCATTAGAAGACTGAAGCACTTGAAGACCAAGAAAACAGTGTAGAAGACTGAGATCTATCATCTCAAACTGGTCCATCAAAGCTTGTTGAACATGCTGAATCATAGAGGATGAGTACCTGTGATGAGGAGATCATCAACTTATAGCACAAGAATTAGGACCTCACCCTCAAGATGTTGAATGTACACTGTGGGATCGGAATGACAGCATGTGAAACTAGTGGAGAGAAAGAAAGAGTCCATCTTCTCATACCAAGCCTGAGGGGCCTGTTTGAGACCATACAATGAACGTCGAAGTCTGCAAACCAAAGAACTATCCTGCACAAATCCCTAAGGCTACTCCATATATATTTCCTCCTGTAGGTTGCCATGCAAGAAAGCACTCTTCACATCCATCTGAAAAAATGGGCCATCCCCTAGAAGCTGCAAGGGATACTACAAAGCAAATAGAGTTCATCTTGGCGACAAGGGAAAATGTCTCAGAGTAATCAATACCCTCAACCTATGAGAAACCCTTCGCAACAAGACATTCTTTGTACTTATCAATTGAACCATCAACAACATACTTGGTGTGATACAACCATTGGCACCAAACCATCTTTATGCCCTTAGGAAGAGGACAAAGATCCCAAGTATTATTCCTCATCAAAGAAGAATACTCGTCTTCCATAGCACAATCCCACTCAGTGTGTCTTGTTGCCTCTAAAAACCTCTGAGGATCATCTAAAATGGCATGACTCCAAAGAATAGAACCCAAAGTATGAGAACAAGTGTGATGAGTATCTGAAGGATCACCGACCATAGATCCTACCGCCTCAATAGTAAAGTGAGCCGACTTGGGCATCTGAGGTGGATTAGGTGGAGGTGGAGATGGTGGATAATCAGCAGAATCATTAGAATCATCCTCAAAATGATCTTGAAGAGATGCAGTGGGAGGAGTAGGTAGAGGGGTAGACACTAGAGATAGGGTATCCACTATGGGAAGGCACTCATAAAACTGAACATCCTGTCGAAACAGAACCTCTCTGGAATCAGGATAAAACAACCTGTATGCCTTAACATCCTCATAGTAGACAACAAAAATGAGGGGTCGGCTCTTCTGCTCCATTACTCTCCTCTAAGCATTAGGAATAAATGCCCATGCCTCACTGCCAAATAGTCGGAAAAAAGAAACACTAGGCTTGTCATGAGACCAAGCCTCCTTAGAAGTCATATGTTGAACCGCCTTGTGAGGCATCTAATTTTGAATGTAGTTGGTACAATTGCCTGCCTCAGCCCAAAAAAATGAATCCATGGAATTGGACTGAATCATACAATTCGCCATCTCCTGTAAAGTCTTCTTCTTTCTCTTAGTGACACCATTCTACTGAGGGGTGTAGGGAACAATAAACTGATGTTGTAAACCATGCTCAATGCAAAAATATTTGAAATTCTGATTCACATACTCCCCCCCAATATCTGTGTGTATCCACTGAATAGAACAACCAGACTGCTTCTCTACAAATATCTTGAAGATTCGAAAAGACATCAGACTTGTACTTAAGAAAGTACACCCATGTGCATCTGGAGAAGTCATCAATAAATGTGAGTACATACTTGGCCCCAGAAAAAGGAGTAGGGAATGACATGAGGTCACTGTGAATCAACTCCAAAGGTGCCAAAGCATGAGGGGCTCTTCCCTTTGGAAAGGGAACCCTGTGATGCTTGCCAAGCACACAACCATGACAAACACTATCAATGCAGGAAATCTATGGGAGCCCAAGAACAAGTGCCTGTGTACTCATCTACTGAAGATATCTATAATTGACATGGCCCAAGTGGTCATGCCAAAGCTTACTCACTGAATCTGCATGTGCTATAAGAGATGAACCTATACCCGTGGAGGGCTCAAATCCATCAAATCTATAAAGATGAGATGCAGTATCAACACTCCCAGTAGCCACAACCAAATCAGAATCATGGAGGTCCCGAATAACCACATCATGGGGTGAGAACTCAACTGTCTTACCAGAGCCAGAATGGAAAATCTGATAAATGGATAGGAGGTTCATTGAGATGTCAGGTACAACCATAACATCCTGCAGAGTACCCCCATCCAAAGAGACAGAACCTGAACCCAAGATTGAAAGCTGAACATAGTCACCCACTGCAATCTATGAAGTACCACAAGAGGCAAGAGAAGTAACCAACTACTGAGTGTGAGTCATATGGTGAGAAGCACCAGAATCTAAAATCCAAGTGGACCCATAGGTCGAAGCTCGAGCAGTGAGAGCATGACCTTTCCCTATGGAAGGAGAAGATGCTTGAGGTGAGGAGATGTGATGCTGCTGCATGGCTTCCTCTAAAGCCTCTAATCATTTCCAACACCTAGAAATTGGATGTCCTTCCTTGCAACAAAAACTACAAGTATCTCCAGATTTCTTCTTAGCCTTGGAGGAAGACTCACTAGACTGTGAAGATTTCCCTTGTTTCAGATTAAATGGTGGTTTAGAATCAGACTTAGGAGGTGGCTTGGAGGAATGCTCACTACCTATAGAATTCTTCTTTGGCTTTTGTTTCTGCTTTTGCTTCTCCTTAGATGACTGAGAAACCAAGGCTTTTTTCTTAGACCCTGAGAGCATGTCCAGCTGAGAAAGGTGAGACTGCTCATGAGACAAATGCTCATAAAACACATCAAAGGTAGGCATGGTAAAATAAGCACCCAAGCCATCCATGGTGGAGTAGAAAGCAGAGGCAAAAAACTGAAAAGGACCTCGAAGCTTTGAAAGGATCAAGTGAATGAACTTTGGGTCTGTCTTGGTCTTTCCACACCCCTGGAGAACAAATCTGGTAGTCTTGAATTTATTCAAAAAATCCTCAATGGTCGGAAAGGAATCAGATAACAAGGAAACCAATTCTGCCTCAATCTATAATGTCTGGATCTCATTAACTCTCTCGAAGAGAGTCTCAAACTTCAACCACATATCTTAAGGAGTGAGAAAAGAATCAAGGTGAAATAGAAGACTGTCGGAAACATGTAATGAAAGAAAACCCATAGCCTCATCCATCTTGTTTATGTGTTGAAGAATCTCAAAAGGATGTTGCAATAGAGGTTGAATCTCATCCAAACAAGACCATAAACCTCGTACCCTGAGAAGCCTCATGATGCGAGGCTTCCAGGTGTGATAGTTGTGTGATGTCAACAACTCAACTAAAGAGTCTTCCATGAAACTCTGCACCTATACCTGCTTGTGTTTTTATTATTATGTGATCTTTCAGAATAGACAGAAGATGCAAAAGGGTTTGTTGGTTTTGAGAGTTTTTGTGCTCTATATTTCTGATATAAATGATAGAAAGCGACAAAAAAACACCCCCCACAAGAGATAAACTCAAACCCTAGTACGTACTGGTGAGAATGAAGCAGTGCATAAGCAAAAAAAATTCAAACTAAAATCTCATGTACCTGATGAAATATCTGAGAAACAAGATCATATATTTGAATACAACATGATGAGAGATTTCTAGTGCCTATTCATTTTCAAAAAATAGAGTCTGTTTGCACATTCTACGGCCCCATTTTCAAAAAATAGAGTCTGTTTGCACATTCTACGGCCCCAGAAGTGCAGAAAAGTGACCACACTTTGACTGGAAAAAATTATAGTCAAAAAACAAAATTGGAAAAAAATTCCAATACCATGAGGTCTGGCTTGGAACCAGCTTTTTGATGCCTATTTGTTTTCGAAAAAAAGACTTCATATGCTCAAGATATGAAGAAAAAACCAACCCCCCCTACAAAGGCAAGAGAGAGGTTGTTTGGTGTTAGGGTCAGGCGAAGGTGGCCCGGGGGCGACGGCTGGGCTGCGACGACGCATTGGTGTTGGCCAAGGTGGAGGCCGGCAGGGCCAAGAAGCAGTCCACAAGGGTTTGGAGGCCGATGGCTGGTGGGGCCCGCTCTGTCAGGGTCAGCGACTGGTGGGGCCCGTTGCAGGCCAAGGGGCCCACAGTACCCTGCGTACCATGGGTTAAACCCCCAATTTTTTTAATTTTTTTTAAAACTTTGCCAAATGTTTTTTGAATGATTTTTTTGTTTTTAAAAAAATAAAATTTTTTGGCCTGCATGCCATAAAAAGGCAAAACAATTTTTTTTATTTAAATTTTCTCGAACTGCATGCTAGGATCGTACGACTTGGTGCAAAACAAAAAAATACCCCTAGAGGCTCAAGTGTTGAAAGTGATCAAGCTTTATATGACCATAGGGGTTTTTGGGCCTTATAAACATGATGGTGAGGTTTGTTTAAGCCCAAAGTGCTCAAAAAAAAGGCCTATCCCTAGGTGCACAAAAAACTTCTGAAACCCCAGATTTGCTTCCAATGCAAAAAAACTCAAAACAAGAACAAGTAGCTACAGATCTGAAGCTCTGATATCATGTGAGAGTTGATAAATACAACACCACATGAGCCCAAATGATCTCTGCAAGCTGAATAAACCTATTACAAGGAGAAGCAAGGAAGCAACAAAGAAAAACATAAACACAAGAAAATGCTCAAGAATACGAGTGCTCTATATTCACAAAAATGTGTAATAGAATAATAATACAAAAGAAAAGAATTCAACCTCTAATAGGTCAAAAAACCCTAAAAGGGAAAACCCTAGGCTTGCACATAATAATTAATAAAAGAATTAATTATTATGCACCTAATGTTAGCTTAAGTGTAAAAGAGATAAAGGGGAACTTAATTAATTAAACAAATGTCATTTAATTAATCAAGTAAAGACCCGATTACTCTAACATAACCTATAACATAAGGTTCCAACTCCTTTTGTGACCCTTGGACTGTATTTTAAAATTGTTTCTCTTGTCCTTAACTCTAATCATTACACCTTAGACTATAATCTTAGATGTATGCAAACTCATTATTCCTCATTGACTGTGAAATACCGTGAGGCCGCATTACTTCGTTTTGACAGTGATATCCTTTATTGTAATGAGCATAGCTTTGATCTTTGAGGCAATGACTTACCTTCTTCATATATAGCCCATGGTCACTGCTCTAATGCCTTTTGAATACTACTCTAAGATATGATCTCACTATTTTGATATTTCATTATTATATTTGCCCTTTCTGTCTTCTCCAAAAACAATACACCATCTAACTCATTCTAATGCAATATTTTTGACATGTCAAATGCTATACCTACCAGCTCAAGACTGCCTTTTTTGACTATCTTAGAAGGGTTTTTTTATGCATTTTAATTTCTTTATATGGCTACTCTGTGTCTTATTCTTATGACTATAACAGTCTTATCACTATGGCTTTGTTGTAGTAGACTTGCAACTTTTGTTTGATTTGGACCGAGTCTTCTTTTGAATATTTGGTTTTGATCTTTGAATGAACCTCTTAGGGTTGTCACTATCTTCATTGATCAATGCAAAAAAAAATTTGGTTGCTCATGGCTACTAGTTGTTATGAAGACAGAGGTTGTTATTGGCTATGTTTCATGGAGTTTATTGTGATCTTTTCCACTACTTGAATATTTTGATTTTGCATTTCACTAGATCATTGTATTCATTCTTTGTAGTTGTATTGAACGGGTACTGATTATTTTTAACAGTGTAAGAACCAGTTCATCATTATGAATGATGAGTATATGATTGACACAACTACAAGCATGTTGTGCTCAACCCTTGTGGGAGCCCATTTTACTCCACATGCTACAACATCTGACATATCAGTATAAAATATAAAGTATTCCAATAAAGAATATCATACATGTGCCTACATAGTGAACAAACATGATAGACAAATCAATGAAGTCCAGATTGTAAAGGATATTGATGATGTTTCCCTACTTTTCTTTGATGAATGAGATAATTGCATACCTAATTTAATTCTTTATAAGGGCAATTGTACATTTACTAATGTTACATATAAAAAGTTAGGCATCTTGATCTCTAACACAACCCTTTTCATCTCTTATAGACAATCCTAGAGTAGCAGAGCAGGAGGAGTATGAAGACAAGTGACAACTTAGCCTCAAAGATTTGTCATTCAAGCAATGATGGATCCCTACTCTTTTATATGCTTTTCTTCTGTAAATGTATAGTTCCATTCAATAATGTATTGAATGATTCACTCCTACGGCTTGTGTGGGACACTGTACTTTTTGAATTCATGAATAAAGAAAACAATCATTTATTCAAAGATGCATATCCTTGTTTCTTGAAAGAATATTTTCATTGAATTTATTTCTTTGATTGATAGCATCTCTTACTTGTATGAGAATTTATCATAATCAAATATGTACTTTTCATTTTTTAATGCAAATGTTGTTCTAGCTCTACCTGTTTAAGATGGAGGCAAAATTAGGTAACATTTTTGGCAATTTCTGCTAAATGCTTGCCTATTAATTATCATAGACCAATGGCCTAGGCTTATCCATTGGGCACAGAGTCATTCTGGGTTGACAAAACCGTTGAAATTTTTTTATGTTGCACTTCTATGAATCACTATGACATTGTTGTAACTCCTTATAATTCCATTGAGTAGACATGTATTATTTTGTGAGAGTGAACTAAAAACTTCATTGTCATGAATGATATGTATCTACATGATTAAATTATAAGCAAGAAAACAGAAAGAACACCTCTCTTATTCACCTACTGAACTCAAAAACAACTTACTAATTGTGCACAACAACACTTAGGGAAAAAAACAAGACTCGACTTTGTGCAAACAACACTTATTGTTAAAAAGAAACCTACCCTACACTAGACTAGACTAAGTAAACAAACTATCTATACATAACCATTAATAGGCTGATTGAAATAGTTGCCCTTCTTATTTAACTTACATTGTTTTTTGTGCTTGTGAATAATTGATATAGAATGGAGAAAGAACATGTCTTTATACACTTGTTGTAATGCTTCTTGTAGATCAAAAACAAACTCACTTACCCACTCTTCTTGACTAATCATGTTGCTATGTTGAGGTGGATAGGTAAGTTGTTTATGCTCTTTATCGCCCGCAACATCATTTTCAACTTCCTTTTCTATTGCAACTTCATGCTTGGGTGCAAGAATGACTATTGGTTCTTTGGTGGCCTCCATCCTAGCTAGATACCTTATAGGATAGCCTCTTGAAAGGATGAACTTTGAGCTCTTCATACTAGTGTTTTGGTTGTGAGCTACCACTTTCACATATTTTTTCTAATTGGATTGACCTGCTTCATACCATTCAAATAGAAACATGGTTGTTTTCTTTACTTCATCCCATCGCTTACAAATTTCTAACTTGGGAGACATTGACTTATCATCAAGCTTTGGGCAAAACATCTCCAACTCATCCCAAAAAGAGTCCTCTTCAACATCTTCTTTGCCCTTTTGAATGAGAGAGTTGAACTTTGCCTCATGACAACTCTCATTAAACTCTCCAAACTCCAAAATAGAATTACCTTCATGTTCTAAAACTATTGTTGATCTTGTTATGAGAAGGTTTTTCATCATCTTTCTCAACCAAATAGGGAAATTCATCAAACCAAATTGTGGAAGCCTCATTTTCATCTCTTCCTTGCTTGTCATCTTGTTGCTTCAACTGGTTACACTCATCACTCAACTACAAAAAAACCAATTTCTCTTCAAATGAAGAATCTTCTTTTTTGAAGCTTAGTGTATTAAACTTGGGAACCCCTTCTTCAAAGAATGGGTTTGGAAAGGAAAGTGCTAAGTGGGCTTCTACCTTTTGGTATTGAGCAAAAAGTAGCTTCATTTTCTCTTCTTCATACCATACTTGTGCCTCCACCTCCTACCCATGGAGGGCTTGAGAAGCAATTTCTTCTTGTTGCACATTTATTTCTTCCTACCTTTTGATAACCTCCAACAACTCATCAAAGCCCTTGACAATATCTTTTTGATGTCACTCAGCTCCATATTATCTATCTTTTGAAGCTGAATGGGAAAGTGACATTGTTGATTTGGCACAAATAGGGCATCTTGAGGTTGATTGAGAGTATGTAAAGGTTGCCATAATGATTGAGAAGGGGTGGGTGGGAGGTAAATATATGGAGAATGTTGATAGCTTGCTATAGCATGACCATTTTGGATCAAAGAGGTAGTTTTCTTAGTTTGATATGGATAATAAGAGGGTGTAGGAGCAATGTTTTCATGAAACGGTGAAAAATAAAGAACATTTCTTTGAAATGAGGTCATACTTCATTCATTCATATAATCTAGAAACTCAATAAAATCCTTGAAAGCAATAAAAAATAGGTGTGGTTTTAACAAAATAAGTACATACCAACACTATTCTTTTTGAAACCAGTAGAGATTTTCTTTCCAGAGCTGCTAGGTGTGTGATTTTATTACCTCCAAAGGAAGATTTTGCTAACATACACACCAGTATCATCAAAGCATGAGAAAACCTTGAACTAGGATAATTCAGAAGTGTTCCATCGGGCATGCCAAAAAATGTTACCTAATTTTGTCTCCAGCTCAATTAAGTAGAGCTAGAACAACATTTGCATAAAAAATGAAAGTACATATCTGATTATGATAAATGCTCATACAAGTAAGATCAATTGAAGAAATAGATTCAATGCAAGCATTCTTTCAAGAAACAAGGATATGCATCTTTGAACAATGGATTATTTTCTTTATTCATGAATTCAAAAAGTATAGTGTCCCACACAAGTCATGGGAGTGACTCATTTAATACATTATGAAAGGAAACTATACATTTATAAAAGAAGAAAATATAAAAGAGTAGGGATTCGTCATTGCCTAAATGAAAAATCCCTAAGGCTGAGTTATCACTTCTCATCATACTCCTCCTGCTCTGTTACTCCAGGGTTATCTACAAGAGATGAAAAGGGTGGTGTTAGAGCTTGAGATGCCTAACCTTTCATATGTAACATCAATAAACATACAATTGCCCTTATAAAGTATTAAATCAGTTGTGTAGTTATCTCATTCATCAAAGAAAAGTAGAGAAACATCATCAATATCCTTTACAATCTATACTTTATTGATTTATCTAACATGTTTGTTCACTATGCAGGTACAAGTATGGTTTTCTTTATTGGAATACTTTATATTTCATACTAATTTGTTAGATATTGTAGCATGTGGAGTAAAATGGGCTCTCACAAGGGTTGATCCCAATATGCTTATAGTTGTGTCAATTAGATACTCATCATTCATAACAATGAATTGGTTCATACACTATTACAAATAATTAGTATCTTCTCAATACAACTACAATGAATTAATATAGTGATCTAGTGAAATGAAAACTCAAAAGATTCAAGCAGTGGAAAAGATCAGATTAAGCTACATGAAACATAGCCAATAAAGACCTCTATCTTCAAAACAACTAGCAGCCATGAGAAATCAAAAGGTTTTTTGCATTGATCAATGAAGATAGTGACAACCCTAAGAGGTCCATTCAAATATCATAACCAAAGATACAGAAGAAGACTCGGTCCAAATAAAATAGAAGTTGCAAGTCTACTACAACAAAGCCATAGTGATATGATTTCTATAGTCATAAGAATAAGACACAAAGCGACCATATAAAGAAATTAAAATTCATAAAGAATGATCTTCTAAGAATGTCAAATAAGTAAATCTTGAAATGGTGGGTATAGCATTTGACAAATCAAAAAGTTTGCATTAGAATGAGTTAGATGGTGCCTTGTTTTTGGAGAAGACAAAAAGGGCAAATATAGTAATAAAATATAAAAATAGTGAGATCATATTTCATAGAAGCATTCAAAACACATCAAAGCAATAATCATGGGATATTCATGAAGAAGATAAGTCAATGCCTTAAAGATAAAAGATATGATCATTATGGTAAAGGATATCATTATCAAAATAGAGTAATGCATCCTCAAGGTATTTCACAGTGAATGAAGAATAGTGAATTTGCATACATCTAAGACTGCAATCTAAGGTTTAATGAATATATTTAAGGACAAGCCAAACAATTCAAAATGTAGTCCAAAGGTCAGAAAAGGAGTTGGAACCCTATGATATAGTTTAGAGTAGCATGAAATAATTTCTTACAATCATAAGAGAATTCTCACAGAGACTCAAAATCCAAAAATCTAATGACAACTTGAAAGTTGCTTTAATCACAATCATATGAATGCAGGCTTGATAGCCCTAAAGAGTCAATTATGTATAAATTAAGATCTTGATTCATGCATGTTGAAGACAAGTGAATGACAATGAAATAATCCAAAATGCACTCAAAGTTGTATCATAAAGAAGTGTTATCTAATAATTTGTTGCAACATTTTTAATGATTCAGTGTTAGGACAACCAAAGTAAGCATACTACAGTCACAAGGTTCCCAGCCCAAGATAAAGGGTAATTTGCAATAAAAGAAATAGTGATATGTATATAACAATAATATGCACTTATGTGACAAAAGGGATATGTTGTAAATATCTATGAAACAATGAAAGGATAGTGAGTCCTATTGACGAAGTCATGAAATTATCAAAAAATGTAGTAGCAACAGATTAGAATGACAGTCACCTCATAGTCATACTCTTTGATCATCCGGGTCAAACTCATGCAATAAAGATGGACAATGGTAAAAGCATGGTCATATGACCTTTCAATATGAGAAAAAATATACAGTGACTATCAAGAGCAAGAAAAGTGGGAGTTGATATCATATATCTTTACGATAATGAAAAGACGCTTCAACATTTTAGAATAGACAATAAGCAGAACACCTCAATGAAAACCAAGCTTTAGTCACCAAACACATGAGGAATCAATGTCATATTAAAAGCCCAAAGTAAAAAATGGAGCATAATGCAAAACTATCATTCATAGTAATAGAACTCACCATGGCGGCTTTCGTGTGTGTGAGGCCTGCAAATAAATTTTTTGGAGATCTCTATCCAAACCCTCAAAGAACAAAAACCCTCATGGTAGTGCCAAAGAGCCCAACACAGCAAAATGAAGGGTATCAAACAAAAATGAGTTGCCTTATCTATTTTAGGGTTTTTATTTACCCTAAGTGTTCGAGCAATTGAGGCAATTTTTACCTCTTTATTTTTAATTCATCTCCTTTGATTAATTCCCCATGAGGTGCTATGAGTTGCATCAAACTTTGAGAGATGTAAATGTGTTAAGTGTTAATATCCATTACTTTAGCATATCTTGATGCAATGTAATACTGTTTTTTCTTTAGGAATAAGTGAAAAGATTATAGCTGGACCAAAAATTTATGATTTGCAAAGATATAGGGAGGTTTGAAAAAGTTATCCAACATATGGAGGGAATATAGGGGTTGTTTGAGTTAGTTTAGGAAAGGTTGGTGCATTTTTGAGTGCTTTTATGGTAACTAAGGATGAGGCTTGACCTTTTTCTCATGCACATGCCTTTTTGGAGTCTTTTAGGAGGCTTAAAAATAGGGTTTTTAGTTGCATTCAACCAAAAGAATTAAGTTCTTATTTTTATGTAGCTGTTTTGGAGAAGCATGACTCAAACTTCAATTTTTGAGTTAAATCTTACTATTCATTCTTCTTACAACTTGTAATTTTTAGAGTTCTTTTTGCAAAAGTGAAGAGTTTGTAACTCAGTTTTAGACATTAATACAACATTGTAACACCTTTTTATTAGTAATAAGCAGTTTATGCCTTCTCATTTTTCTAATATTGTATGCTTCGTGTTGATGCAATTTCATGTGATGTCTCTTTTCCTTGTAATTGTATCTCATATTGGCAACTTTATATAGGAATACATACATATTTGTAGGTTATAAGTTGTGCTAGTTATAAAATCAGTCTGAAGTTGTGAGAAAGAGTCTTTCTCCTATTAGGATTGTGATTATTTAGCCTTCTTACAAATTGTTGATGCAAAGATTATGAACCACTGAGTTGTGCAAGAAAACCTTTGTGTTACTGGTTTTATTATTTGTAAGTCAATTGTGTAAGTTTCAAAATATCATTTAGTGCATCACCTTAGGTTTAGAGTTTCAGTTTCATGTTCTCCTTCTTACCCTTTCCTCTGCAAAATATTATTTTTAAGTAGTTTTTAGGTGAAGTATCAAGAGGAAGCTGACCTTCTCTGGAGGTTTATTCTCACTACAAGTTACGCACAACCTAAGAATGTTCCCATGTATCATTGGATTGTCGAGCTTAGTCAACAGGGTGCAAATCTAGGTGATAATACTTACAACAAGTGATGATATGTTATTATCAAATGCACACTTATAGTATTATTCCTCTGCAAATGATGTCAATGTTGTTTCTACAACACCATGTTTATTAAGATATTTTAAATTTGTGCTTCTTTTATTCATCAACACTTCTCATAGGAAACTCACAACATTTCTTTGATGGATCAACACAGACTTCTATCTTTCTTTGTGGTGACTTTCACACATTTTTGTTCTCTAATGTAAAACTTATTATATTTTCCTATGTCTAAAATTTTGTATTCTCAACAATATATTGTAAGGAAGTCAAGTAGCAGAACAACTTCCTACACTAACCTTGAGAGGAGGGTAATGAAAAAACTTCTACAAATCATCACAACAGTTACATAAACTTAACAGGAATAGATATAACATTCAAACCATAACATAGTGATTTACATGGGGAAAACCATTTCGAGAGAAAAACCCCACACTCCAAAATCCACCCAATATATTACTCAACAATCAAAACATATTACAATATACTTGTAGAGAAAGCTCTTCGCATGAGTACCACTTGTTGGCAATTGACACTCATTCGGTTTAGTTGTGTTGTCATTGATGGAAACACATATCATTTTAGGTTGGAAACTTAACCGATACTCACCGGTATTCATGGTTTGGCAACCGACATTCAAGTCATCTAGTATTCAAAGGAATCAACACTCCGACAACTGGCGGGCAAGGGAAACTGACAAACTAGGAACCAATATATGAGACCAACATAGGAGATTGATCTAGCAGGTTTACACGATAATGGTTAGCGACATCGGTCATGATGTTTAATGTATTTATTTTTGTTTAGGCCAACATAAGGCATTTGTGTTTATTGGGAAAGGTATATAAGTCATTCTGGCTAGGTTATTTTGAATATACATGGAATGATAGAGTTATGATATTATGCGAACGATCTTGATAGACTAAATTCAAATGTAATATTTTGTAGTCGGTCTTGGTTATTAGTTTAGAGGATTGGGAGGTGAAGTAAGTTACTGGTAAAGGAAGGAATAGTGAAAACCAGTATAGAGAGTGCTTCAACTGGAACTCATCCAGCCTAGCAGATGCATTTTCTGAGTTCAAAATTTTGTTTGTAACTCCATATTAGGTGTATGTAGTCAATGAGGCTTCTTTTGTGATGAGTAGTGTTCTCTAGGTTGTTGGCCTTCCTACAAGTGTAGGCCCCTATTGTAAAATTTATTCATTTGACTAGTGGATAGATATTGTGGGCCACCAATCCCACCGTGTTTTTTCCTCTTTGAGGTTTTCCACATATAAATCTCTGGGTTATGGTGTATTTCCTTGTGGTTGCATCATTTCTACTTGTTCTTATTTTCTCTTATGGTTACTGATTACTAAAATACCTTGTTAATAAAGTTAAAATTGATCTTACCGGTAGAACAATGATACACTCCCCCCCCCTCTTAGTGTTCTTGGATTCCAACAATTGGTATTAGAGCTTGGTCCCTTAGAACAAGTCTAACATCTCGAGGAAGATCCTGCATCTAGAATCCATGGAGATGAGTATGGAGAAACAACTTGAGGTAGTACTTGAAGACTTTGATTCTGAAAGGATGAAGAACTTGAAGTTACAAGATGAGTTGGACTCTGTAAAGGAATTCATTCTTATCCTACAAGACAGGTTGTCATCTGTTCAATCTAGAAGGAAGGAAATTTTATAAAATCATGATGATGAAGAGAAGAATGCCCTTAAAGAATAATGTCAGAAGTTGAGTCAGGACAATGGTGTCATGAAGAGTTAAATGCAAGCCCTAACTATGAGGATGTCCAAGGAGATTGAAGAATGGAAGAAGAATGAAGAAAAGCTTGGCAAATCTCTGAAAGACAAATCTGTGGAATGTATTAGGCTGGCACATGAGAATGATATGTTGAGAAATAAATTGGTGCAATCCCAAAATAATGAGTAGGAGTTGGAAAGATTGATAGCATTCCTAAGAGGAGATCTGGATATTGCTAATGAATACAAAGACAAATTTAAGGCCAATTCTGCAAATCTAGATGAGCTACTGAAGGATCAAAGGTGCAAGGGAGACACTAGAGGTCTTGGATTTGAGCATGGAGAAAGATTCAACACTGCAATGAAAATGAAGCAACCAATCAGAAGGACAAATAGGAGAATCCACTTGTCAACCAAAACCAAAATTCACTGGTAAGGCAACCCAATGCACATAAATTCAATGGTAGATGTTTTGTTTGCAATAAATTTGGTCATATGGCAAGAAATTGCAAAAACAGAGCAAATCAGAATAATAATTTTGTTCCCGGTCAATGTTCAAATTGTAAGAAGTATGGTCATAGACAAAAGATTGTAGAATGAATGTGAAATGTCCTACATGTGGAAAGTATGGACATATGGCAAATCATTGTAGGTCAAGGAATGATCAAGGATACAGTAAGGCAATTCAAAAAAATAATGTAACTTGCTATGCATGCAACAAAATAGGACATATTGCTAATTTTTGCAGAAGCAATAACAATCTGGTAGGAAATAATGAGAAAGGAAAATAGAAGGTTGATGATATCAGGAAGGAGCATGAGAGGAAATGGATTAGGAAATATGATCAATTGGAAAAGACAGTCATCCTAGTTACTTACTCGACAGAAGAAAATATTCCTGCACCCACAGAGAAACTCATCTGGTAACTAAGACATTAGCCTTAGGGGGAGGCAAATTATTGACAGATCTTGCATTGCCCCTAGTAGTGGTCTGGAATTATGTTTCAAAATTTGGAGAAGTGAATTTGAAGGTTTTTTGGTATTGAGATTATGGATTTTGAATCCGGTATGGCGTACCGGCACGCATTTATGTCAATGAGAATTTAGGGTTTTTTCATAGAATAAAAGGGAAATATCACTTCATTTTTTATCACATAATATTCAAAGTGAAGCAGAGCAAGTTTAAGGCAATTCAAGGTGAACAAAAGCATTTTCAAGTGATTTCTTATGCATTCGAGCAGATTTTCAAGAACCTTCACCGATGGAAGTTTGCAAGGTATTTTATCAGTTTTAGAGCTTTCTTTTGATTGCAATGACTTCTAGATCTACTCCCACTCCGGTAGGTGTGGCTACCCCTATTGCTATTGACATCAAGGATCATCCATGCCTGGTTTCAAGCAATGGCCTAAGATTGTGAAGGTTGATGATTCGGTCAGCGTGTTTTCTAGGGTTCCATATGGACTTTTGCATGTTGAAGATGTTTGTGCATATATTCACTACACTCTGGAGGATTTGGGTTCTATTGAGATCAAAACAATGTACTTGAGCACCTTGTTGAACCAATTTGGAACAATGAAACCAAAATTCCAAGTTTTGAAAGATCGGGGTTTCACAAACATTTTGGAGATGCCGGAATTTGAAGATGAAATGATCCAGTATGTGTTGAGTCGAGTCCACAAGGAATTCATGTGGCTAGACCGACCTTACAAGATTACTAAGGAGGCTATCTATGTGATCACTGCTTTTCCCCAGACTGGTCAGACTCCCAAGAAGAAGAAGATATCAAACAATGAGGTGGAGAAGCTAACTGGTGCAACATTTGACAACCGGTCAATGAGGATAAGTACTATCAGAGAAAGAGCAGTTCAATTTGCAAGCATGATCATCGGTTACAAGGTAACCTAATCAAATTGGTTAAACTCTATTTTTAGTTTATGCATTTACTGTGCTCATAAGATGATTAAGGAGAATGATAAGTATGATCTTTGTCAATGGATGTGTGATGAGTTGATTTTAAACCTAGGGAAGATTAAGGGGGAAAAGAAAGGTGTTTTCCGGTATGCCAACCTTGTTGTTTGCTTGATGCTTTTCTTTTTGAATGAGATGTTGGGATCTGGTAAAATACAATGGGCATTTTATATACTGGTAGTAAAACAAATTAAATATGCCATAAGAAACATTGGACAGGACAAGGAGAGAGAATCCATTTTGTGTAGATATTTCAAATCATTTCAACAATCAATGAAGCAGAGAGAAAGAGTACCAAAGCATATTGTAGATAAATATTCAATTGAAATCTGCTTTATGGTGAAGAAGGATGAAACACTGATGGAGGTTGTGAAACTGAGGAAAATCTGGATAACAGAGATGGGGTATGAGGTAGATGCTTAGATCTTGGACTTATATACCAAGACTCTCATTGATGCCCTGGTTGATGCCCTGGTTGATGAAGCAGAGAAAGCTTTTGGGACTGGTAAGTAGAAGAAAGTGGAAGTAGAAATTGGTTTTAGTAAGAAGAAGAGAGAAGGAAAGATAAAGAGAGTTGGGGAGGTTGTGCAGAAAATGTCCTTAGAAAATCAAGTAGATCATTAGACTGGTAGAAGGGTCATCTCTAGCAGTAGTTCAAGCTCCACCGATAGCAACAATCAACAAGGGTGCATTGAAGAGAAAGGAACCAGAAGAATTAATTGCTCTTGTTGCATCTGGATTAGACACAAAAGATGAACCCTCTAAGATACCCAAGACATACATTAGGATACAAAGGAAGAAACCCGAGGAAAGGAAACAATAGAAAGAAAAGGTTATTCCTTCGGTACTAGCAAAGAAACCTGTGAAGGAGAGGAAATCTATGGAGAAAAGGAAACTGGTAAAAGGAATCACCCCCAATCCTAGTAAGAAGAAGAAGAAATCTAATATTGATGCGGCCCTAGAATCTGGTAAAGGTATCAAGGTTATTCCTCCTCTTTCTGTTGCCGAGTTAATAGATCAAATAACTAAAGATGGAATTTTGAACAATATCGAGCATTATTATATACATATGGATGATAAAGAGCAAGATGATATAGAGGAAGCAATTTTTTTATACTTAGATATATATAAGAAGAAATTAATTGAGATAGAAAAGCAAACACCGACAAATTTGTATAATAAACTAGATGCTAGGAGGTTATCTACAGTAGAAGAGGATAAGCATATAAAAATGCATGAGTTATTAATAGTTTGCGCTGCTATTACTAAGGAAGAAATACAAAAGTGTCTAGATTTTGCAAATAAAAGAAATATTCCAGAGTAGACATTGGAATGTAATCTTTATGATTGGGAGAGTGAATCAAATTGTCAAGGAGACCCATGAGGCATGGGTAAAATTCTTTATTGATAATCCTAACTTCTTTACATCACGGGATACCCCTCCTAAGTCTGCAATTCTAGACATCCCGGTATATGATAAGGGGAAATGTAAATTGGGTATGGATTCACTAGTTTTGGATCAGAAACCATCTGAGGATATTCCTTCGACAACATCACCTGTACATAATGTAGAAATACCAATAGATAATACTATATAGAATAAGTAGGGTACATCAAAATAGGAAACTCTACATACTAAAGAGGTTAAGGATGAGTAGGTTACTGCACCTAGTGGTGAAGCCACTAGTTCTAGTCAACAGGTTGGAGATACCAGCACAATTTTGGATAGTCATTCATTGTCAGCACTTGACACTCAGGGTCAAGATGATTTTGGGAAAAAGAGTATAGAACAGTTGAGAAGCTCTGAGATGATGATGGTAGTGGAAAAGATGATTATGAAGGAAGAATGAGAGGAGAAATAGGTTATAGTGCAAACTATACCAGTTTTGCTGCAGCTAGTTCTAGGATATACTAGTCCGGTAGCTAGCCCCTTCGGTAAGCTCAAGAGTTTGACTGAACACATTGCTAAAGAGTTTCAGACTCTTCAAAAAATGTCAAACCAATAGTTAGTTGAACAATATAATGTAGCCTGGAAGGTCACCTGTGACAACATGATTACATCTGACAAGACAAAATTAACAGAGGAACTAACCAAGATTGATGAGGCTCTTAATGAGTGTACCAGTATATGTAGGTCATGTACTAATACCAACAAACTAACAGGTGACCTGGAGGTGAAATTGAAAGCGACAAAGGCCTGGTTAGAACATTTGGCTAACAATTTTGATGGTACTCAGTCATTGGCCAATGCCATTGATGGTCAAATTTTGATTACAAAATTTGATATTTCAGCATTGGAGAAGGACATGGATAGGCTAATCCGGTGAGCAAGGGAATTAAGAGGCTTGGTAAGCCCCCAGTTGAATACTCTGTTACTTCATAAAAGGGAGAGTATAGATGTAATGAATAAACCCATTTCGACAGATCTAACAGAAGAAGAA
Organism: Cryptomeria japonica; assembly: GCF_030272615.1. NCBI lineage: Eukaryota > Viridiplantae > Streptophyta > Pinopsida > Cupressales > Cupressaceae > Cryptomeria > Cryptomeria japonica. The sequence goes on from NC_081411.1 coordinate 528,613,075, forward strand.
CTTCATGCATATATTCTTAATGGGTTTGTATCCATTTTGGGCACATTGAAGACAATTTGGGATACATACTTAGGTTTTGAAGAGTGCTTACCCAGACATTTTCAAGTACATCTAATTTGGTAAACACATTTTAAGATTCCTTCATTCATTATTCATTTACCCCGACTTTGTCATTGATGTCAAAGGGAGAGAGGTTGATGTGAAAAATTGTTAGGGACATAAGAAGTAATGTATAGCTCAGGGGGAGTTAGATCAGTTTTGAGGAGTTTTGGCAAGGAACTAGAACAACACTTCAACAATCCATTTTCCACATGAGTGTTGCCATCAATGCCAAAGGGGGAGATTGTTGGCAATTGACACTCATCCGGTTTAGTTGTGTTATCATTGATGGCAACACATATCATTTTGGGTTGGACACTTAACCGGTAATCACCAGTATTCATGGTTTGGCAACCGACATTCAAGTCATCCATCATTCAAAGGAACCAACACTCTGGCAACCGACATGCAAGGAAAACCAACAAACTAGGAATCGGTATATGAGGTCGACATAGGAGATTGATCTGGCAGGTTTACACGACAACGGTTAGCGACATTGATCATGATGTTTGATGTATTTATTTTTGTTTAGGTTGACATGTAAATAACTTGTAATATCATTGTAAGCTGACATAAGGCATTTGTGTCTTTGATTGGGAAAGGTATATAAGTCATTCCGGCTAGGTTATTTTGAATATACATGGAATGATAGAGTTATGATATTGTGTGAATGATCTTGATAGACTAAATGTGAATGTAATATTGTGTAGTCAGTCCTAGTTATTGGTTTAGAGGATTGGGAGCCAAAGTAAGTTACTGATAAAGGAAGGAACAATGAATACCGATACAGATAGTGCTTCAACCAGAACTCATCTAGCATAGCAGATGCATTTTTTGAGTTTAGAATTTTGTTTGTAACTCCATCTTAGGTGTATGTAGTTAGTGAGGCTCCTTTTGTGATGAGCAGTGTGCTCTAGGTTGTTGACCTTCCTACAAGTGCAGGCCCCTATTGTAATATTTATTCATTTGGTCAAAGGATAGATATTGTGGGCCACGAAATCCCACTATGGTTTTTCCTCTTTGAGGTTTTCCACGTATAAATCTCTTGGTTATGGTGTATGTTCTTGTGGTTGCATCATTTCTACTTGTTGTTATATTCTCTTATGGTTACCAGTTACTAAAATACTTTGTTAACAAGGTTAAAATTGATCTTACCAATAGAACACTGATTCACCCCCCCTCTCAGTGTTCTTGGACTCCAACACCACTTGTATACACTCAAAATTGGCTATGAATAATTAAATAAATATTTATTATTTATTTAATATATATTCTTCTATTAAATAATTAATTTGAAAAGATTAATTTATTTAATTTATTTTTATTCTTCTATTAATTAATTAAATTAAAACATTCTATTAATTAATTCATTACCCCTTTCTTTTAAACCAATTCAATTAAATATCTACTATTTAATCATCCCCTATCTAATTCTTCTATAGTCTTATCAATTAAATAATTTCTTAATTATTTAATCTCCAAATCCAACTCAACTCATCTCCACATCACTTCCTCTTTTGCCAAGTCATCAATTATATGGCTAAAGATATTAATATTTTTTTAATATTAATTGATCACTTATCTTCAACTTCTAATTCATAAATAAAAGAATGTGTACATACACACATTTCTCAACCAATACTATATTTCCTCCACCATCTTTAAATCTTGGAAGGGAGTTGGGTTCACTTGTCCTCACATCCCTAAATCTTCTCCAACCTTCCTACATTCCTTCAAGTCTTCAACTCTAGTCAAGGTGAGCCTTCTGAGACTTGGCTTCTCCTTCCACATGTTCCTCCATCCTGCATGTGTATGAGGAACATCTTCCTCCTTTTTCTCTCATATCCCAACCAATATTTTCATAGCCATCCAATCTACATGATTCAATCTCAACCATTGATCTCTACCACATGGGATTTTATCTCATAAAAATCTATAAAAAGGCATTTTTAGAGCTAGTAGTCATCTAATAGATATCTTGCATCTATGAGTTTTTAGCTTATCATTTGTATATTCAGCTTTGCATAATCATATTCAACTATCAGTTAGCTATCCATTACACACTTCCTATCTTGGAAGCCACATAGTGCATGTCTGAGAGCAATTATCTACAACCAGGAACAATGGGGATAAGACATAATGAGACAAGAGGGTAAAGGTATAATTTTTATGTTTTCATGTTTTGTTTCCTTTACTTTATTTCATTAGTTGATATTTGGAGTTCCTGTAGCTTTCACTATCAATATTTGTTGAAAACTAACAAGTTGCAGGTATATTTTGAAGTGAAATTCCAAGTTGACACATTTTGGCACCCACTGTGGGGCTCAGGCCTCACTTTCTATTTTTTGTCTTTCATTCTCGCGGGTTTAGCAAAGTCACATATTTACTCATTTTGTTAACACATTTGTTTAGCCTTTTAGCAAATTTGTGACTTTCTATAGTGCATTTGTTCTATCTAGTAGCACATTTGTCATGCAGTTTAGCGTATCTATCAATTTCAGCAGTTCATTTATCATGTTTTATCGCATATACATTGCAGTTTAGAGCATATATTGCGCAAAGTCACACATTTATTCAAATAGGCAACACATTTATGGTTTATGGTTGTGCATTTGTTCTTTCTGCGCATTCACTCTGATAGTTTGCAAAATTTTCAAATTTTTCAGTGTCTGTTAATTAACACTTTTTGCAGATTCGACCGTCGAAGACCAAAATTTTTCAAAAGTGTTAACTTGGGCTCTTGCGGGTTGATTTTCATGCATTTCATACATTCAATTTAACTAGGGGTTTTGTAACTTACCATCTCTTGCTTCACCTAGTTTAACTAAGAAGGTCAATTAACATCATGCAAACTTGCATCTTTGTGTCTTCTTTAAAATAGTTGCACATAGATTTAATTAGGGGGTAGATTAACCTTTTTTTACTGTGCTTGTCAAAGTGGTAGGTTATTATGCTCTCACCTTAACTAGGTGATAAAAAAACCACACCCACTTTCTATAATATGTAACCTTTAGAGGGTCTACCTCCTGAGTAGCCCTTAAGGCTCGGTGAGAGGGAACGACCCAAGTGGAAACGGGCTAAAGCCAAGCTCTTTCGATCCACTATAAATAAATTGTGTTTGTAACGAAAGTTACAGGCAATGAATTTTGATTAATCCATACCCATGTTATGACTCTACATAAACCCTATAGAGCACAACCTCTATAGGCTAGGAGGCCATCCTTAATGGAGTGTAACACGCCACATGTATGGCCACTCAACCAGATGCCTTGACTAAAAACTCTGTTATGTAAAAGCTCAAATCCTTCTAGTTGTTGGTACGGGAGTTCAAACCTCTGAAGCGGCTCACATACATATGGTTCTTAGTAGAGATACAAATTTTTCCATGAGGATTTTTCATGGGAACTCATGTTTGGATGCCCCAAAAAAGTGAGTGTCGAGGGTGGAGCTAGTGGGTTCAAGAATCTAAGTATCCATTTTCAATAGTGTAGCCTCAGGGAAACCCACGTGAGATTCAACAACTACTATCCTAGCCTACCATAGGAGTTGTACTTACCTGTACATTTTTATTTCAAAACATTATCTATGGTGTTTGCAAAACATTTTCAAGTCAAAGCAAAAAAACAATCATCCTAGTGAAAAACTCAAAACTTGTTGGAAAAGAAACAGAGTCACGCATTCACAATGCAAAGTCACGCATTCACAGTGCAGAGTTGCGCTTTCACAAACTTTGATAGTGCATTTACATACTAGAATAACACATTCACAATTTTAGATCACGCATATACACTATCTGACAACACATTTATCCCAAAGCAAGACTTTTGCAACATTTGGTAATGACAATGCATTTGCACAACAGTGCAACGCATTTGTCAAATCTGACAGTGCATATACACATTTCAATCGCGCATTTGTTTTTGTGCATTTACAATAGAGGGAACTTCCCCTTATCAACTCAAAATTTTGAAAACACTCCTGAATACCCATTTTTTAGAAGATCTCATTTCAGCTATCATAGGCTTTGTAATTGGTCAAACAAATAGGGTTCTTGAACATTTTGACACAAAAAGCTAGATCATACTTAAGGTTTATACAAGTATTCATCTCAATAAGTTGTAGATCCAACATTCTAAAGTGCATAATCGCTTATCTTTGATAAATTAAGCTTACAAACATAGTTTCTCATTAGGATATATCATCCTTTATCATGAAACTACAAAGCTTGATCAAAATAACCTTGTTCTTTGCATTGGATATATCGTTTCTCTTTGAACTTGGTTATATCCAAATTTCACAAAATCTGCACTCTCATTAGGATCAAAAACTTGTAAATTATCACAATACCTGTATAACCATTTCATGTCGTCTCAAAAAGAGGAAACTTATTTTTAAAGCACTGTTGAAAAAGAGAAGGTTTCTATACATAAACTGCAAAATTCAATTGAAGCATCGCATATTCCTACACCATTTTTTGGAACTATCTACGTGGTCATGGAATTGAGTTTGATGAAGAGACCTTACAAGAATGTGCTTTTCAACAAAGAGATGTTTTATCTCAACGTATCAATAGAGGTGGTAGAATCAACTTATCTCATTTGCCTAAATAATTGATCACCTATTGAGTTACATCTAGAAGATCAAAGCTTGTGAAATTTCAAATTGATCATATGTCAGTTTGGACTATAGCTCAACACGAGCGATTGATAAAACAACAAAAATAAATGGAAGAAGAAAATCCAATGTTTCATGAATTTGGACACATAGATGTTAATGAAGAAGCAATCAGTAATATGATTAGAGACCTTCAACAAGATTTCAGATTTGACAAATTAATGGAAAGAATCTTGGAAAAATAAAAGCAAAAATATTTCCCAATGTTGGCAAATTTAGGAGAAAAATTGCCACAAGGTTTTAATATGGAAAGTTTGAAGCAAAATGCTGAAACAAGTTGCAATCAAAACACTAATGACAACAACGATGATGAATTGAATTTGGTAAGCTGGGAATAAACAAGAAGAGATAGGGAAGAAACAAGGGGAGATAGAACAAGAAGAGATCAGGATGATACCACAAAGAACCAAGATGAAACAAGAAGGGATCATGGTGATAGAAGAACCTATGTGAATACAAGGATAACTCATGTTGATAATCCTCTATTAACTCTCACTCAACAAATGCAAACTTTGCAACAATAGATACAAGATATGCAGAATGGAACAAGTTCTAAAACATATTCCTTGGAGGATATATGTCCATATCCTTTTGTCAAAAGTTTGAATATGATACCATTCCCACAACATTGTGAAATCCCAAAATACAATAAATATGATGGGAAAATGGATCCTCAAGATCACATTAGGGAATTTTGTACCATGAGTATGGAATTTGTGCATAATGAAACCTATCTCATGTGTTTATTTCCTAGAAGTTTGAGTGGATAATCAATGGAATGGTTCTCTAAATTGCCACCTAGTATTAGATCATTTAAGGAGATCATAAAAAAATTCATCTCACAATATTCATATAACATACAACATGAGATAACAATGTTGGATTTTTGTAACATCAAACAAAACAATGGTTAACCTTTCATGGTTTTTATACAACGATGGAGATTATTATTTAACAAATACCCTAGAGAGGTACCAGATCAAGAGAAAATAGACATATTTATTGATAATATTGTGTGTGTGAAAAAGTGGTCTGTAAGCTACAAGCACAACACTTCAATTAAGTCATTATATGCATGGTTAATAATCAATAATCAATAAGTAAAAAACCATAACAAAGCAACTAATTGCCTTCTAAAAGATGCAAGTATAAGATTGCTCTCAGATTGTTATAAGCAATACCAATGACTAGACTACACCAAGACGAAGGATTTAATCTATATGATATTAACTATATGGATGCAAAATAGATGAATAATTCAAGCAAAGAATCAATTCAAGCAATAATGGATGTAAAATGGATGCAAATAATCTAAAAAGGCACAATAATATTCAATGACTCCAAAGCAAAATTAGCGTGATAATAATATCCAAGCATTTTCTCAAAAATCTTTGGGGTAAATTGGAATGAGAGCTTAAGACTGAATTTATAGAGAATTACCAAGAGAAAAGCTCAATTTAGAATTAATTGAAAATAATTGAGAAATAAGGTTTAGTTAACCTTGAGATAGATTCCAATTATAGTTTAATTGAAATGCATTCAAATTAGAAGTCCAAGTTGCATTGGAAATAATAATAAATTAATTCCATGCATTTGTGATAAAAATAGATAATTCTTTTATTTATTCAAGAAAAGAATCTTTTCAATGCAACTGAACTTCTTTTTCTGAAAAGCTTTGAGTTCCAATTTTAGAGAATAATTCAATAATTCAATTAAATTGCTTTTCTGATTTCAAGTTCTAAATTTAGAAAAAGAAATAATATCTCACATTTGATTTCTCTCTCAATTCAATTCTTTTATTTAATTTTCAATTCAACTCTTCTTGTGATTAATTCCTCTTTTGTAATAAATTAATTCCTTTTGCATGATTAAATGCCAATTTATTTATTAATAAAATATGCAAGGATATTTAATAAATTAAAATGGGATAATTGATCAAAATGATATTCTTGGAAATGATTCAATTAATTAAATGAATATTTAATTAATATTGAGTAATTGATTTGCCATGTGATATTTGATGATTAAAGAAGTAATAATGTGCTCAAGATTGATTTAATTGCCTTTGGTTAGGACCTTGGTGATGTTCTCGAGATTAGGGGCCCATGGTTTAGATGACCATTTTTAGGTTATTACATTTGCCCCTCTTTGAATTAATGTGTGAGCAGCGTGTTGGTTCAAAGAATATGTGATGTCTAGGAGATGCCAGTTCTGAACTTGAATGATCACGAACCAAATGAAGAGCAAGGTGTTTAGCTTGATTCAAAGTGACAAAGCTGAATGAAGTCTAATTAAAGGGATACCATTCTTGAACTTGATTGAACTGAGGAACGATAGAAACAAAAGATACCAAACTTGAACTTTATTGATCAAGAAGCGGATCTTACTGATCTAGAACTTGATTGAACTTAGATGCAATGAGTGATGATAAAAATTGATCTTGACTTGAATGATCAAGATACGATGAAGATAAATTGTTTAGCTTGATCAAGAAATGAATACTGAACACCTGCTTAGATTGAGTGTGAACAAAGATACTCTCTAAACTTTTGATTGAGTTTAAATGAATAATCAGCTTGATTTGAAGCGATGAAACTGATTAATGTTAAGAGATTGATTCAGATGAAGGACAAATATCAACTTGATTTGAAGCGATGAAATTGATATGCCCCTAGAAATTGATTCGATTTAGATGATCAAGAGATCTTAACTTGATGTGAAGCGATGAAGCTGAGATGCCCCTTAGCAATAAGAATTGATTTTCTTTAGTTGAAAAGATTTTGCTCGACTTTTGATGAAAATTTGAAAAATTTCTCGACTTGTGAGATGTGAGGTCACAAGGTCGTGAGTATGCCCCCTTGGGAGCGAAATAGAAAGATAGCAGGGGTAATTGATGATTATAGGCAATTGTGTGGCGAGAATAAGTTATTTGAGCACAAATTGATTCTAAGGAATTGTTAAAAAATTCGGCATTGATTGATGAGTTAAGCGCAGAGTTGATCGTAATGTTGATGTGTAGAATTAAAATTGATATTTAGTGTTGAAATTGAGTGCAATTGGAAGAAAAAATGATCAATTGATGAAAAGAGCGCTAAGTAGTCCAAATTGTGAAATTGACTAGCAAAATGATCTCAAATTTCGATTTCGATCCTGAAAATGGAATTAGAGTGGTCAAATTAGCTAAGGGTACAATTTTCATGTCCATCGGAGCAAGTTGAAAAATTAGGTTTTTGGCTATATATGGGACAAAAGTGTCATTTTCAAATAGTTTTAACCCTCCAAGTTTCAAAATTCAAAAAGCCTTCTGCGAAGAAAAGGTGGTCCCTACTCGTCAACATCGATTCGAGCACCAGAGACATCATAATCGACCTCGAAACTATGAGCCAGTGGTAAGTGATCGATCTTAAGCCTCTTTATGTTTTCAATTTTGAATTTTTTTGTTCATTTTTCAAGTTTTTCGCATGTTTGGGGTTGGGTTTCATGTTTTATCGTGCGAGACAGGATCCTGTCTCATACGAGTAACTGGTAAAAAAAAAAATTTCATTTAGGATCATTAGAATTGTCGTTTGGGATGCACCCTCGTATCATACGACAGGTCCCTTAAAAGACCATTTTGTCATGGAGGAGCCAATAGTATGTCATTTGGGGTTGTTTTGTCATGCAAGAGCTATTCCTGGCTCGTACAAGATTTTGTCTCTTTGTGTTTTGTCATTCGGGAGACAGTGAGCATTTTTGAAGGTCTAAACGTGAAATTTTGATTTTGCATTTGACTTAGTTGGATTTGTGTGATGTTTTACTTCTCTTGTAGGCTCATGTGGAATGTTTTCTGATGCTTCGTTGTTGGGATTTTGCAGGTTTGATTACCTCCTATGTTGTTTAGATGTGTTTATCCTTCCACTATGGCATTAGTTCAACATTTATCTGAGGTTGAGAAGGCTCATATTGACTTGTGCGGCTTGACTCATCTATTGAGATTACCTGATATCCGTGTGAATCACGGATTGCTCATGACATTGGTTGAGCATTTTCAGTCAGAGAAGAACACATTTCATTTGTCGATGGGGGAGTTGACTATCAGTCTCAAGGATGTATATAGGATCCTCCATATCCCTTTTGTTGGGGATAAGGTGGATTATGATTCAGGGCACATTCCAGGATTACAGGCAATGAGGCATGTCTTCAGTGATCCTGACATTTTGACTCGTTCCATTAGTTGGGACATACTGATGAGCAGGTACAACGAGGAGTATCCTCTGGCATATGTTCTAGCAGGGTTCATAGGCTATTTTCTGATGCCAGATAGAGGGCAATAGGGTTTCCAATGCGGATGGGGTCGGATGCTAGAGAGATTGATAGAGACCCCTCAGAGACTTGGCTGGGGTTCATGTTTATTGGCCCACATGTATCGAGAGATGCATGAGATTGTGTATAGAGATGGGCGGAGCATGGCCATTGGTGTATATATTTTGTAGGTGTGAGCTTGGGAGCACCTTCCCATTTGTCGACCTATAGTAGATGATAGTAGAGATCTCGGGCAGCTGATTATATATAGGTATGCTGGATACATTACGCAGCCCCATTTGGGCAAGACAGATTTTTGGAGACGACAACTAGATGACCTAATAGCCATTGTATGCAGGCCGTATAGAGGCTTGGAGTCATGGGATGACTAGCAGATGGTTCGTAGGGACCTTTTTATTACGCGCCCTGTTATTGGGAGATCACAGACCATTGTGGAGTGGTTTGTTGTTTCTCAAGTGATGAGGCAGTATGGCCAGCCTAAGGGGATCTCGCAAGATTTTACAGCGTACGCACGTTACGCAGATGAGGAGAGACAGGGATGGTCTCCATGGTTGTCTTATGCTTTGGTAATGTGGGAGCTGACTGGTTTACACCACCTGTGGTGGGATTATATGGATGATGTGGCAGATGTGAGGGTATTGCCCTAGTATAGAGATTGACTTCAACAACATCCATTCCCTTGATTCATAGATCTAGCAGAGAAAGCTCCTCATATTGAGGATGTTGAGGATGATGCCCCCACACCAGCACAGGGACAGGGACAAGGCCATAGGCAGGGATAGGAATAGAGAGCTGAGGCTCCACAAAGGAGTGGTGGTGATCTTGGTGCTAGCAGCAGTAGGGTGCCAGCTGATGTTGGATAGTAGAGGGGTGAGGGCGGATCCCTAGGGCATGTAGGAGTGAGATTGGGTGGGACTTAGGAGGAGTGAACAACTCCAAGATAGGTCCGGCAGCATCAGAATGAGCAGGGTGGAGCTACAGGTGGAGATGGGGGTGGAGAGCATGTGAGAGAGCATGTCTTGCAGAGCTGCAGTCACAGTTGATAGTGGCTCAGACTCAACTGGCAGAGCGAGACCAATAGCTTGCCGAGGTGAGGGTCGAGCGTGATCGCCAGATCACATCATTGAGGGAAGTGTCGACAGCAGAGATAGAGGCTTTATGATAGGAGGTCCTTCTCCAGAGTAGTAGGGCAGCTTATTATGTGGTAGCATATAGTGTCGCAGTTCCTGTTGCGCAGCAGGTGATACCCTACTCGCAGTATATGGCACGATCAAAGGGAGCTCAGGCACCTCATCAGGATCCTGGGCATCAAGCTCCTCCTCCTCCACCAGGAAATGAGGGAGAGGGTGCTAGCTAGATTATTTCTTTTTGTAGCTCAGATATTTTTTGTAGACAAACCCATTTCTTGTAGCCTATATGATTGTTGCTCTGATGAGAGTTTGTATATGTCATTCGACATCATTTTGTACTCTTAGACTTGACATGATATATATATATACGAGATCCGATTTAACTTCATCGTACTTGTGTTGATTCATTTATGAGATGTCTTTTATACGCTTTATTCTATATGTATGCATTTCTTTTCAATATGAATGTATGTAATGCAAATGATTATGGATGTCTATTTTTGGCTCTTTTCATATGCAAATGAATGAATATGTAATGAGTAATATGAGTAATGCAATGTTTTCATTTTTCTATGCAATAAGATGAATGCAAATGAGTAAATAATGAAATGTATGAAGCTATATTAAATGTTATGTATGCAGCTAACATCTCAAAACACAAGTACTCAATTGAAGAAATGATGATAAATAGACCACTTAGCGTAAGAAATGATGATGCTTTCAACTCTCATTCAGAAGATAAAGAGATTATTACCATTCCAAAATCACTCTAAATTCATGAAAATGCAGAATGATATGCAAAATGATATGCAAATGCATCCTAAACCTAGTCATTGGATTTAAAATACTTAAGATTCATCACTGAGCATAACGAACACAATAGGCAGGTTAGAGTTTCTTTCTTTTTCAATGTGCAATATTAATTATCTTGTCTGCAATGACCCTTTTCTCATTCATATCCTTGGATAGATTTTGCATCATAAAGAAATTCCCTCAAAACAGACAAAGAAATGATATGGACCTCCCTGTAGCATACTAATAAGTAGAGTCGAGGTATGTGAGGCGATTTCACCTTGTTGTGAAGGCTCTTATCATAGACACCCAGCTAACTTATATGTTTCCAGATCATTGGGATCATTCCTACAAGTAGAAAACAAAGAAAATATTATGCCCCCAATCCTTGCTCCTCTTAGTCACAATGGACTTCCTCGAGTTACTCAGAGGGATAATAATCAAAAACCAATATAAAAGAGAGCATACAAAGAAAATTTTCATTCATAGCTCAAACTGTTTAGTGATTGTTTTCCGTTATGTTGTTTTGCTTGTTTACTTAGTGATAAAAACTCTTTGGTAGTTAGGAGACAGGTGACTGACTTAGAGTGGACGACCAAGTTTCACTGATGGAAAGACAACTTGTTAGACACTGCTTAGGATATGCAATGTGCTCTGTTAAGTAACCTAAGACTAGGACATTGATCAGTTTCAAGTCATGAGGGTTCCAACGAACCAGGATGTCATGAAAGTGACTGAAAAATATGTACATGCGAAAGTAAAGATGCATGAAAGCGGGAAATGCCAATGTTGCATTGATAGATGGAGCACTTGAGTACAAGAGGTGCCTGTTTGCCAAGTTTTTACCTGCTTGGCAGAGATTCATTTTTTTTACCAAGGTGCCTGTTTACCAAGTTTTCACCAGGGCATTTTCTCTCTTTTATTTTTTTTTCTTTTGATGATTTTTCTCTTTTTTTTTGTATTTTTTTCAGGACTTTTTCCAGCTATACAAGTTGGTGGCACAAAGAATGCTAAGAAAAGAATTTCTTCAAGTGGATGGTGTTAATTGGTTCATGGATCTATTCTCATTCCAAGTTTGAGAGTTGATAGGCACCAGAGCCGAATACTGCAGTAACAATGTAAGGACCTAGCCAGTTGGGTTCAAACTTCCCTTTATTGTCGTGAAACTGTTGATTTTTTGGATTTTCTCTCAGAACTAGGTCACCAACCTGAAATTATCTTTGTCAAACTTTCTTGTTATATCCTCTAGACATTCTCTTCTTATATACTCTGAGATGATCAAACGCCACTTGTCGATGCTCATCCAGCAATTTGAGTTCTTGCAATCTAGATATTCTATGATCTTCATCAGTAACAAGACCTTGCAAAGAAACTCTTAGAGATGGTATTTCTACTTCAATAGGTAGTACTACTTTGGACCCATACACCAAAGAGAAAGGTGTAGCCCCAGTAGGTGTTCTGATACTTGTTTTGTAAGCCCGTAGTGCAGGATTGAGCTGCAGATGCCAATCCTTCCCAGATTTGTTCATTGTTCTATGCAAGATAGTCAATAGGTTTTTGTTAGACGCCTCAACTTGTCCATTACCTTGAGGGTAGTATACCAATGACCAGTGTTACTTTATTTTGAATTTCTCACAAAGATCATCCTAATCTTTATTCTTAAACTGTCCTCCATTATCAGTCACGATGGACAAAGGTATCCCATACCTACAGATGATATAGTCCAAGATGAACAAGGTGACTTGTTTACCAGTTTCTTTGATGAGTGGAACCACCTCTACCCACTTGGTGAAATACTCAGTGGTAGTTATGATGAATTTATGTCTATTGGATGAAGCAGGATATATCTGACCAATGAGATCAAAGGCCCATTGCTGAAAAGGCCAGTGTGTTATAAATGGTATGAGGTCCCTTGTCGGGTCATGTATGAGATTTCCATGAACCTGACATTTCTCACAAGTCTTAGCAAATTGGATGGCGTATTTTTCCATGTCTAGCCAGTAGTATCCAACCCATAATAGTTTTCAAGATAAAGTAAGACCATTCGAATGAGATCCACAAATACCTTCATGGACTTCTGATAATGCATGCTTAGATTCTTTAGTTTCTAGACACCTAAGCAATGTACCATCCAAACCTCGTCTAAATAAATTGTTAGCTATGATAACATACCGAGAAGCATTTCAAGTTAGGTTTCTTTTCTCATTTTGGGTAAGATATCCAAGGATAATTTGGTCTTGTAGATAGGAATAGATGTGGCTATATCGGGATGAGTCATGTCTAATAATAGAACAGACTATTTGGGTCTCAGAAGAATCATAAACGGGGTAATATAACTTTTCCACCAGGAAATCAAAGCGAAAATTGGACTCCTGTAGCTTAGGTATAGATGCCAAGGTAGCCATAGCATCTGCTGCTCTGTTTGCGGATCTAGGAATCTATTGGAATGATACAAAAGCAAAATACTTCTTAAGATAATCAACCATTCTCTTGTAAGGCATCAATTTCTCATCTTGAGTCTGATATGTATCATTGATTTGATTAACCACCAGCTGAGAATATCCATAGATATACAATTCTGCAACCTTCCATTCAATAGCTAGTTTTATCCCATTCACCAAAGATTCATACTCTGCAACGTTGCTTGTACAAGGGAATAGAATCTTATAAGACTTTGGGATTGAATACTTCTAAGGAGTAATGAATAATATGCCAACACCTAAACCATTTTGAGTAAAGGAACCATCGAAGAACATCTTCCAGGGTTGTTGAGTAAGGTGCATTATTGACTCATTTGGAAACTCTATGCGTAGCAGTTGAGTGTCCTCAAGTGGAGCTTCAACAAGTTGATTAGCAATTACCTGTCCTTTTATGGCTTTGTGTTCCACATATTCAATGGAAAACTCTATAAGGATCATTACCCATTTTTCCAATCTTCCTAAAGTGTTGCCTTATTGAGAAGATACTTGAGTGGATCAATTTTGGCCACTAGCTTGATTGAATGTGCTAACATGTAGTGCCTCAGTTTTTGTGATGCAAAGACTAATGCCAAGCATGTTTTTTCTATTATAGTGTAGTTCATTTCATAAGACACCAATGTCCTATTGATGTAATAAATAGCTCGTTCCTTTTTATTGTCATCCTGTTGCGCCAGAAGTGCCCCCAGTGATGAATCAGTTGCTGATATATATAAGACTAGAGGTTTACCCTGAATCGCTGGCATCAATATTGGTGGATTTGATAGGTAATCTTTTATCTGCTAAAGATGTTGTTTGCATTGCTGATCCTAGTTGTATATTATTCCTTTTCTCAATACCTTTGTGAAAGGTTGAGCTTTGTCTGCTAGCTGAGAAATGAATCATCTAATGGATTGGAGACGTCCCTGTAGACTTCTCATTTGATTGATGTTCTTCGGAGGTGGCATTTCCATTATATCTTGAACCTTCTCAGGATCAACCTTGATTCCCTTCTTTGAAATGATGTAGCCAAGTAGTTTACCAGATGTCACTCCGAATGCACACTTCTTTGGATTTAACTGGAGTTGGAACTTTTCCATTCTGTCAAGTATAGGACCTTACTCTTGAATATGCGTTGATCTTTTCATAGTCTTCACTAAGGTGTTAGCAACATAATCTTCCATATTCTTATGCATCATGTGATGAAAAATAGTTGTAACTACTCTTTGATAGGTTGATTGTGCGTTCTTTAGCCCAAATGGCATGACATTCCAGCAAAAGGTTCCCCATGCATAGGTCAAAGCTATCTTTTCTTGATCTCCAGGAGCTATTTTGATTTGATTGTATCTGCAGAATCCATCCATTAGTGAGTACATTTTATACCCAGCAGTCATGTCGACTATCATATCAATATTTGGTAATGGAAAGTCATCCTTTGGACATGCTTTCTTAATATCTCTGAAGTCAGTACAAACTTTGATAGACTTCTTTGCCTTTGACATAGGTACTATGTTTGAAATCCATTCGGCATAATCTATAGCTCTGATGAATCCAACTTTTAATAGTTTTTCTAGTTCAGCCTTGACCAATAGCGCTACATGCAGGTGCATCTTATGGAGTTTTTGCTTAACTGGTTTTACTCCTAGTGTAATTGAAAGATGGTGCATAATGAGATCAGGATCCAAGCCTGGCATATCAGAATACATCCATGCAAAGTTTATTTTCTTTTCTAAGAATAGCTAAGTGAACTCCTTCAATTCTTCTGCTAATAGTGATTGAGCTCCATGAATGATATGTGGTGTCTCTTGACTCCCAATGTTCACTGGCTAAGTTGGCTCGATCAATATGGAGGACCTTTCCTGGAAATGACTTGGCAGTATATCAAGTATCTCACCTTCAAGCACCTCAGAGAGGTTTTCACCTTTAGGTATGTCCTTTATTTTCTCTTTTTTAGATTCTGACACCGCCACAATGTGGTTTTTGTCATCAGATCTTTTATTTTTATTTTTCCTATTTTTGCGACTAAAATACTTGATATCCGCTTCAGTCATGTTTTCACTCTATTCACTAGTGGAAGAGTCTATAGGTTCAACTACATTGAGATAATAGGCTAACATATAGTCATTGACAAAAGTAGGTATACTCATGGGCTATTTTTGTAAAGTACAGTCAATCAATTCAGGATGTACTAAGGATAAATCTTGGATAGGTTCAAGAGTGTTCATGGTATTGTTATCACAACTGCGGATCAAAAAGTCGAGTTCCAGAATGATACCTTGCGTAAGTGTCTCAAGACCAGGAAGATTCAAATCATGATTATTAAAGTTCACGTTAATATTTAATTGATCTAATCCGATAGACATACTTGTAACATCGTTCACTATGCCAGACTGGACGCCATATCGTGGTTTAATAGCGATAAGATCAATAGACAAATTTTCATTGTTTGTATCAGCGGATTCAGAATTTGAGGCTGAATAGATATTATCCTGAATAGGACTGTCATCAGAGTCATTGGGTGAAGTTTCTGAGTCTTCTTTAGGTGATTTAGTAAGCATATGTATGGTATCAATACCAACATCTTTAATGTTGCAATCTTCTTCATGTTGTGGTTCATTTGTCATTTGTATCTGACACACCTATTGACACGATCTTGATGTTTCTATGATTTGTTGTCGTCTACTTCATTCAACTTCTTCTAGACTAATAACTGGTTCTTGTTTTGTAGCTTCCAACTCTTCTTGTGTAGTGCTATACTCGATTTGTTCTGTTTTAGGATAGGGGTACATAGATGATAATATTTCTGGTATTCTTCCTTCTTTCAGTCCTTGTTCATAATTTGCTTGTCTCTTTGTCTAATTTCCTATATTTCTTTCTCTAGTTTTATGCGCATAAGCTCTTGAGCATCATTTATGACATCGCTAGAATCTTCTGGAATTTCTGTAGTGGATGTGTCTGAGAGGTTGTCAGGACCCCATTCATACTCATTTGAATCAGTCTCTGAATCGTCTACTTGTTGTCTGCCAGTATATGTGACTGGAACTTTTAGTGGTGCAAACAATTCTCTGATTCTTACTACTTCATCTCTTATATATTCAGGGACCTCAACTTCCTGTATTATTGTAGTTGATACCATCGAAGTTTGAGCACTGATTGTTTCTTCTTTCTTGACTATTGATTCCTCTTTCTCTTTCCTACACTTTGTTTTTGTTTGTTGAGTGTCTACTTCCTGTAATGTTAAAGGCGATATTCTTTTTGCCACTTAGACTTAGAAACATGTTTTTGATCTAATGTCTTTTTCGGAGTGTAACCCAGTCCAGCCTTATCATTTGTGGATTTGGTTCATAGCTGAATTGGTTCAGTAATACCTTGCTTTTGTTTACCCAAAGGACCAATACCTGAGTACCCCATGTGTTGTATGCAGGACCATATTGGTTTGAGGAAATCTCACAATGTCGTACCTCCTCATTTTGACTATCTTCCTTAAAGAGCCAGTTAAGAACACCATCTTCTTCTATTTCATCTGCCAAGGAGGTAGAAGACTATACAAAGAGACCATCATATATGGTATTTGGAGTTGAAGTTTGTGTTCTCATAGCCTTTGATGGCTTGCCCAACTATTTTGGTGATGGAGAGAGAGAAACTAATGAAAGTATCGGTTCTATCTTATAGCCATCCATGCTGGTATTTGTAATCTTCAATCTCTTTTCTAAGTCTTTCATTAGTGTTTCTGGATCTGCATTTGGAGAGGCTGCCCTATTATGAGGCACAAAAGTATCTGCACCTTTTGTCAATGCATTACATATGACATTTGTATCAACAGGAATACTGACTTCAGCTTTGTTATAAGGAAACTTTAAGCATTGATGGTATGTTGATGGTATTGCCTTCAATTCATGAATTTGCGGCCTACCCAATAATATATTATATGACAATGGAATATCCAGGACCTAGAAAAGAACATTTTTTTTTACCAGTCCCACTCTGATAGGTAATGATACCAGACCTTTAGAAGTCCTTTCTTCTTCATCATAGGTTTTTATTGTTATTTTCTTGCCAGGATCAATGACATTTTCAGAGAATCCTAGTTGTGTAAGCAGACTGTAAGTACAGATATTCAACCTCGTGCCTCCATCTATCAAAACATGTGTAACTTTGTGTTTGTGGATCATGGCTTCAATATGTAATGGCTGGTTATGTGGAAGATTTAGTGAGTTATCATCTTCTTCTGAGAAGGTCAGATAGTGAGGTGAAGTCAGATGACCCACCATAGACTGAAACCGATCAATGTCTAAATCTTTTGGAATGTTGGTAGTGAGCAATGCTTTGTCTAGGATGTCTTTGTGAGCAGATGAGAGTTTTAGCAATTCAAAGATTGAGATTTGAGCATTTGTCCTTTTCAACTGTTCAACTACGCTATATCCAGAAGATGATGATGAAGTTAGCCTTTTAAATTTGTCCAAAGTTGATTCTTTGTGTTTGTTTGATTGGGATGGTGAATTCAATGTTGCTTGAGCTGGGTTGGAAGAACTAGCTCCTTGGAGAGTGACTTTCTTCTAAGAATGGGTCAGAGCTCTTGCATATCATGATTCATTTGGTTTATCTTGGACTATAATCACATTGCAATATTCTGATTGGGAAGGCTCAATCATGTTGATAATGTTGTCCTGACTGACATAAGTATAATTTACCCATGCACCTCCTTTGGTCTTTGAAGAATCACCTTGTTCGTAAATAGGCAAAGGGTCTTTAAATTCTTTATGATTAACATTGGTCGGGTGATTCCCAACAACAACTTTACCAGCATCTATGAGATCTTGAATCTCATGTTTTAGCTTCATGCAATTGTTTATGTTATGACCTTTATTCCGATGGAAGTTACAGTATTCATTTTCTCTCCACCATCTTGGTTCGACATCTGGATCATATGGTCTAGAGTTATCTAGTAGCATTATCAAGTTGTTTGCCAACAGATTTTTGAAAGTGGATTCATATAATTCTTCAAGAGGAGTAAAATCACGCTTAGGTTTAGAAAGCCAAGGCTTTTCTTTGAACCATTCCTTTGTTTTCTTTGGCGGATTCTCTAATGCAGCCTTAGCGGCTTTAAGTGCTTGTGTACCACTAGCCAAGTTGAATATTATGGATTTTGAGTTGGTTTTGATAGTGTCTACTACTCCATCATTAACAACATTCTTGTTATTGTCTTTGCCAAACTTCCAATACTTGTTCTTCTCTTTAGAGCTAGATCCTGGTTGTAATTCTTTCCAAGGTGTGATATCCCCCTTCTTTATGAGCACGCCTTCCATTCGAATGGCATTATCTACCATTTTGTTAAATGATGGGTGTACTTGCATTTGTATACTATATTTCAGCTCGGGGACCAAGTTATTGACAAATATATCCATTTTCTCAGAGTCTGGAATAGGTCAAGAATACCTAGAAAACATCTTTCTCCAGCGTTGGAGGAAAGTAAGAAGAGGTTCCCCTATTTTCTCTTGAGTATTACAAAGATTGATCATAGTCACAGGATGTCAAATGTTGTATGAATATTGTTGTAAGAATAGTTGGATTAGTTCTTCAAATGTTTTTATTCCTTTGGGTAGACTTGAGAACCATTCCATTGCTTGACCCCCTAAACTCCTCAGGAAAAGGTGCATGAG
Organism: Cryptomeria japonica; assembly: GCF_030272615.1. Classification (NCBI taxonomy): domain Eukaryota; kingdom Viridiplantae; phylum Streptophyta; class Pinopsida; order Cupressales; family Cupressaceae; genus Cryptomeria; species Cryptomeria japonica. The sequence continues at coordinate 528,632,188 of NC_081411.1, forward strand.
GTACGTTTGATCATGCATGAACTCCATACAGGCAACACAAAAATCTCTAACATGATCTTGAGGATATGAGGTACCATCATACTTGTCAAATTTTGGGATCTCCACTTGTGAAGGAAATGGAGGCATGTGTAGATTCTTGTCAAATGAAAAGGGACATATTGTTTCCAAAGAATATTGTTTTGGGGACTTGTCCTTATTCTTCAGTTCTGAGACTTCCATCCGTAAGGATAGTAATTGTTTGTGTACCATGAGTATAGGTGATTCTTTCTTTTTAGTAATGAGTGTTTGAACATCATATCCAGTAGAAGTTTAGCACTTTGTTTTGCTAGTTCTAAGAAATAGTCTTCCTTCTCTCAGGTCATGATAGCTTTCATCATTTTTCTAAAGTCTTTGTCCTTTTGACAGTCAAGTATTTCTTTTTCTAGAGGTTCAATGTCTTTGTCAGCCTCACTTGATGATGAGGAATCATTATCATTTTCGGGAATGTTATTATCATCCTTGTTTCCATCATTGTGTTCCATCTCATATATAGTGGGAGATTTAGGCTCATCAAAAATTATTTCACCTGATGACGACGGTATGTCAGTGAGTGGATCCTTTTCGTAAAATGGATTGTCAGTGTATGAAAAAGGTATTCCTTTGCCTTTGGCTTCTTTCTTACTAGAACTCCTAGTTTATATAGGCATTTTTATGGATTAGTGAGACCTAAAGTTGTCTGTGATGCAGAGGTCAAGGTCAATTTCAGAGCTAGTTGTTCAGTTAATGTATTGTTTGGGAGAAATAACTGAGATTCAGTCTGGTTTCAGGAATGATCTATCCTGTATAAGACATTTATCTAAGTTGATTCTAAGCGTAGTGTGAGATTCAGTCTAGTTTCAAGAATGATCTATACTGTATAAGATGTTATCTAAGTGACTAAAATTTGATAGCTAGTTGATTGAACTATCTGAAAGATGATCGACCAAATCGTGCAATGCAAATGGCAGAGGTACATTGTCTTGATCTGTTTATGCTCACGAAAATTGATAAACAATATTATGTTCGCTGTAGACTATTTTTAGGAAAGTTTGACTGTTCTGTTCTGACAAAACCAGAGACTCATACGACAAGATTTTCTGAACTGGATGACAATTTATCAGTTACAGGATGACAAAATTTTTGTTTCATACGAGTTACTGTTTCTTACCGTACGACAGATGGGTATGTGTAGGATGACAAAAGACTCAGAGCAGTTCTATTTTGTACGACACAGGATGCAGAACCATATGACAGATTAAAATGACTCGTACGACATAGGATCAGGTCTAGGATGACAAATCAGAAGACTTGTACAAGATAGAATCAGGTGCAGCATGATAAATTACCAGACTTGTACGACTATTTACAAGATAGAGCCTAGAAATTCTAAGTTTTTTTTATTGTTGAGTATGATAACTGAATATGACCAATTCTGAGATGGACTGATTTTGAACCAGGATACAGAATTTTGACTTAAGATGGACAAGTTTCTGACATGGATAGAGTTTCGACTTAAGATGGACAAGTTTATGACACAGACAGAGTTTCGACTTAGGATGGACTAGTTTCTGACATGGACAAAGTTTTGAATTAAGATGGACAAGTTTCTGACACAGATAGAGTTTCAACTTAGGATGGACAAGTTTCTGACACAGACAGAGTTTTGACTTAAGATGGACAAGTTTTTGACACAGACAGAGTTTTGACTTAGGATGGACAAGTTTCTGACATGGACAAAGTTTCGACTTAGGATGGACTAGTTTCTGACATGGACAAAGTTTCAACTTAGGACGGACTAGTTTCTGACACGGATAGAGTTTTGACTTAGGATGGACAAGTTTCTAACATGGACAAAGTTTTGAATCACTGAGTTGTTTCTTGTCTTCTCTATTTTTTGGTATTTCAATTTTTGTTTCAGGGATGAAAACACAGAAAACAAGTAGTACGTATAGTGACTCCAATCACAACATGCAAACCCTAAGGAATTTGGTGAGGAAAGAAAACCTTTGCTTGTAGACTCAGGTACACACCCAATAGCTAAATAGAATATGGCCATTGAGTCTCACGCAATGGATTCTCAACGTCGTATTATCCAACTCCAAATGCTAATGGGGGCACGAAATGACAAGTATCTGGGGAGAGTCACTATCTCTCTTGCACAAAGATTATCCCCCTTTTGGAGGTGAACCAGGTAGCTTCTAATTTTGAATTGGATTTAGTCAGGGATCCATTCGGCATGTCGAGGTATAAACTCAATTAAGAGGTCTCCCAGCCTTGAAAACCAAGGTTTAATATACCTGAAGGTATGGAGGAGAGCTATTCCCGAGCACTGCCGTTGACTTGATTTTCATCAAATCATGTTTATTTTATAGTGGGTTGGAGTACTTGGTGTCTAGCCTTTCCCACTTAGGTCATTCCCCTCACACTAGCCGTAACAGCTTTAAGAGTTTTTCAACCCCTCGGGAGGGCAGGCCTGCTAAAGATGTACAAATATCTAACAAAGAAAAAGCCTCAAGGGTCTGGATTTTTGATTGTCCAGAAAAAGACAAGAGAATACTCTCCTACCTCTCAGAATCTTCTAAAAACATAAAAGACAGATTTGTTCTTTAACTAGATAGCAAGTTAGGTTCCTAAAAATAAATTTAAAGAATACACGATGTTTAGTCGATTCTCCTTAGGCAACCCGCAAAGACAACGAATCAGTAGTCATATTGTCTTTGTGCGACAAGCATATTCTTTGACAAGCGTTCTGCAAAAATGGATTAGGCCATGGAAAATTATGAGATAGATAGATAAACAACCATGGTCAGTCGTTAGAATAATCAATAAAAATCATGAAATTTGCCTTTTAACCAGAAAATACAGTCATACGACAGTATAAAAACTCGTACGATACAGGATCCCAACTCGTAGGAGATAGGATTCCAATTCGTACGACACCTGCAGTATGTCGTACGAAATGTACGGACGAAAAAAAAATCAAAAAATCCAAAATCTGAAAAATAACAAAAAAAAACAAAGCAATCGGTCTTGGAGGTAGAAAAATGTAGTCTTCGACCCCATGGTGGGTGCCAGAGATGTGTGTGTGAAAAAGTGGTCTGTAAGCTACAAGCACAACACTTCAATTAAGTCATTATATGCATGGTTAATAATCAATAATCAATAAGTAAAAAACCATAACAAAGCGACTAATTGCCTTCTAAAAGATGCGAGTATAAGATTGCTCTCAGATTGTTATAAGCAATACCAGTGACTAGACTATACCAAGTCAAAGGATTTAATCTATATGATATTAACTATATGGATGCAAAATAGATGAATAATTCAAGCAAATAATCAATTCAAGCAATAATGGATGTAAAATGAATAAGTAAAATGGATGCAAATAATCTAAAAAGGCACAATAATCTTCAATGACTCTAGAGCGAAATTAGCGTGATAATAATCTCCAAGCGTGTTCTCAAAAATCTCTAGGGTAAATTGGAATGAGAGCTAAAGACTGAATGTATAGAGAATTACCAAGAGAAAAGCTCAATTTAGAATTAACTGAAAATAATTGAGAAATCATGTTTAGTTAACCTTGAGATAGATTCCAATTATAGTTTAATTGAAATGCATTCAAATTAGAAGTCCAAGTTGCATTGGAAATAATAATAAATTAATTCCATGCATTTGTGATAAAAATAGATAATTCTTTTATTTATTCAAGAAAAGAGTTTTTTCAATGCAACTGAACTTCTTTTTCTAAAAAGCTTTGAGTTCCAATTTTAGAGAATAATTCAATAATTCAATTAAATTGCTTTTCTGATTTCAAGTTCTAAATTTAAAAAAAGAAATAATATCTCAAGTTTGATTTCTCTCTCAATTCAATTCTTTTATTTAATTTTCAATTCAACTCTTGTTTGTGATTAATTCCTCTTTTGTAATAAATTAATTCCTTTTGCACGATTAAATGGCAATTTATTAATTAATTAAATATGCAAGGATATTTAATAAATTAAAATGGGATAATTGATCAAAATGATATTCTTGGAAATGGTTCAATTAATTAAATGAATATTTAATTAATATTGAGCAATTGATTTGCCATGTGATATTTGATGATTAAAGAATTAATAATGTGCTCAAGATTGATTTAATTGCCTTTGGTTAGGACCTTGGTGATGTTGTCGAGATTAGGGGCCCATGGTTTAGATGACCATTTTTAGGGTATTACAAATATTACCAGTGAAATGAGTTATAGATTCAAATTGTAATGTCCTCCTAGTTTTGCAAAGATGATTGAAAATGGTTTAAAAATAGAGGACGCTATGGTTAAGAAAGGAGAATTAAAACTCTATAATTCCTCTAACTACAACAACAAAAAAAATGGTAACAATAACAATAGCAATAATAGCAACAACGGTAAACCAAAATTTTCAACAAAGAACATAAATGTTGCCAATGAGGGAGTATCTCATAACAACGATGCTAAACCACAGCAACTCATTTTCAATATATCAAGTCGAACACCAGTAAACAATCAAGAGAATACTAAACCAAAGTGCTTTTATTCCAACCCCCACAGAAAGTTTACAAACCTTGGGGAACCATTGGAATCAACTTCAAAAACTCTTCTTGCAAACAAGTTGATCACATTACCAAAAGTGAGAGATTTTGAGCCTAAGGTAAAACCAAGTTGGTGGAATTAAAATTATTTTTGTGATTTTCATAGAAACAAAGGACACCAAATGAATGATTGTCAAAGACTGAAACATATCATTCAAGAATTGATTGATAATGAGGTTATCATAGTGGATGGTCATAAAATGAATGAATCACACTTAGCATTCAAAACTCCACTCCCTAATTATGAAAAGGGTGGAACCTCAAATACACAAGATGACAAGGGAAAAGAAAAGGTAAACTATACCTACACATATGACAATGTAGTTAATGTCATCATTGTTAAAGGCAAAGCACCTATAGGAACCAGTGAATGCCATTACTTGAAGTAAAGAAAAGGTAACATTTCCAAGTGTAACAAATGGAACAACATCCACTTCACGGCAATATAACTTAGTGGATCAATTACATAAAATACTAGCGCAAATATCAATCTTAGAACTTCTCAAAATCTCACCAATGTATAAGGAAATATTGGAAAATGCTCTAGTGGAAACAACAGTCTCAAAGGACTTGGATGTTGATCAATTTCAAAATATGGTGGGACATCTCATATCCCCTCATTGCTTATCATTCACATAACATGATGACATATCATTGCAGCATCCCCATAACGCTACCCTACACATTGAAGTCACTATTCATACAACCTGTGTCAAACATGTTCTTATAGATGGAGGAGTTGGCTTAAAAATTTGTGCATTGAGTTTGATAAAAGATTTGGGATATTCATAAAATGCAGTGGATCCTAAAAAGAAAATAACAATCAAGGCATATGACGAAGAAGAACTCTCTTCTAGGGGAACAATGGTTTTACCACTCAAAATAGAACTAGTTGAGAGAGATACAGTTTGTCAAGTTCTGGACTTGAATTTATCTTACAACATTATTCTGGGTAGACCATGGATTCATGATATGCAAGCGGTTCCCTCGACATATCATCAATGTGTCAAATTTCCTCATAATGCATAAGAATTAACTATATCAGCATATTCCAGTTAGTATTGCAACAATTTGAAACCAGCTCAAGATGCAAGGGTTCCTCATAACAAAGAAGCATTATCTCCTACCAAAGCATCTCAAGAAACATTAAATACATCCACTTTGGAAATTTTTGAGAAAGAGATAAAATTAAATGATGCAAGAATGGGAAAGTATTCTTTGCAAACTTTACCACTTTCTCCTAAGTCATATGGAAAACCAACAAATGCAAAAACGCAGATACAACAAAAACCTATTGAAATATTTGATGAAAAATTTATCAGAGGGAATATTATTTGAATAAACTGAAGAAAAGGACATCCTTGATTGGCTATACAAAGATGAAGAATAAATCAGAGAAACATATTTATATATCACAATCCCCATAGAGCAGTATGATAATGGATTCATAATAATGCAGAGAATGGGATACCAAGGAAAAGGCCCTATTGGCAAGCATCAAGAAGGCATCATAAAACCAATCACACCTCACTCTCATCATGTTAAAGATAAATTTGGACTTGGGTATGACCAGCATACTCGACCTATACAAAATCAAGATCATCATCAAAATCCCCAATGAAGAAGAAAAGTAGCATGCAAAGAGGAATCATGGAAAGAAGTGATACATCAAGCAACTGAAAAGACAAATAGAAAACAAAAAGAAGAGGAATATGAGAAAAAACAAGAAGAACTCGCCATTCAAAGAGAAGAGGCTTCTTATACAAGTTCAAAAAGTGCAAGCAAGTACAGAACCTGATCAAGCTAGTGCAAAACCAGCAACAAAACTTGTATCAATAGTTAGAAAACTCTTCTCACCATACAATATTCTTGTCGAATACAGTGGTGTAATCCTAGAAAGTGATTCAGAAACTGACACATGGATATGAATGGGGTCCAGATCCACTATCTGACTTATCAAGTGGAGAAATTGAAGACAAGGATACTACTAAAAGATAACACATCTTCTAAGAAATAGAAAGAAGAACTTGACATAAGACAAGAAGAAATCATAATTCAAAGAAAAAAAGTATATGCTAGAGAACAGGAGGAAGAAAATAAGAGAAAACAAGAAGTTACAATCCAAAAGACATAAATGGTCATTACTCAACAGTCAGATGAACAAAAGGACATAAGATCTCCATCAATCCCTAGTCATCAAGAACCAAGTCTTGGTAGAATCATAAAAGAATTGATGGCAATCCAAGTAGGAGAAATAATCAATCTAGAGGAAGCAGAATATGAAAGAAGAAAAGAAATGACAAGGAAATCAGCAAAAGCTACCAATAATCTATATGAACAAATATGTAGATTACACGATAGTAGTGAAACTGACTCACATGATTGGGAGTTTGATACAAATTTTGAGACATCTTCTGAAGAAACTTGTAGCACAAAGATAGATCACTCGAAGGTGATTCACAAATTACTCATTCTAACTTCACCAGACCTAATAGGAGAATTATCAAGAGAGAATATTCTAAAGAGATTTTTATCTTTAACTTGACTAATACACTTGAAAATTTTGACAATTATGTTGTGACGATTGAAAACACAAAAATTGACCAAGATTATGACAACCTTAATCCACCCAGAACTGATTGACTGGGAAAATGACAAAATCCCTAAACTTATATATTTCCAAATTACCATGCCATATCCATATATCTTAATGTTGTTGTGCCAATAACATCCAAAAGAGCTTCCACCAGTGAATCAAATAGTGTTTTTGATAAGCAGGAGGGTGTCAAATCGTCGAGTCATAAAAATGAAATACAAACAAAACAAGTAAAAAGGTTTAATGTTGAAAACCATTTTATGGAAACATTAGATCAATAAAAAGATAAAATAAAGGATGTATATGATGGTGAAAACCTCCTTGAGGTGCCAGAAGATGGAAGATTTAACACTCTTCAAGCATATTTTCAAGAGAGATCGGCTATCTTGGTGAAACCAACAGAAAAAATTAACATTGGTACAATAGAGAATCCTAAGATTCTCCATCCTATTGCATCATTATCAACACAAGAAATAGGATTATACTGAGTTTTTCAAGAAGAAGCAAATCAACTTTGCCTAGTCATATGTTGATATGCCAGGACTTGATCCAGATCTCATTATGCATCATCTCAATGTTTCTCCAAGAATAAAACTAGTCAAACAGAAACTCAGAAAGATGCATCCTCATATTGCTCTTCTTGTCAAATTAGAGTTGAAGAAATTATTAGATGTAGAGTTCATACGACTAGTCGCATATCTAGAATGGGTGTCAACTATTGTACCTATATCGAAACCAAATAAAAGTATTAGAGTGTGCACGTATTTCAGGGACCTAAACAAGGCATGCCCAAAGGATGACTTTCCATTACCAAGAATTGATATCATTGTAGATATATCAATAGGACATGAAATGTTCTCTTTAATGGATGGTTTCTCAAGGTATAACCAAATCAAGATAACTCCCAAAGATCAAGATAAAATAGATTTCACATGCCCTTGGGGTACTTTCTATTGGAACATTATGCCATTTGGGCTCAAGAATGTTGGAGCTACATATCAAAGAGATATGACAACCATTTTTCATGATATGATGCATACTTTCATGGTAGATTATGTGGGTGATATACTAGAAAAATCACATACAAGAGAAGAGCACTTGGAAATATTAGACAAGATATTTGATAGACTAGAACAATACAAATTAAGGTTGAATCCAAAGAAGTGTTCTTTCAGGGTTACATTAGGTAAACTCCTAGGTTATATCATATCAGCTCGTCGAATAGAAGTGGATCCAAAGAAAGTAAAAGCTATCATGGAGATGGAATACCCAAAGAATATTATCCAGTTACATTCTCTACAAGGGAGATTGCAAACAATCAGGAGGTTCATAGCTCAATTAGCTAATAGATGTCACCCTTTTACTCACTTATTACATAAGAATGTTCCATTTAGATGGGATGACAAATGTGAGGAATATTTTATGCAAATAAAACAATATCTAGTAAATCCACCAGTTCTAGCAACACCAATCAAAGGAAAACCATTGTTTCTAAACATCTTAGCAAAAAATGTATCATTAGGGGCTCTTCTGGCACAACATGACACCAAAGGAAAGGAAAGAGCAATATATTATATTAGCAGAACCTTGGTCGGTTATGAGTTAAACTACACAACAGTGGAAAAGAAATGTTTAGCAGTAGTATTCGCAACTCAAAAACTGTGACATTATATGCTTACCCACTCTATAAAGCTAATTGCAAAGATTGATCCATTGAAGTATTTACTTAGCAAGGAAACATTAACTTGTCATGGTATTAAGTGAGTTTGACATTGAATATGTTGATCAGAAAGCCATAAAAGGACAATTAATTGCAGATCAACTGACTAAAGTACCCCTACAAGATAATGCACCCTTACACATTGAGTTTCCTGATGTAGATTCTCTTACTGTCAGTAACAAGTTTTGGGAGTTGTATTTTGATGGTGCATATACACAACATGGATCAGGTGCAATAATCTTATTCATATCACCTTAGGGTCACACCATTCTTAAATCATATAGATTGTGCTTCCCATGTATAAATAATACTATAGAGTATGAGGCACTAGTCATTGGGATCAAAATGGCTATTGAATGGAACATCAAGGAGTTACATGTCTATGGAGATTCACAGCTAATAATCAATCAGATCAATGATGAATATCAAACCAATGATGATAAAATGATGCCCTACAAGAAGTTGGTTGAAGATTTCAAAGAAAATTTTACTAAAATCACATTTACTCAAATCCCAATGAATGAGAATAAATCAATAGATACCATGGAAATGATAGAATCTCTTTTGAAAACCCAATAAAATCAAGAGCGTTACGAGTTCCTAGTGGAAGAAATCTTTTATCCTACCATTGACTCCCCAAATACCCAAATTGTTTCAAACATATCTGGAACTGACTCCTCACTGTATAGCCAAACTTACCTATACTTAAAAGATAATATCCTTCCCCCAAACTTATCCTAAAACCAAAAGAAAAATTTTATCCATCAATCAGCCCGTTATACCATTATTATTGATATCCTCTATAGGCGAGGTTTGGATAGAACTCTCTTAAGGTGTCTTGACCGTAAAGAATCTGAAAAATCTCTAAATGAAGTCCATGAAGGTATTTGTGGCACACACTCAAGTGGTCTTATGCTAGCCAATAAACTCATTCAATTGGGGTATTATTGGCCCACTATGGAAAGAGATTCCTTCACATATGCTAAGAAGTGTAAACAATGTCATATTCATGGGAACCTCATTTATGCACCAGTGCAAGAACTGCATCCTCTGGTAGGATCATGGCCATTCTCTTAATGGGGACTAGATCTAGTGGGAAAGATAAATCCTTCATCTTCAAATGGACACAATTTTATTTTGACTGCAACTGATTACTTTACTAAATGGATTGAAGTAGTTCCCTTAACAACAGTGATAGCAAAATAGATATCATCAATTATCCTGAACTACATAATCTGTCGCTATGGTGTTCCTATGTCCATTATCACTGATAATGGATGACCTTTCAAAAATCAAGATGTGAAAGAACTATGTGAGCGATTCCAAATCCAACATAGGTTCTCAACACTATATTATCCACAAGGAAATGGTCAAGCCAAGGTATCAAATAAAACAATCCTCAATATTCTAAAGAAGACAGTCAATGAGGTTGGTAGGGACTGTCACATTCAGTTGAACCCTTCTCTATGGGAATACCACACTAGCATTCATACACCAATGGGGGAAACTCCATATTGCCTTGTGTATGGATCAGAAACAATCTTACTAGTTGAAGTGGAGATACCTTCTCTACGAGTGTCATTGAAGGGACTTATCTCAGAAGAAGAACAAAGAGTCTCTATGTTACAAGAATTAGAACAGGTACAAGAACATCGCCAAAATGCTTCAGATCACTTGAAGGCATATAAGAAAATAATGATGAGAAGCTACAATCATAAGGTCAATCCCAAAGTATTTAGATAGGAGATCTCATTCTGAGAGAAAATCCACGCAACCAACAGGATAGAGAGAAAAAGGGGAAAATTTGAGCCAAACTGGTTGGGTCCTTTTGTCGTGGTACTAGCATGTGGATCAGGAGCAAACAGATTGTCTACACCAGAGGGTGAATGGTTCGATGAACCTATCAAAACCATGCATCTCAAGAAGTTTTATGCCTGAAATATCAACAAAATACCATAAAAAATATAAAAGAAGCAAAATCCAAAAAAAAATATATATACAAAAGAGAAAATCCCTAAAAATTAAAAAAGAGGAAAATACAAAAACAACAAAAAATAGTTTAAAAAAATCAAATATATGGAAAAATGCAATAAATTTATATTGTGAAAACCTAGCAACATGCGCTATCTAATAGTTGTCTCTTCTATCTATGAGTTCACCTTTTTCTTTTGCTTCCATTTGACCTAAGCCATCAATAGAATCTGTAGCTCACAAAGCTTATCAAACATGGGCATACTTAGCGTAGTCATTGTCCTTTCTTATCTAAATAGTTATATGCATCATATCCCATCATGGTTTGGATCATCATTGTACATCCATAACAAAGTTTTTTTTTAGTTGGGCAAAATCTTGAACTTAGCTGGGGACAACATTAAAAATCTAGAAAATCCAAAAACATTGGAAAACTTAGGAAAACCAAAAACAATTTGGATTTTGAAAATAGGTGACAAGCAGTAAGGAAGCAAGGCTTAAACAAAATCAAGACATATCCAACAAATTGAATCATGAAACTCAAAATTTGGAGATTCAACAAGCAATTGACAATACATATCAACAATCATTTGATCAGCATGATTATATCTGCTTTTGAGAACGTATATGTGGCATACATGATTCAATGTATCTTTATTTTTGCTAATCGTGTACCCTATGCAACTCGATGATGTCCAAGACTAGCGGAGATATGATGGGGCATGACTATTTTCTTTGTTTGATGTTTGTGGTTTATCTCTTACTAATGTATGTACTTGTTTAGGGACATGATCGACAAAAGTTCATTAAGGACGTACCAAGTCATACATGAAAGGGGATAATCTTTGTCTATTATGCAAGAAGTACTCAGGTCATCTTGGCTCATTGTACCTAGATGCTTGTATTAACTTTCTATATTAAAATCCATGTAAGAAGTACTCGGGTCAACTTGAATCCTTATATCAAGATGCTTGTATTTTCTTACAACATTTTAAAAGCTTAGTGATAAATTTAAGCATTGTTTCAAAAATGCTGAAAAGATGGTAATATCATTTAGGTCTTTGCATTTCTATTGCATTTTCATTTGCATTATAAGCATCCTTATCATTCAGGATCAACAGTTGAAATAATGATTGAGTGTACTTGGACAAACAAAAACATTTGCATTTGTATTCAATCATATTAAGATCATTTGCATTCATTCATTTAGATTCATTTGCATTTTCTAAAGATCATCTCATTATTAATTGCATTAGGTGCATTTCATTAAATCATCAATCATTGTAAATTGCATTAGGTGTATTAATCCATTAGGTTCATTTGCATTTGCAACATTTCATCATTATAAGTATTTAGTATCATTTTCATCATTTTAGAAATACCATTTTCATTTAAATCAATACCACATCATTTATATCATCATGTCATCCATATACATCATTTATATCATCATATACATATACATCATCAATAAGCATCACACATATATTAACAAAGCATCTCATCATAGAATCATTATAAGCATCGCATAAATTAAATCATATCTTAGAAACATGCCATCATCATCATATAGTGCATGGCATTTGGAAACATCATCATATAGATTATGTGTAGTCATCATATACATCATCATAAATAAAATCATCAGGACATCATCTCAATAGTCTGCATGATAAATCAAAGCATCATCATATAGATTCCATATCTGCATATCATCATAAATTATGACAATGTCCAAGTGTACAATGATATCAACAAAAATAATAAAAAATGTACAATATCCCATGATACAATAAGGATACAATCAAGTCTCAAATCATGTGGCACTACCACTAGAATCTATCTCTGTCGAGTAGGATTTGCCCCACTTGATGGTCCTACCCTAGGATCCGGATCTGTCTCGGCGAGGTGGTCCCATAATTCCAACACTCTTTGTTTCACCCTTCCTACCCAATCATTGTGTGGAGACATAACTGTCTACTCTCTAATTGGGAGGAACTACACTCTCATATAACCCATGCTAGTGTGAAATCTCCTTCCCAGCGTGAATCAAGGATCTAATTGTATCAGCTAAGAGAGAACCTGAGCCAACCTACTGAATATGCTCAAACATGCTCTCCGTTTGACCATACCTCTCAATGGTAGTGTCCCTCTCATGTCTAATAGAATCCCTCTTAAAAGTGAGTGTTTGAACCTGAGCTATGAGTTGTGCAACCTATGATCTCAGTTGACCCATCTCATCCTAATCCTGAGCCTCTGGTGCATCCAACATCGACTCATCACCACCTACCAAATGTCCCTCTCTTGTGACACCACCTGCTAGAGCCTATACCTCTACAACTAGAGTAATCCTTCACCTAATGAGTGGTGAAATGTCCTCAAGTACACTTGGATTAGGATAAATCTAACCAAAGTCAATCGGTGCACCTCTCCCTCTATCTAAGCCGCTCCTTTGACCTCTATCTACCCCATTCCCTCTACCTCTATTTTCTCCTAGTAGTGGTAATCCTCTAGCCAATCCAAACCCCCCCCCCACATCCCTTCCTCTAACAAGTAATGGAAGACCTCTCCCTCTCAGCCCAAATGGTCCTTCTTGGACTTTGGCTCATCCTCCTCTCCTCCCTCCTCAGTCATCATCCCCCTCATCTCCATCCCCACCTTCTCCTCGAGCTTCCATCTCTCGCCTATGTCTCCTCCTCCTCACTATAGGGTCATTAGAGTTCTCATCCTCATCTCCTGAGCTGGGTGGAGGATCTGTAGGATCTATAATGCGAGGAAAAGGATATGCTGCCAAATATCTAGCATACTCCTCAGTATTACCGACATCCAAAACATTTGGTCATAAATCAAATGGAACAAGGGGCATGGCTAATAACTTTGCATATGTTGTATCAAAAGAAAGAGAAGACCCCCAATCTCTCTTGTCCTTGTATGATCGCGCATATAAGGGGACACCCTACGACATACCATGCGGCCTATCAAACTATCTGAAAACTCTCTAAATAAGTTGCCTCTTAACAATAAATGAGGTACAACCAATCAAATACTTGCTCTGTATGATCACAGGTAATGATCGAGCATCATAAAACCATGGCTTGTAATCAAGATATGGTTGCCAAACAACTGAATCCATTGTATCTAACACACATCTCCAATACTCAAGCTTACCCAGCTTGTGCTGGGTAATCATGCCATCGTATAGGTAAATATAGGGCTAACCATCTCCTCAAACTCAATCATGAACTGGTGGAGTGATGACTATGTGCTCCCAGCACCATACCTATAAGAGAGTACAACCAGAAGGCAAACTGGCTACACCATCGTAAACAACCTGATAAAGATCATGATATAAATGAGAAAGCATGAAAACTCCCCAAAAAAATCTCATCCTATGCTCCATCATTCTCTTAAGAATCCTACCCCAACCATCTGCCAATCCTCAAGATCTCTTATCTTGGATGAGAAACCACTGACTAATCCAACTAAGACACAAGTGAGAGTGTCATGATGTATCAACATGTCCTCCCATATGACCTCTGGGCCATCAATAGACTCATCACCAAAAATGGTCCTCAATGGTATAGTCCCTCCCATCTCATGAAAATTGTACTGGATGAGCTCACCAATAATTGGAATATGGAGAATCCTATAAACATCCTCAAGGGTAACACTAATCTCATCGGTCGGTAGATGAAAAGTGTTGTGGTCATTGTGCCACCTCTCTATCAGAGCTATCAATAATCCCCTGTTCATCAGGATATCAGGTATGTACAGGAGATGTCGTAAATTGCACTGATCTATGTGTCTCAGATGTGTTGCGCTAAACTTAGGTACTAAGCGATGCATCAGTGGGAGTTTCTCCCAACATTGGAGAACACCTAACTTCTCCTGTTTAATCAGAGAAGCTTGTCTAAATCAGTCATTTCTAATCAATTCATTTATCCTATCTATCAAAGAATCATGATACCAATCTATGATCAAAATTGGTTGCCTAACCTATCAGCTCTTCATCAGAGACTAAATCGGCCTCTTAGAGCTCTTATCCAATCTAAAACCATCAATCATGGTTATCTATCATCAAATACAAACAAACTTATCTATCTATAGTGACATCAAATTATCATCAACCAAATTAACTTAGACATGCAAAGCATAAAAAATGCCCTAAAATCAACAAATGTGTTGAATGCATAAATGAATGCGTGATCAGATCTATCAAAAGCTCAAAATAAGGTAAATGTCCAACCTAATTGCACAAATGAATGATCAAACAGTACCAATGTGTGATCATACTCAAGTGCACGACCAAAATGCACAAAAGTGAGACCCAACATGGTAAATGCGCAATAACATGCATATGCATGACACAACAGAGCAAACATGGGAAAACTATTAACAAAAGTGCTAAAACAACCAAATGCATGGAAAAAAAGTGTATAAGCATGAAAAATCAATGTATATGCATGACAAAAATGGATGCACTAATAAACCTAACGAATGCGCTAAAACTTTGAGCAAAAGTGCAGAAAAAGGGTTCAAAATTAAAAAAATCGAAAACTAACCTACAATGCAAAAAACAAGGAAATAAAACATACGAACTGGAAAACAAGAAAAAGTATAGGGTACCTATCGGGGATCCATACACAACTGGTCTCTGGTATCTACACACTCGCTCGAATCGATGTTGCCCATAAGGGACCACCATCTTGCGAGCTTAGCACTCCAAGTCAGCTCTTCTCAAATCTCTCCAAAAGATAAATGGTAAATGAAGTCAAAATGGGCTCAAGGTAAATTATATAATTACCATTTTGATTTATTGGAAGGGTAATTACTTTTTATAAAAAGAGGAGAGTGGTAAGTTTATTCTTTTAGAAATAAATTTATTTGCAAGGGTTTTTAACCAAATCTTTTCATCATTTTATCATGAGATTCATCGCTAACCCAAAAATTTTCAACATTTCATGATCAATCTACCGAGGGGGCATGCAATCAAAATTTCATCACCAATAGGGGCAATATCGAGACTTGATTTTCTTTGAAACAATGTTGTTCCAACAATATTTCAAAGAGGGGCAAAATGTATACACTCAAAATTGGCTATGAATAATTAAATAAATATTTATTATTTATTTAATGTATATTCTTCTATTAAATAATTAATTTGAAAATATAATTTAATTAATTCATTTTTAATATTCTATTAATTAATTAAATTAAAACATTTTATTCATTAATTTATTACCCCTTTCTTCTAAACCAATTCAATTAAATATCTAATATTTAATCATCCCCTATCCAATTCTTCAATAGTCTTATCAATTAAATAATTTCTTAATTATTTAATCTCCAAATCCAACTCAACTCAACTCCACATTACTTCCCCTTTTTCCAACTCATCAATTATATGGCTAAAGATATTAATATTTTTTTTATAATTAATTGATCACTTATCTTCAACTTCTAATTCATAAATAAAAGAATGTGTACGTACACACATTTCTCAACCAATCCTATATTTCCTCCACCATCCCTAAATCTTGGAAGGGAGTTGAGTCCACTTGTCCTCAAATCCCTAAATCTTCTCCAACCTTCCTACATTCCCTCAAGTCTTCAACTCCAGACAAGGTGAGCCTTCTGACACTTGGCTTCTCCTTCCACCTTTTCCTCCATCTTGCATGTGTAGGAGGAACATCTTCCTCCTTTTTCTCTCACATCCCAACCAATCTTTTCATAGTCATCCAATCTAAATGATTCGATCCCAACTGTTTATCTCTACTACATGGGCTTTTAGCTCATAAAAATCAACAAAAAGGCATTTCCTAAGCATTTTTAGAGCTAGTAGTCATCTAATAGATATCTTGCATCCATGACTTTTTTATCTTATCATTTTCATATTTAGGTTTGCATAATCATATTTAACTATTAGTTATCTGTCCATTCCACACTTGCCATCTTGGAATCCACACGGGGCATGTCTGAGAGCAATTACCTGCAACCAGGAACAATGGGGATAGGACACAATGAGACAAGAGGGTAAATGTATAATTTTTATGTTTTCATATTTTGTTTCCTTTACTTTATTTCATTAGTTGATATTTGGAGTTCCTATATCTTTCACTATCAATATTTGTTGAAAATTAACAAGTTGCAGGTATATTTTGAAGTGAAATTCCAAGTTGACACATTTTGGTGCCCAGCATGGGGCTCAGACCTCACTTTCTATTTTTTGTCTTTGATTCTCCTAGGTTTAGTAGAGTCGCACATTTACTCATTTCATTAACACATTTGTTTATCCTTTTAGCATGTTTGTGAATTTTTACATTGAATTTGTTCTATCTGGTAGCGTATTTGTCATGCAATTTAGCGCATCTGTCAATTTTAGCAATGCATTTATCATATTTTAGCACATATACATTGCACTTTAGCGCACATATTGTATAGACTCACACATATATTCAATTAGGTAGTGCATTTACAATTTTTGGTTGTGCATTTGTTCACTCTGACAGTTTGCAAAATTTTCAAATTTTTCACAGTCTATTAATTAACACTTTTTGTAGATTCGACCATCGAAGACCAAAAAAATTCAAAACTACTAACTTGGGCTCTTGCAAGTTATTTTTCATGCATTTCTTAGATTAAGTTTAACTAGGGGTTTCATAACTTACCATCTCTTTCTTCACCTAGTTTAACTAAGAAGGTCAATTAACAACATGCAAACTTGCATCTTTGTGTCTTCTTTAAAATAGTTGCACGTAGATTTAATCAGGGGGTAAATTAACCTTTGTTTACTGCAATTGTCAAAGTGGTAGGTTATTATGCTCTCACCTTAACCTGGCGATCAGAAAACCAAAACCACTTTCTAGAATGTGTAACCTTTAGAGGGAATGCCTCCCGAGTAGCCCTTAAGTCTCGATGAGAGGGAACGACCCAAGTGGAAATGGGCTAAAGCCAAGCTCTTTTGATCCATTATAAATAAATTATATTTGTAACAAAAGTTACAGGCAATGAATGTTGATTAGTTCATACCAACATTATGACTCCCCATAAACCTTATAGATCGCAACCTCTATAGGCTAGGAGGCCTTCCTTAATGAAGAATAACACACCGCATGTATGCCCACTTGACCAAATTCCTTGACTAAAAACTATTTTATGTAGAATCCCAAATCCTTCTAGTTGTTGGTGCAGGAGGTCAGACCTCTAAAGCAGCTCACATATATATGGTTCTTAGTAGAGATACAAAGTTTTCCATGAGGATTTTTCATGGGAGATGGTGTTTGGCTGCCCCAAAGAAGTGGCTATTGAGGGTGGAGCCAGTGGGGTCAAGCATCTCAGTATCTATTTTGAATAGCATAGCCTTGGGGAAATCCACGTGAGATTCAAGAACTACTATTCTGGCCTACCATAGCAATTGTACTTGCCTGTTCATTTTGCTTTCAAAACATTGTTTCTATGGTGTTTTCAAAATGTTTTCAAATCAAAGAAGAAAAATAATCATCCCGGTGAAAAACTCAAAACTTGTTGGAAAAGAAACAGAGTCACACATTCACAATGCAGAGTCACACTTTTACAAACTTTGACAGCGCATTTACATAGTAGAACAACATATTCCAAGTTGCAGGTATATTTTGAAGTTAAATTACAAGTTAACACACCACTAATTAGAGATTCATAGGTAACTCAATAGCCATAAGACTCTTACACTCAACCTCTATCTCATGCACCTCTCATATAGGAGATACAATACAAGAAACCATCAAACGGTATTAAAAAACCATGGGCTAAAACCACCCAATAATGTGTAGCCGACCTTATTTCTCTTATAGATGCCTTATGATGTGTTAAAACACACATCAACACATGTACCTCCCTTTTACAGCTCATTTATATGTCTGATCTATTTTATATTTCCCATTTCAGGAGTACAAACTTTTGGAGGCCATAACTTAAGAACCGTGTATCCTATTGACAAACTATTTGAAGCGTCAAAAAGCTCATGAAGTGCTCTAATGCCTCGTAATCCTCTACACTACTTACATCCACTTTTTAGGGTATTTCGGGGCCTCTAAAGTCCTTAAAGTCGAATTTAAACTTTTCATTGGACCCCTCCAAAATGGAAAATTTAATATCTTCAAAACTAGTTGTGATATTGCAATGTAACTTTGTCAGAGTGCTTATCTAGCCAACCAAAAGCTTCGAGGAGAATTTTGCACCATTTCATGCTCAAATGAAAAATTACTATAAATAGTAAATGCAAGGTTGAGACACCAATTTCCCAACAAATCTCCCACTTGTTGAACACCTTGCAAGAGAAAAGGGAGTATCAACACAATGAATCAATTGCTAGGGGCCATGAGGCCCATAGACTCTGAGAACCATATGAACTTCTATGTGCTCACAGCCTTAGTTAAAGAATGCAACATTCATCAAATTTTCTACCTTAACCAGCTTCACCTTGCCATCTTCGACCATATCTCTGACAAAATTATACTAAACATCAATGTGCTTGTTTCGGGCATGAAACGTCAGGTTCTTAGCTAGGCAAATCACAGTCTGACTGTCATAATAAACTGTCATGGCTCCTTGTTTTATTCCAATGTTTGAACACAGTCTCTTAAGCTAGATGGACTCTTTACAAGAATGAGTGTCTATCATATACTCTACTTTAGCAGTGGACAAAGCAACCACAACCTGTCACTTACTCATCCAAATAATTGCACCACCAAATAAAGTAAACACATAAGCATCGATGGATCTTCTTCTATCAATATCACTTGCCCAATCTGAATACACATAGCCATGAATATCAAGAGAAATCATGTCTCCAACTAAATTACCATGATAACACAAAGAATACTCTGAGGTACCCTTCAAACATCTAAAGACTCTTCTAACTGCATCCTAATGAGCTCTACCAGGGTTAAACATATATATTAATAGAACTCCTACTGCTTGGGAAATGTCTGGTCTAGTACAGACCATAGCATATATCAAACTTCCAACTACACTTTGGTAAGGTAATTTTCTCATTTATTTAATCTCTGATGGGGATGTAGGACAATCTATAGCAGATAATTTCATTCCAACTGTAAAAGGAACAGACAATGGTCTACAATCCAGCATGTTGAACCTTTGTAACACAAAATTCACATACTTACTCTATCCTAGCCATAGCTTTCTGTTCACTCTATCTCTTTTAATTTCCATCCCAAGAATGTGTTTCACTACACCAAGATCTTTCATTTCAAATTTAGCAGCAAGCTAAGACTTTACTTCTGAAATCATACCTTTCCCTTTACCAATGAATAACATATCATCAACATACAATGCAATGTATAGAAAATGATCACCATCAGATTTATAATAAACACAGTGATGTAATTTACAATGCTCAAATCCCAAACTCAACATATGTATCAAATTTATGGTACCATATCCTAGGACTCTATTTGAGGCCATACAAGGATTTATTTAATTTATAAAACAAATTACTTTCATCTTTCACCACATAGTGCTCTAGTTGTGTCATATAAATATCCTCCCCCAAATCACCATGAAGGAAAGCAGTTTTCACATCCATTTTCTCAACCTCTAAATTATAAGTAGCAACAATAGAAAGAAAAAATCTAATGTATGTCATTTTGGCAACAAGAGAAAATATCTCACCATAATCAACACCCTCAACCTGAGAGTAGCCTTTTGCAACCAACCTTGCTTTATACTTCTCAATGCTTCCATCTGAACCAATCTTTTTCTTGAACACCCATTTTCAACCAACAAGATTTCATCCTTCAGGCAATGGTACATGATCCCATGTATCATTATTTTTTAAAGCAACCATTTCTTCTTCCATAGCAATCTTCCAGGATTTTGCATCATTCATACCTAATTCCTCTTCTACAAATTTTAGTTCATCCACATTAGTATTCCAAACAAAAATACATCTCCAATCATCAGGTGAATACCTTTAAGGTGGTTGTCTATGTCTTGTAGACCTTCAAACAAGCTGAGTGGGAGGTTATTCCTCCTCTTCTAGCGATTTAGGTCTAGACGAGCTCTCCTCAACTTCTTGCCTATCTAGGGGCCTCGATTCAACTCTTTTAGGTGTAGAAGGGAATTGAATCACATCTTCCTTTTTAATATATTCTAGCTGAAATGTAACAAAATGAGACTTAATTTCTCTAAAAATAATACTTCTACTATGAATTACCAATTGTGCAACAAGGTCCCAAAGATTGTATCCTTTCACACCATAACTATACCCAACAAAGATACATTTCACAACCTTTTTCTCCAACTTTGTCTTCTTCTCCTTTGGCACATGTGCATATGCCTTGCAACCAAAAAATTTAAGATGTCTCAATGAAGGCTCGTGACTCGACCATGCTTCCATAGGCATTTTATCAACAAGAGATGATGTAGGAGACCTGTTAATCAGGTAGCAAGAAGTGGCAATAGCTTCAGCCCAAAAATTTTGTTCTAGACTAGCACCACTCACCATACTTCTAGCCTTCCCCATCAATGTCATGTTCATTCTTTGTACAACTCCATTCTGGTGTGGAGAATATAGAGTTGTCTTTTGTCTGTTAATTGTACAGTCTTTACATAATCTATCAAAATCATTAGAGAAAAATTCACCACCATTATTAGTCCTCAAACATTTAAATCGACTAAAAACTTCAGATTTACTCTTTAGAAAATATACCCATGTCCTACTAAAATCGTCAATAAATAGAACATAATATGTGGATTTTCCAATCAAAGGAACATCTACAAGACCAAACGCATCAGAATGAATAAGATCCAAAACACCACAAGTTCTATGAGAACTCGAGTAAAACTAAACGCATTTTTTTTTCCATAAATGAAATGCTCACAAAAATCAAAGTCAATATTACAATCATTTAAACCTTCAACAAAGTTTTTATTTTTCAAGGTCCTTAGATGGATTTATCTAGTGTGGCCAAGCCTCTGGTGCCATAACATAGTCTTCTCTACAGTTAACTTTTCTTCAGAAGAAAGAGCACCCTTAGGTACCTAAAAGCCATTTCTATCTAGTTAAGGTGAAACTGTCAAATCTTCCACATATTTATTTTTTATAGAAGTTCTATTACACTCAATAGTGTATTCATCTATCTTATACAAAGTGTTGAAACTAACACCTCTAGCAATTACCATAGCAACGTTAATCATCTTACATCCTGCTTCAAAAAATACTACTTGCACACCCTATCTATCAGTTTTCTCACAGATAACAAATTTCATTTTAAACCAGGGATATGTAGCGCACCATTAATCTTTTTTATTCTACCATCAAAATACCTAATTCTAACTTTACCTTGACCAACAATGTCTAAATGTGAATCATCACCCAAGTACACCTTACCTCCATTAAATTCTTCATATTCAGAAAACCATCTCTATTGGCAGTCATATGAAAAGATGCACCTAAGTCAATTAACTAGGCACCATTACCTGCATGAGTCACCAAAGCTGCAATGAATGCATCACCATCTTCCTTCTCGGACTCAAAATTAGAATTAGAATCAAACTTATTCATTTTCTTCTTCTTTTCTTCTTTGTAGTCCTTACTTATGTGACTTGGTTTTACCGCAATTATAGAAAATGACTTTGGACTTTCCAGGAGATTTTGATCCCCCTCTTGACTTGGACTTGTCGTGCTTCTCATTCTTCTTGCCTTTCTCCTTAGGTCTTCCATGAATAGTTAGGGATTCCTTCGAACTGAGAGATACCTTCCTCTATATCTCTTCACCAAGTAGGGCACCCACCACATCTTTGGACTTCAAAATAATAGAAGTACTATCGATAGCCATAATAAGAGAATCCCATGAATCGAGCAAAGAAAAAAACAAGATCTGGCATTTCTCCTCTTCGTTCATATTAACATCGATAGAAACTAATTGAGCCAACAACATATTGAATACTTCCAGGTGGTCTGCAATTCATCCACCCTCTTCCATCTTCAAGGAATACAATTTCTTCTTCAATAAAATCTTATTTAATAAAGATTTCACTTGATACATTTCACCAATCTTAGTCCATAGCTTCTTTGTAGAGTTTTCTTCATGGACATTGATCAAAATAGAGTCTATCAGGAACAATCTGATTAGACCCTTGGCTTTTCGATCCATAACATCATACTGAGCCACCATAGTAGGATCTGAGGGTCTTTGGACATTTGCATCAACAACATCCCATAGATCTCGATCTATTAGCAAATCTTCCATCTTCATCTTCCACATCTCAAAATTCATTCCATTAAATTTCTCCACCTCTATTTTCCTTGACGAACTTGTCATCTAAAAATTCTTGCAACAAGATCAAAAAGTCTCTTCTGCACAAGATCCCACTCAAATCTAGATTAGTTCAAAAAACCTAACAACCCACAACTAAAACCAAAGGTGATCAAGCTCTAATACCATTTGCAAGGAAGTCAAGTAGTGGAACGACTTCCTACACTAACCTTGAGAGGGAGGTAATGTAAAAAAATTTACTGATCATCACAATAGTTATAGAAACTTAACGGAAATAGATATAACATTGAAACTATAACACAGTGATTTACGTGGAGAAAACCCTTTCTGGAGAAACACCCCACACTCATAAAGCCACCCAATATATTACTCAGCAATCAAAACAAACTACAATATACTTGCAAATAAATCTATTTGTAGGAGTAACACTAATCATAGATTTAGAGGTAAATCAATAGTGATAAGACTCTTACACTCAACCTCTATCTCACACACCTCATATATAGGAGATACAATACAAGAAACCGTCAAATGGTATTACAAAACCATAGGCTAAAACCACATGATAAGGTTTAGTCAACCTTATCTCCCTTCTAGATGCCCTATGATGTGTTAAAACACACATCAACACGTGTCCCTCCCTTTTACATCGCATTTACATGTCCGATGTATTTTATATTTCCTTTTCTAGGAGTACAAACTTCCAGAGGCCATAACTTGAGAATTGTGTGTCCTATTGATGAATCGTTTGAATCATCGAAAAGCTCGTGAAGTGCTCTAATGCCTCATAAGAATATATTATGCTTATGCCCACTTTTTAGGGCATTTCAAGGCTTTTAAAGTCCTCAAAATCAAATTTAAACCTTTCATTGGACCCCTCCAAAATAGAAAATTTAGTATCTTCAAAACTAGTTGTGATCTTGTGATGTAACTTTGCTGGAATTCTTATCTATCCAACTAGAAGCTTCGAGGATAATTTTGCACCATCTCATGCTCAAATGAAAACTTAATATAAATAGTAAATGCAAGATTGAGACACCATTTTTCCAACATATACCATCATTAATTGTATCCTCTCTATTTGCATACTATCTCACCCTTTTGAAAATAATACATATTTCCATTGATGCTTTGTTCTTTTTTAAATAGAAATGTTGGTTGAAAAGTCTAAACAACCTTATGTATTTATTATTGAATTCTTCTTAACAAGCATTAAAAAAAAACTTGTATTGTCTAGTTTTCAAAACAAACGCATTATCTCAAAGCAAGATACAAAACTTGGCCATGAGACTTATCTTTTGACACAAAACGGAATAGCTGAATTGAAAGAAACAAGATCTCTTGATCATGAAATCATCCTTGAACCACTATGTCAAGTGACCAAGATCATGGAAAATGCATTTGACTTCAAACTCTATCTCAAAACACCATCTTACAAAAGATATTATCATCAAATCTCCTCACAACTGATTTTTGCATAGCTTCAACATCAAATTTGCTTGTCAATTCACACTCCTTCCATGCCTTCGTTCATACATTTGCATTCCTTTATATACAAGATTAATCATTAAAAATCTTAACTAGGTTGACCAAAGATAGAATAAGCAATATTGTGTGAATTTGGTCACTCAGACCTAAAGTATTCATTTTGGTCCACTCTAGGAGATAGAGAGGACCCCAAAATTTCACATGTTGTTTCCAAATGATTCCAATGAACCGCATACACTACCATGTCCCCCAAAGTTAGCATCAATTGAAACATGTATATAAACATTAAAGCACATTAACCAATCAGATCAAAACTACCCTCTAATGCAAATCTCCACATGCCACAATGAGACACAAAACACTAACCAAATCCATTCTGGAAATCAAACCTAAACCAAATGAATGTGATACAAGTAGGATACATCATCACAATCAATTAGAAACTAGACCATGTCATGACAACACTAAACTCAGAGCATCATAACTCCACTTTCTAGTCAAATAATTACCTGAAAAATTGAACCGGAACACTGCCCAAACCACATAAACATGACCTCCAAGACACAACACTTGAATCCAAATGTCCCAAATCCACCATTCATTCTCCAAGCTTGTTCTAACAAACAACCTTACTAGCAAAAACAATAACAACCAACTTTGTCATCTGGGCAAAAAAGGACCTACAAATCTAACAGTGCAATATACATCTAATGTAAACATTATATTTAGAGCCATAACGCATAATCTTCACATGATAGAGGAATGCAAGGCATTCTTCCACTGGGACATTAAAAACCTTTTCTTGCATAAATATTGTTTCTTGCATATTAAAAATTCTACCATACCATCCTTTCAAAACTACCTTAACATCTTCACAAGACAACTCAACAATGCTAGAATGTTCTCTTCCTAACCATCTATAATACACAGTGACATCAATGGAAACATAAAATAGGTTGACAACATAGCACAACTGAAGTTTTCAACATTTTCCCCCTTTGTCATTGATGACAACACCACCAACATCAATGAGTACAACAAAAAACTAATCTCTCTCCTAATCTATAACTCTCTCCCCCTTTAACATCAAAGAAGTAAGGGAACCCTACAAAACACTCTCTGTTACTTACTGATAATCTTAGATAACTACAATACTCACTTTTCCCCTTGAGAGTAGCAATGAATCAATCCAGGAGAAAAAGGTGAACTCTAGAAGTCCACCTGATCGGATGAACCACCTAAGTACATCTAGTTTTAAAAAGGAGGGGTAATGACCCCCAACTTTTATCGAAGATACTCAAAGGTATTATTTGCCAATGTCTCAATAAATATATCTACAATTTGTTCTTTAGTAGATATATATTCCAATCTGACTTCCTTCTCTACAACCTTCTTTCTTAAGAAATGATATTAGATTGCATTATGTTTAGTCCTTTGAATGCATTATTGAATTCTTTGAGATGTTAATAGCACTTGTATTATGACACAAATAAGGAATTTATTCATCATACACTACCTTGATAGTTTTTAGAATTTGTTTCATCCACATGACCTAGGTGCTACAAGATGCTACTGCAATGTATTTTTCCTCTACAGTAGATAATGATATTGAATCTTGTTTATTACTTAACCAAGAGACCAATCTACCTCCCAAGAAAAATGCCTCAAGAAAAAATTGTATATGTTTTCAGTGTAAAATCGTCATCCTTCTTATACCATAATCCATAGTCTTGAGCCCCTTTCAAATACCTAAATATCCTCTTTTTGCTTGGTCATGTGATTTCTTAGAATTGTCTTGATATCTATCCGCCAAACAAATTGTCTGCATAATATATTATCTTGAAGCAGTCAAATACAATATGTATACCTTTTTCTAATTAACATCTAGAGATCCATCATCCTTACTTAACTTACAACTGGTAGCCATAGGGGTTGCAACCAGTTTAGAATTCTCCATCTCAAAATTCTTTAACATCTCTTTGATATGCTTGGTCTAAGAAATAAAGATATTTTTTTTT
Organism: Cryptomeria japonica; assembly: GCF_030272615.1. Classification (NCBI taxonomy): domain Eukaryota; kingdom Viridiplantae; phylum Streptophyta; class Pinopsida; order Cupressales; family Cupressaceae; genus Cryptomeria; species Cryptomeria japonica. Next base: position 528,658,885 of record NC_081411.1, read on the forward strand.
ATGTTTGAGTAACTTGTAGACCAAGGAAAATGATGGATCACCTATCATAGACATCTCAATTTCCTTTTGCATTTCTTGGACAAACTTCCTACATACACTATCATCTCCTCCAAATACGATATCATCAATATACACAACAATAATCAACAATATGTTATCTTCAATTATGAAATATGTAGTACCTTTTATAAATTTCTATTGTAACAAATATCTATCCAACCTAGAATACCAAACTCTAGGAGCTTGCTTGAGTCCATACTGTAGACGTATAAATCTGACCACTTTCCTAAGTGAATTTAATATTCATTTTAACCTCATTCCTCTATTTAATTAAATTCTTTATATTCATCTATTTGATTAAATGAATTACTCAATTTATTTAATTAAGTTCACCTAAGCCTGTTTCTAACCTTTAATTAAATAAATAAATTTATTTAATTAATTCCCCTTTCTCCCTTTTTAATTAAATTGATCCTTGCAAGTAAATAAATCTAATTTATTTAAATCCCCCACTTGTATTTATGCAAGTTGCATCTATTCTTGTTGAAATAAAGTAATTTATTTTAATTAAAATTCCCCTCCATCCACTTGTATTTCCTACATCTCCCACTTGCCTCCCTAAAACCCTTCTAGATTCTTCTAATCATTTCCAATTTAGCCTAATCCATCTCCTAAATATTGTCACATCCCTAAGCAAAGGGAAGTCACTTCTCAAACCCTCAAAATCTTTGAAAACCATTAAAGGCTTTATGTCTTCAACAAGTTAACCCTCAAAGTTTTCCTAACCATTAATGGTTAACTCAACCTTCTTACATGATTAGAGACTTTCTCTCTAACTCAACCCTCATCTAACCCAAGAGTCTCATCAAGCATTCATGGCTTTGACCTTGGTTATCCCTTTAACCCTTGCACAAGAGTTTACCCTTTGGGTAAAAGCTTTATCCAACGGATGACCCTAACCTAACCTTAACCCTTACCTCCTAAGGTAACCTTCATATCTTCTCAAGCATTTAATGCATCTTTCATCTCCTCTCAAGCAACCCCTTGTTCAAAATTGTCACCATTTTGTTGGTGAGAATTGTGAACATGGATTGATAACTTTCAATCCTAGCCCTTGTTAAGATTATCCAATCTTGACCATCCATTGCCCTATTTTTCTTATAAATAGAGCTCTCATTCTCTCATTTTTATATATCCAAGCTTCATGCATCTAATCTATAATCATTTTACTAAGCATTTAGCCTCTCTTTGATAAAAATCATCTTAATAGCATTTTAGAAGTAATTTTAAATATCATAGCATATCCATGTTAGACTAGTATATCATGCTAGGATAAGTTCACTAATCCTTTATCTCATCATCTTTTATGCTAGTTTAAATCATCATAGATTCAATAGCATACATATCTAGGAATGCATTCATGCTAAATTAATCAAACATCACTCATTCTTGGAGTTGTCATTCCTAAGTCACTTTGCTCTATGATCTGAGAGCAAAGGTATTGACTTAAGGGATCCTATGAGATAGAGAACAATGGAACACCCCTTGGGAAGTTGATCTATTCAATATATCTCTCATAACTTGCACCAAGAGTCCCATTGGTGTGTGGATCTTTTGGAACTATAATTTTGTGTTTTTGTACCCCACATTTCCCGCACACATTTTTGGCACCCACCGTGGGGCAAGACCCCATTAATCTTATCATTTTTGATGCAAGAGAAATGTTACAAGCACACCGAAAAGCTGGTTTAGTGCATTGGGACCTTTCTTAAGCATGTAGAAACCTTTAGTTAGTGCTTCTAGTATACTGTTTAGCGCATTAGACCTCTTCTCTAACATATTTAGACTTTCTGTTAGCGCCTAATATTCAGGCTTTATCATGTATCATCATAGCACATTCGGCAAACATAGTAGTGCATTCGCTAACCAACTTAGAGCATAGAAGTCATTATGTGGTGCATCTGCACTTTTCTGTAGTGCATCTATGCAGTACTCTAGCGCATAGCTTTGACAGAGGAAAAGGTAGAACTGTAACCGAAGAAAGAAAATTTTAGGCTTGTGAAGCCCACCCTTAGGATTTGATTTTTTTGGCTAACTAATTTTGTGCAGGTTCTAACCTTTTTGGTGTAGGAGCAACATGAGCTAGTTTAAGTTTTTCTCTACTCTCATTCAAAGTTAGTAAAAACAACTCACCTTCTTTTTTTGCAAAATCTTAAAATGAACCTCATGCTTTCTTTGGGATGCTTAAAATGAACTTCATACTTTCTTTTGGTGTTTAAAATAATAATTCATATTTTTCTTATATGCATGGGTAAAAAGAACAACAAATCAAAAAATTTCATTCTTGTAAGTTAGAAAAACACTTCGTTTGGATTTAAAAAGAACAACAAATTTACTTTTGAGTTAGAAAAGGTAGAAAGAAATCCACCTTCCTTTGGTTCCTAAAAGGATTCATTTTGATTTATTGCAAAAGTAAAAGAACCTCACTTATTATTTTGTGCAAAGCAAAGGAGTTGTTCACGATTTTCCTTTTGTTGACCAAACATCATGATTTCTTTTGTTGCCCAGGATTTCATTTTCTTAAATAGAAGATCATTTCTATCAAAGGTTAAAAATAACACCATGCTTTTTGGAGAAAAATCTCCAAGTAGAAGATAGCCAATCATTGCTTTGAATGGTTAAAATGAACACTTGTGTGCCTTGTCTCGAAAGTGGAAGGTATATGCTCTCCCCTTAACTGGGTGACCAAAAAGCCAAACCACTCTTTCATGCTTTCTTCATTTCAAGCATTTAAATCCTTTAGTAGGCCTACCCTCTCGAGTTTCTCTTAGAGCGCCATTTAAATGGTCGGTGAGAGGGGAACGACCTAAGTGGGAAATGACTTTATCGCCAAGTGTTCAAACCCACTATAATCAAAAGTGAAGGCTGATGAAAGTCCCCTTCAATGGTTTTGCTAAGTGATTAGCCTTCCCCCAATATCTTTAAGATATGTAAAGACTTTGTTCTAAAGGCTGGGAAGCCTCCCAAGGGAGTTTATCACTAAAGACCGAACGAAGGCCTTATTAAAAACCTTAGCACTAGAAACTTTAAGTCGAGTTAGTATCCAAACATCTTCAATATCATACTCCAAGGGTGGGGAAGAATCCACCCCCAAGATCACGCACCATATATCTCCCAAGATGACTACTCAATTGAGAAGCAATTCACTTTGAGTTAATTTCTGGCAAAAGGCAAAAAAATAGGTGCCCCCTAGGGGGTGACAAGGTTGTTTGAGTTGATGAAGCATCGAGAGTAGTGGGCTATCATATTATTGATGACCCTTGAATAAAGAGTCTATGTGATTTGTATTACTTGTTATCTAATCCAGTGAAAACATCAGGGAGTTGAACACATCCTCACAGAACATACACTATTTGTCTAGCATAAGCAAAATTTGTTATCTCTTTTGTGTGTCGTGTTTGCAATTTTTTTTTCACAAAATCATCCATAAAAAACACAAATGCTAAAAATCCTAAAAATAGCAGAAACAAAGAAATCAGGATAGCTTAGCACATAGGAGCAACTTCCTAGTGCATATCAACCATTTTGTACCGCATCTGCACCAAAACTTGGCGCTCTTAGCCTTCACTTTAGTGCATAACCAGTTTCAGACTAAGTAAACTTTCAGTGGCACTTTGCGATACCAGCTTAGTGCATTTTAACATCAGCTTAGTGCGTAAGAGGCATATCTTAGCACTTTTAGCCCAAACTTTAGCACTTTTCAGGGACATAATAGTGCGTAACCTTTCCAATCAAAACAATTTCAAACAAATCTCAGTTAGCGCGTAGAAGAGGTAGCTTAGCGCATAGAGAACTTTTTGTGGTGCATCTCGATCATTGTTAGCGCATCCAATCTCTGCTTTAGTGCATAATCAAAATCAAGAAAAACAGAGAGCAAACCAGGCATTTCGAGAAAAATTTATCACCAGTTCTGAGTACCCTTTTTGGTCCTCTATCAAAATCAGTAGTCAAAAATCCGAACCAGATTATCAGAGAAAACAATCCCAAAATCAAACAAGCATCCTTAGAATAAATTTTTTGAATCTAAAACTAGCTCGAGATAAAGACTTCATCCAACCAAAATCAGGCAATACCATCACTTTGATCAAAGTTCCACCATCTAACGGATCCTATCACAAACAACATACCAAGTTTAATCCTTAAGTTTTCAAATCAAGTTTCCATATCGGGAGACTTTGTCCATATCATTTGACACACTTTGTCATGGAGGTGAATCTAACTAAACATCTACTTGATAAAGTAAGCTTGAGTTTTCAAACAAAGTATCACAATTCAACATCAATGAAAACCATTTATCATTCATGTATGACCACTCCTCATATTTTGAGAAGAACAAGTCTTCATCACAAAACTAAGTTGAAGAAGAGACAACCTAGTTCTAAGACACTAGCAAAAAGGAATAAGTTTCTCTATATGAATCGCCAACTTTTTAAATCACATCATGCATTCTTGTGTCACATGTGATTGTATATTTAAGGCAAGTCAAACAAGTTTGACAAAGAACCTTTAAGAAGTAGAGCTTATATTCAAAAAGAAGCATTCAACCAATGCTTAAATCGTGGGGGAAAAATCAACCCCACTTTATTCCCACAAATCTATATCACTTATAAAAAAGCTTGACCTGAACCACCAACCCCTGAGAGAGAGGAAGAAGAAGAAACCCCCTTTGTAAACAAAAGTTTTTATTGAGGAACATATTCTATCCACTTAAACCACCAAACACCACTAGGAACTCTGATAGAAATTTATTAAATGCCTGTTGTCACTCGCTCTCAGAGAAACAAACAAAGAGAATCACAACCCAAATCAAGTATGGGTCGTAGATTATCCAACCCTTTTGATGAGTATGCCGATTTGGGAGATACAGAGATCACCAATTAACTTCTCCAAGAGTGTCAAGAAAACTCCTCATTCCAAAGGCTCATGGAAAGACTTATTGAAGCAGACAAGGAAAAATATATACTCATGCTATCTTTCAAAGGAGTTAGACTTCCTAAAGATTTCGATACCAAAAACTTAGGGAATGTAGACGAATGAATTTTTAGGACAAGGTCTAGAAATTACATGTATCAAGACCAACAAAGAGAAGAAGAAACACATGACCCAAAAATCATACATGAATAAAATAACACCCCAAACACAACCATGCCTGAACTCGGGATAATCTTAATGAAAGGGAGGAAGCTCTCCCTCAACATACAAATGCACCCATGCTCGCTCTTACACAACAAATCCAAATGCTGCAAAGGCAAATGTAGATATTGCAACAAGGGACCACGGTGCAATACTCCTTGGATGAGATGTGTCCTTATCCCTTTGATAGGAGATTAAACGTGATACCTTTTCCCCCGAATTCAAATATACCAAAATATGACAAATACGATGGTAAAAGTGATCCCCACGATCATGTTCAATAATTTTGTATCATAAGTCTAGAGTTTTCTCACAATGACACTTACTTAATGAGGCTATTCCCAAGAAATTTGGGAGGGAAAACAATGGAGTGGTTGTCTAAACTTACACCTCCCATCAGATCATTTGATGAGTTCATAAACAAATTTATCACACAATACTCCTATAATATTCAACACGCAATCACCATGTTGGATGCATGTAACACCAAACAAAAAAACAATGAAATATTCATGGTGTTTCTTCAGCGTTAGAGACACATGGTTTCAAGATATCCTCGATATGTGCCTGAAAAGGAAAAGATAGAGATCTTTATCGACAATCTAAATAGTGAGATGAGTTATCAACTCAAGCTCCAATGCATGCCATCTTTTGCCAAGTTGATAGAAAATAGAATCCAAGTAGAGGAAGCCTGCATCAAGAAAGAAATATTAAAGTTCTTTAAGGAAGGGACTAACTTATCCAACACTCACCCCTTTAACAATCAAAACAGCAACAACACTTTAGACAAATCTAGATTTTGGACAAGAAACAAAAATGTAGTTAATGATGGAGGAGTTGATGCTTCATACAACCAGTATTAGCTTTATGAAGTAATCCACAATCTAACAAAAATAAAAAAAGTGTTAATCAAGGAACTAACACTTATCCACAAAATACCAATCAAGGACCTTCAATTTCAAACATCAACAAAAATACCCAAGGCAACAACAATAACCAAGGAAACAACGCTAACCAAGGGAATAATACAAACCAAAGAGGTAACACCAACACTTTCCCAAATAGACGCATCTACACACCATTAGGGCAGACCTTAGAATCCGCATTTCAAAAACTCCTAGACCAACCATAAACAACTTTGAACACTAGGTCAAACCACCTTGGTGGAATGACTCACATTTTTGTGATTTTCATCGAAACAAAGGACATCACACAAATGATTGAATGAGGCTTAAGAACATTGTTCAAGATATGATCGATAGAGGTGATTTAATGGTTGATAGTCTCAAAACAAACGGTGACCATGATGCTTTTAAAAATCCTCTTCCAAATTACAATAAGGGAGGAGCTTCATCATCAAATGATACCGAAGGAGCTCATATAAATCACCTATACAATAACACCATCAATCACATATCAATAGATGACAACCAAATAAATGTCATAAAAATCAAGGACAAACAAGACCATGCGTCAATCAATGTGACAACTAGAGCTCAAAAATATGTCTTCAAAGGACATACATCAACATCCACCACTATTCCCAAGACTCAATATAATTTGGTTGATCAACTGCAGAGAAATCCTACTCAAATATCCATACTTGAGTTACTCAAACTCTCGCCAGAACATAAGGACATCTTAGAACAAGCATTGGTTGAAACAAACATTCCTCAAGATCTGGAAATTGATAAATTCCAAGCCATGGTGGCTCATACGATAGGGCCTCATAACCTCACCTTTTACGAACATGATAATGTCTCCTTGAGTCATCCGCATAATAATCCGCTTCATATCAAAGTCTTAGTCTATAAACATCGAGTTAAAATAGTGTTAATAGATGGAGGAGCTGGTCTCAATATCTATACTTTAAAGCTTACCCATGCATTAGGCTTCTCTGAATAGTCTATTGATCCAAACAAAAATATCACCATCAAGACCTATGATGATGAAGAAAGGTCATCCAAAGGAACATTGATACTACATATTCAAGTAGTACCGATACAACGAGATACTATGTGCCAAGTCTTAGACATAGAATTAACATACAATATTCTATTGGGTCGTCCTTGGATACATGAAATGCAAGCAGTGCCTTCAATATACCATCAGTGTGTCAAATTCTCGTATGATGGATAGGAAATTTCCATATCTGCCAATAATAATCCTTTTCAACATTGCAATGCTATGGGGGAAGATCAAGATAGACTAGTTCCACACAACAAGGAAGCTCCATCTTCCTCAGCATTAGATTGTCATCAAGAAAAACTCAAGTCTTTATCCATGGACTTCAAACAAAAGATGAAAATCAAAGATCAAGGCATGGGAGAATACTCTTTCGAACCCATGTGTCTATCAAAATTGCCAACATCACCAAAATCCCATGGACAACCTTCTGCATCAATACATTAAGCAACACAGCCCATCACCAAAATTGATGGAAAATTTATCCAATTGGGCACCCTAGCAAATGAATCAGAAGAGAAAGACATCCTTAGTTGGCTATACAAGGATGAGGAAGAGGTCACAGCTGCTACTCTAGAGGTGGCCATACCAACACAACAATATGGAAAAGGATATTGAATCCTGTAACGAATGGGATACAACAGAAAAGGACCTATAGGAAAGCGTTAAGAAGGCATTACAGAACCACTAGACCCTCCTTCACAATTTTCACACATCAAAATAGGACTAGGATATGGACACAACATACCACCTAGGCACAAACAAAATAAGTATCAGAAACCTTAGTGGAAAGCAAAGAAGAAATACAATGAGAACTCATGGCAAGAGGCACTACACCAAGCAGCAGAAACAACAATGAAAGAGCGAGAACACTAGGAAAAAGAGAAATGACAAGAGGAATTGGCCATTCAAAGGGAAGAAGCCTCTTATAAGAAAGTGCATCATGTATAAGAACCTAATCAAAACAAGACAAAGTCACCACCCGAAGAAATCATTACTCCCCAAGGAGAAACAGTATATGAGAAAATGCAAAGGGTACAAGCAGGCTTTGATTTTGAAACAAAAAAAACTACAAGACTGGTATCAATTATCAAAGTTCTTTTCTCACCCTACAATGTACCTATTAGCAGCATTGAGAGACTCTGGGATAGTACTTCTGAAACTGATTCTAATGACTATGAATGGGGTAGTTGTTCAAATACTACCGAGGATGTCAAAGAAGGTACTATCCATTCATATACACCCCTTTCTCAGGAGGGACAAGGCACAGAGTCTCAATTACTTAAATTCAGACCATGACATATCTATGAGGATAAGGAGAATGAGCAGTAGAACTACAAACAAGTCTACACCAAAGATGATACCATCGAATACCTTGACAATATCATTAACCTAACCAACATCTGAAAGAAATATAAAGATACCTCTATCATGACACTTACCGCAACCGATCTTGACCTACCAAATAACTCTCTACCACTTGTATTTCCTAATCTCATAGACTGGGAAGCACCTGAACACCATGATATACCTATCTTCCTAGATGATGAATCCATTGTCTAGTATCTATGTATAGTCAACCCGGAAACATTCCCTACCAGCAAACAAAATAATGATATCTGCAATCAGGGGAGTGCCAAGTCTTTCAGTTGCAAAAATGAAAGAAACAAAGGATCTAATGTTGAAAACCAATCAATGGCAGCACTAGATCACAAAAAAGTCAAAATAAAGGACACATCTAAGGGTGAAAACCTTTTTAAGGCACCTAAGGATGGGAGACTTGACACTCTTCTAGAACACTATCAAGAGCAGTCACCCATATTGATTGAGCCAACTCAGTCAATAAACATTGGTACAGAAGCAACAACTAAAAACATACACCTAGCAGAATCACTGATAGAAGAGGAACAACTAGATTTTATCAGATTCTTCAAAGAAAAGCAAATCAATTTTGCTTGGTCCTATGTTGATATGCCCAAAATAGATTTGAACCCGATCATGCATCATTTATCTATTGCTCCAGGAGCTAACCCAGTTAAGCAAAAATTAAGAAAGATGAATCTACATGTGGCATTAATGGTCAAAGCTGAACTAAAGAAGTTATTAGACGTCAGATTCATTCAACCTATAGACTATGCTGAATGGATTTCAAACATTGTACCAGTTTCAAAACCAGACACTATGCTAAATGGATTTCAAACATTGTACCAGTTTCAAAACTAGATAAAAGCATCAGAAAATGGACAGATTTTAGAGATGTCAACAAAGAATGCCCAAAGAATGACTTTTCTTTACCCAGCATCGACATAATTGTGGACCTAACAGCAGGCCATGCAATGCTATCATTAATGGACAGTTTCTCTGGCTATAATCAAATCAAGATAGTTCTAGAGGATCAAGATAAAACTGTGTTCACCTATCCTTGGGGAACGTATTGTTGGAACGTCATGCCTTTTGGCTTAAAGAATCTTGGGGCAGCTTATCAAAGAGTGATGACGACAATCTTTCATGATATGATGCATACCTTCATGGAGGACTATGTGGATTATTTAATAGCTAAGTCATTCACCCAGGCAGAACATCTGGGCATATTAGATAAAATCTTTCAAAGATTGGAGCAATTCCAAGTCAGAATAAACCCTAAGAAGTGTGTCTTTGGGGTCACAAAAGGTAAACTATTAGGCTACATTGTGTCTTCAAAAGGCATTGAAGTAGATCCAGCGAAGGTACATGCCATCATAGAGATGCCACCTCCCAGGAACATTAGTCAACTCAGATCTCTACAAGGATGACTGTAGTCTATCAGACAATTCATAGCCCGACTAGCAGATAAAATTCTACCATTCAATCATCTACTACATAAGAACATACCTTTCCAATGGGAAGCCAAGTGTGTGGAATCATTCTATCAACTCAAGCAATATCTAATGAATCCACTAGTTCTGGTACCACCAATAGCATGGAAGTTGCTCATTCTCTACATATCAATAATGAAAGTATCATAGGGGGCACTACTAGCACAAGAAGATCAGGAAGGCAAGGAACGAGCTATATATTACATTAGCAAAACATTAAATGGATATGAGCTAGATTATACATTAAATGGATATGAGCTAGATTATACATTCATTGAGAAGGCTTGTTTAGCTGTGGTATTCGCCTCTCAAAAGTTCCACCATTACATGCTAGCTCACACAATCAAGCTAGTAAAAAAAACTGATCCTCTCAAGTATTTACTCAACAAAGCAACTCTTACAGGCCGACTGGCTAAATGGGTCATGATTCTCAATGAGTTTGATATCTAGTACACAAAACGGTGGGCTATCAAAGGATGGGTAATTGCAGATCAACTAGCTGAAGCACCATTACCAGATATACAACCAATGCAGGTGGAATTTCCAGACATGGATGTACTTACAGTCACACCCAAGCAATGGACCCTGTACTTTGACGCTTCCTATATCCAACATGGATTGGGTGCCAGCATCTTGTTCGTCACTCCAGAAGAGAACACAATTCCACGATCTTATAGACTGATGTTTCCATGCACCAATAACATTTCTGAATATGAAGCCCTTGTCATAGGAATCAAAATGGCAGTGGAATGGAGAATCACGAATTTGAGAGTCTATCAGGATTCTCAATTAGTCATCAATCAAATCAATGATGAATATCAGACAAAGGATGATAAACTAATTCCATATAAAATAATGGTAGATGACTTCAAATAGTACTTTGTACATATCACCTTTGAGCAAATACCAAGGTTGGACAATAGAGCAGCCGATACAATGGCCACTATCACTTCACTGCTACAAATTCCAGAGCAAAAGAGTCATTATGAGTTCCTGGTAGAGTAACTATTTTCCCCAACCTATGACAATTTTTCATCCCACGTCATCTATGCCTTAACCGGTTCAAACTCCCCTCTTTATAGGATAATCTATGAATATCTTAAGAGCAATACACTACCACTCGACCTATCTCATAACCAAAAATGCAGCTTTATCCGGTAAGCCACCCATTATACCTTAACTGCTGACACACTTTACCATCCAGGTCTAGATGGTACTCTACTTCATTTCCTTGATCGTAATGAATTTGACTCTGCTTTACACGAGATTCACAAGGGTATTTGTGGCACGCATTCAAGTGGTCCTACTCTTGCCAAAAAACTTCTAAGAATGGGATATTACTGGCCGACAATGGAGAAAGACTCTTATCAATTTGCAAATAAATGTCCTAAGTGCCAAATTCATGGCAATCTTATCCATGCACCAGCATAGGAGCTGCAACCATTTACAACATCTTGGCCTTTCTGTCAGTGGGGAATTGATTTGGTAGGGAAAATCCATCCTTCATCTTCAAATGGACACAAGTTCATTATCATTGCAATAGAGTATTTCACAAAATGGATTGAAGCAGTCCTAATCACCACAATAACTGGAAAATAAATTGCCTCATTTATTCTCAATTACCTCATTTGCAGATATGGCATTCCAAGTTCCATCATCACAGACAATGGGCGTACTTTCAAAAATCAAGACGTACGAGAGCTATGTGAGCGATTAAAAATCCAACATCACTTCTCCACAACTTACTACCCACAGGGGAATGGTCAAGCAGAAGCATCAAATAAAATAATCTTGAAAATCCTCAAGAAAACAGTAAATGATGCGGGTAAGGATTGGCATGTACAACTCAATCTGACACTCTAGGAATATAGGACTAGCATTCAGACACCTACAGGAGCTATGCCATATTAATTGGTGTATGGATCAGAAGCAATTATACCTCTTGAGGTATAAATTCCCTCACTATATTTTTGAAAGGCCTCATACCAGATGAGGAATATCAGGTAAAGATTGCAAGAACTAGAGCTTTTGGATGAAAAATGACAACATGCCTATGATCATCTCAAAGCATACCAACAACGCATGTGTAGAAGCTACAACCACAAAGTCATCCTAGCGTTTTTTAAGTCGGTGATCTTGTACTAAAAAAAATTCCCAGAAATCAACAGGATCGAGAAAAGAAGGGGAAGTTTGAACCTAATTGGTTGGGTCCCTATGTCATCATATCAGCCTACAGATCAGGTGCCTATTAGCTAACAACTTCAGAAGGAGACGTGCTCGATGAAGCAACCAATAGAATCAATCTAAAGAAATTATACACTTGAGTTGTCTAATGCACGGAAAAAGTGAAAAATACAAAAATATCATAAAAATACAAAAAAAATCAAAAACAAAACCAAAAAGTGCAATAAAAACAAGTGGTGAAAACTTGGTAACAAACTCTATTTGTGAGAGAATGGATCCTCTATCTATCAATACTCATATCTTTTACATCCATCCAAGTCAAAGCTAATTTCCATTGCCCAACACTATTCATGCAGCATTCTCCCGGACATACTTAACGTAGTCACTATCCTTGATTATCTGAAGATAAGTTCATCATATCCCACCATGGCTTGGTGATCACTGTGTATATCCACATTGATAGATATCTATAGCTAGGGGCGGCATTCCTCTCAAGCTAACCATTCCAAACAATGAAAAAACAAGGATCACAACACGCTAAGGAAACCCTGTCAACAACTGCTCATCAGGCTAGAAAACAAGACCATGATCCAAATACAACTTTAACACACACATGATGGATGATTTTCTGAATTATAATTTGTTTACATCTAGCATGAATTTTTGATTATTTTGTATCTTAAATTTTTGAAATCATTGGATCTCCTGAGTTTCTCAAAGATGCATCGAGCTAGAGAAAGCAATGGGGGAGTTTGATATTTTTTGGGGGGTTTTCTGTCTGTGAGGCGATCACTTGTACAGTGCAAATTTGTCTTGAGACATGATTGGAAACATATCATTGAAGACATTGTTCCACTTTGTGCATACAAATGGTTAACTCTTGTCTGTTATACGCAAGCGACACTCAGGTCATCTTGGTTCAATTATACCTTGATGCTTGTGTCATTTTTCCATATCAAAATCCATGTAAGTGTTACTCAGGTCATTATGGTTCAATTATACCATTATGCTTGTATAATATTCCAACATATAAAAATCTCAATGATGACAAACAAAAATAGAGCACCACCAAGTGACTAAATAGGAATGACAACGACAGAATGAAGGTGATCATTTAGTTGCTTATCATTTTAAAATCTTGCATTTAGTTGCATATCATTTTTGCATTTAGTTGCATATCATTTTAAAACATTGCATATCATCCTAAAAAAATATTTCATCTTGCATTAGTCTCACATCATTATCATTATCATACATCTCATTTTCAAGATACATCTCACATCATTATCATTATCATACATCTCATTTTCAAGATACATCTCATAAATCACAGTGTTCAATACAATACACCATCACATTCACACCATAATAAAAATGAAGAGCATTATTATCTAAGCATTACATCATCATCATCATAGAAACATCATATCAATTCATATCATAAATCATCATCCATAACACATCACATGTGGATCAGAGAAATTGGTGCTATATATATATATATTTATCAAAAATGGTCAAAATGTACAAGGGATATCATGTCTGTCAAAATATAACAAAATGATCAAAATACAATAGAGACAAGTCTCTCAAGTATGACTTGATAACTCAATGATGAATGAATAGTACCAAACCAGTACTGAGAGAGGGGGGTGAATCAGTACAGACAAAAGCACACTCTTAAACTAGTTTGTCAGCAGACACTGTGCATTGATAGACAAATAGTAACACCGGTCCTTAAACAAAGTACAACCGACAAAATCCAGAATAACTGAGACAAGCATAAACCGGTTGACACTTATCTTCTCATACAATCTAACACTTCATTTCAATTTCACCCTAATGCATGAATAGGTAATCTACCATCAAAGATATACATATAAGCAACTAGATCAACATGATTCACCACTTGACAGAAAAAAAACATAGCATCACATGAAGAAGACATCACACATGACACACATATTTTTCACATGGAAACCCAACTAGGAAAAACCACGGTGGGGATGAATACCCACAAGCTTGTTTTTGAACTCTTTAGAAATCCGGTCTGTTAGGAGCCTTGTCTGGTTAAAGACTGATACAATAGGTTCTATTAGGAACCGATCCTGTTAGGGATCACCCGGTTAAGGGATGGCTAGAATACCCAGTTAAGGGTTAAACCCTGTTAAAGGTTACCTTGTTAGAGGATTTCAAGAACTCAATGGTTTTGAGTCACCCTGTTAAAGGATTTATAGCAAGCTGGTTAAAGCTACCTTGTTAAGGGATTTCTCAACTATTGAAGTGGTTAGAGATCAATAGGTATTACAATGATTTGGTAACAACACTCAATGCCAATGTAGATCCACTTAAGCTCCTCTTCACCTTCTGCACTTACACTCTGCAGGTATCACTTCTCTCCTTTGGTCTGGCAAGAATCACGTATCTCTTCTCTTAGATACACACACAACTTTTGCCAACAACCTCAGAAAGAAACATAACATCAACCTTATAGGAAAATAGATAGGTCAGTAGCATAAACCCTAAACCCTAAACCTGTTAGGTTAAGGAATTCAAATGGTTCAATCCTGATCATTGAGCACATTGCATTAAATGTAGCAGTCTTGATCCAATCTCAAGAAATTCTCCATCGTTCATTTTCCACTGATTTCTTGGCGGTTGATAACCCATCACATGTTATCACCATTTACAGACTTTGCACATTCCCAAGGTAGATAGGAATAATCTCCTTCATGCAAGATCCTTCACGCACACAAGGCTTGCGTGGCAACATGATCTGTTCTTCATTACCATGCTAACTCATCACACAAAGTCACTGGTTGAGCCACACAGGCTTGAAGCACTTCAACCAAAAACCCTGAAGTTGAGACTACCAACTGGTAGTCATACAACGCTTCCATGTGTCGGTTCCCATAACCATATGTTAGTTCACCATGACCAAACACACCACTTCACTTTGGCACAAATGTCAGTTCAGAGTGTTACACCGGTTCTCTTCTCTTCATCATATTGACATCAATGACAATACACAATGTCATTATGTCCTCATACTGGTTCACATAATGCCAACAATCTCCCCCTTTGGAATCGATGGCAATATACAAAGATATCTCTCCGCTTCACATCTTCTCCCCCAATTTCTGCAGATATCTTCTCCGCTTCACATCTTCTCCCCCTTTAACAACAATGCCAAAGTGGAGGCACAAGCTTTCGTGTTCCATTATGTTGCTCCCCCTGAGAAGTAGCATCCTTCAACACATCAATCTTCAAGAAAAATTTGACTATGCAATACCTGACTGATGTGGAGCATATACCTTTAGTTTACTTCCTGAAGGAGTAGCACCCCTAATTCACCTCTTAAGTACATAAATGTAGCCTTTGGGAGAGGCTTGGTGAATATGTCTGCTAAATGCTCCTTACTGGAAACATGTTCCAGTGTAATCTCTTTGTTCTGAACCTTTTCCCTCAAGAAATGATACTTAAGCTCAAAGTGCTTGGTTCTAGAATGCAAAACTGGATTCTTGGAGATATTAATTGCACTAGTATTGTCACAAAATATACTTACCAGTTCAAATACAGGAACTTTGAAGCCATTTATTACATGCTTCATCCAAATTGTCTGAGTGCAGTTCATGAAAGCTGCAACATACTCTGCTTCCGCTGTAGACTGAGAGATACAACTCTGCTTCTTACTCATCCATGAGACCAGTCTACCACCAAGAAAGAATGCACCACCGGTTGTGCTTTTTAGATCATCTACATTACCTTCCCAATCAGCATCTGTGTATACTTTAATCCTTGCAGTATGGATACCACAATCCATAATCAACAGTTCCCTTCAGATACCTAAGAATCCGCTTGATTGCAACCAAGTGGGATTCTCTTGGGCTTTTCTGGAACCTAGCAGTAATGCCATCTGCATGTGCAATATCTGGTCTTCTATGCGCTACATAATGCAACTTACCAATCATTGATCAATATTCCTTCTCATCAACCAATGCTGAGTCATCCTCTTTGGATAGTTTACAACCAGTCACCATTGGTATACCAACCAGTTTGCTATCTTCCATGCCAAAGATCTTCAACACCTCTTTGACATACTTGGACTGAGTGATAAAGATTCCATCTTTCATCTGCTGGATCTGCAGTCCAATGAAGAACTTAATCTCCCCTATGAGTGACATCTCAAACTCTTTCTTCATCTCATCTGCAAACTCATGACTCATCTTGTCATCTCCACCAAAGATAATGTCATCAACAAATACCTCACAGATCAAGATCTAATATCCTTCAGACTTCAAGTAGATATTGCTATCTTCACTTGTTCTCTCAAATACAATCTTCACAAGATGGGAATGCAGACATTCATACCATGCTCTAGGTTCCTGCTTTAGACCATATAAGGCTTTATGTAGCCTACATACCATGTCACTGTCTTCAGATAGGGCAAACCCATCTGGTTGCTCTATATACACCTCCTCTTCAAGTACACCATTTAGGAATGCAGATTTTACATCCATTTGATATACTTTGAAACCTTTAAAAGCTACTTATGCAAGAAGCATATGAGCTCCTTCCAATCTGGCTACAGGAGCAAAGGTTTCTCCATAGTCTTCTCCTTCTTCTTGGGCATATCCTTTGCACACCAATCTGGATTTGTTCCTAATCACTGTGCCATCCTCATTCAGCTTATTTTTGAAAAACCCAATTAGTACCAATGACATTTTTATGCTCCAGTTTGGGTACCAAAGACCATGTACCATTTTTCTCTATCTGGTCAAGTTCCTCTTCCATTGCCTTGATCCAGTCTTCATCTTTATGTGCCTCTTTGAATGATTTAGGCTCAAATTCAGAGATCATACATGAATTTTCTTTGACCTTTCTTCTTGTAAGGATTCCTGCATCCTTATCTCCTATGATCTGCTTAGGATCATGATTCAACTTGACATACTGAGGAATGGTCTTGATAGATTCCTCTTGCTTTTCTTCTTCATACTCATCTCCATCAGTATCAGCATCTGCATCTACCGGTGTAGGAACACTATTACTAGTACTTGGTTGACTGACAACCAGTTCATTTACCGCTTGCTTACTACTGGTTTCCTCAGTTTTCTCAGAGGTTTCATCAACTCTTACATTGATGCTTTCTATGATTCTCTGAGTCCTATTATTGAGACACTTGAGAGCTTTGCTCTTGGTGGAATACCCTAGGAATATTCCCTCATCACATTTCACATCAAATTTGCTCTGGTGTTCACTCCTCTTGATGTAACATTTTCTACCAAACACTCTAAAGTAGCTAACCACAGGTGTCTTACCGGTCCAATACTCATAAGGAGTTGTATCCTTACCTTTCTTGATGAGTACCCGGTTCATTGTGTAGACTGCAGTGCTCACCACTTCTCTCCTAAAGGTGTGGGCTACCTTTCCTTGAATCAACATAGTTCTAGCTACTTCAACCACAGTCTGGTTATTCCTCTCTGCTAGGCCATTGTGCTGTGGAGTCCGGGGGGCAGATAGTTGTCTCTTGATGCCATTTTCTTCACAATACTTGTTGAATTCACCGGAAGTGAATTCCTTTGCTTGATCAGTTCTCAAGCACTTGATTCTTTTACCGCTTTTCTTCTCTACTAATGCTCTAAAAACTTTGAACTTTACAAAAGCTTCAGACTTATCTTTCAAGAATGTGACCCACATCATTCTTGAGTAGTCATTAGTGAGAATCATGAAGTAACTATCACCCTGCACACTCCTAGTTTTCATAGGGCCACACAAATCAGTATGCACAAGATCAAGCAAATTGTCAGTAGTGAAAGATTTACCTTTAAAGGTTGAGGAAGACATTTTCCCCAATTGACACTCTCTATACAAGGTATTATCCAGTTTGCTTAGCACCGGAAACCCTCTAATTGCCTTGATCTTACTAGCCTTCATAATGTTATCAAAGTTTACATGGCAGAGTCTCCTATGCCATATCCAGCTATCATCAAATTTAGTCATAAGACATGTACTTATATTTGCATTCAGCTGAAATAGGTTACCTTTGGTCTGCATGCTAGTGGCCACCAATTCACCATTCTTTCCTTTGATTCTGCACACTCCATTCTTGAATTCCAGAGTGAGACCACTGTCATTCAGCTGGGCAATACTCAGAAGGTTGTGTCTGAGACCATCAACCCAATACACATTGTCAGCGCTACTCTTTCCATTGAGAGAGATGGACCCTCTGCCTTTGACCATGCATGGTGCATCAATACCAAAGCGAACCACACCACCATCATACTCTTCCAAGGATAGAAACTTGCTCCGGTCACCAGTCATATGGTGAGAACAGCCACTGTCAATGATCCACTCATTGGAATTATCAAACCGAGAGACAAGAGCCTTCTTGTCTGACACATCTTCCTTGACAACAACAAACACAATATCTTCATTTTCTTGATCCTCTGATTCCTCATCTGTGACACCTTCATCAACTGCCACAAAACAGTTTCTCCAGTTTCCTCCTTTGAATTTCTTGAACCTTTCTGGTTTGTCCTTGTTGTCATCATTAGGACAGTTTACAGCAATATGTCCTATCTGGTTACAAGAAAAGCATTTCAAAGGAAGCTTATCTCTATATTTGCTGGTTCCTTTAGGAAGTTTCCTGGCAAGGAGAGCTTCAAATGCCATCAGAATCTCCTCATCATCCATTTCTCTGCTCTGTCTTGGTTCACCACTGGTGCTAGCTTCTTTTCCTTTTCTGGATGGTATAGCAGAAGCTTTAAATGTTGATTCAGTCTTTTGAACACTACCATCAAAACTATTTAGCTCATAGGCTGTCAACTTTGCAATGATAGAGTCTAGGGATACCTTAGTCTTGTCTATTGATCTCAACTCCTGAATAGCAACAACCCTTATTGCATAGACCGGCAATAGGGATCTCAGGACTTTGCTTGCCATAGTGGAATCTTCCATTTTACCACCTGCACTCTTGATATCTCCAACAATGGTTATGATTCTTTTTAGATACTGTTGAATGGTCTCACCTTTAACCATTCACATGTCTTCAAACTTCCCTCTAAGGCTTTCTTTCTTAGCTTGTTTTACATGCTCATCACCGCCATAGCTATTTTCAAGAGTATCCCATACCTCTTTGGGATTTACCTTATCTTGGACATCAATAAACTCAATGTCAGATAAACTACTAATTAGGGCTTCCATGACTTGCTCATTCTCCTGCATCTCTCTCTTTTGGTCATCGGTGAGAGTACCGGTAGGGGCAACATAGGCATTCTCAACATAGCTCCAGTGTTGAGCACCCATGCTTCTGATGTATATCTTCATTCTGTCTTTCCATATACTAAAATTTTCTCTATTAAACTTTGGACCTTCCCTCTTCATCATTTGACTGGGATCTTTATCTCAAGCGGTTAAGCTTATAACAAAGAGGACCTAGAGGATGCTCGGATACCAATTGATAACTCAATGATGAATGAATAGTACCAAACCGGTACTGAGAGGGGGGGTATGAATTAGTACAGACAAAAGCACACTCTTAAACCAGTTTTTCAGCAGACA
The DNA here is from genome assembly GCF_030272615.1 of Cryptomeria japonica. Lineage (NCBI taxonomy): Eukaryota > Viridiplantae > Streptophyta > Pinopsida > Cupressales > Cupressaceae > Cryptomeria > Cryptomeria japonica. The sequence goes on from NC_081411.1 coordinate 528,678,642, forward strand.
CTATGCATTGACAGACAAATAGAAACACCAGTCCTTAAACAGAGTACAACCGGAAAAACCCAGAATAACTGAGACAAGCATAAACCGGTTGACACTTATCTCCTCATACAATCTAACACTTCATTTCCATTTCACCCTAATGCATGAACAGGTAATCTACCATCAAAGATATACATATAAGCAACTAGATCAACATGATTCACCACTTGACAGAAAACAACATAGCATCACATGAAGAAGACATCACACATGACACATATTTTTCACATGGAAACCCAACTGGGAAAAACCACGATGGGGATGAATACCCACAAGCTTGTTTTTAAACTCTTTAAAAGTCTGCTCTGATAGGAGCCTTGTCCAGTTAAAGACCGATACAATAGGTTCTGTTAGGAACCGATCCTGTTAGGGATCACCCGGTTAAGGGATGGCTAGAATACCCGGTTAAGGGTTAAACCCTGTTAAAGGTTACCTTGTTAGAGGATTTCAAGAACTCAATGGTTTTGAGTCACCCTATTAAAGGATTTACAGCAAGTCGGTTAAAGCTACCCTGTTAAGGGATTTTTCAACAGTTGAAGTGGTTAGAGATCAACAGGTATTACAATGATCTGGTAACAACACTCAATGCCAATGCAGATCTACTTAAGCTCCTCTTCACCTTCTACACTTACACTTTGTAGGTATCACTTCTCTCCTCTGGTCTGGCAAGAATCACGTATCTCTTCTCTTGGATACACTCACACAACTTTTGCCAACAACCTCAGAAAGAAACATAACATCAACCATATAGGAAAATAGATAGGTCAGTAGCATAAACCCTAAACCCTAAACCTATTAGGTTAAGGAATTCAAATGGTTCAATCCTGACCGTTGAGCACATTCCATTAAATGCAACAGTCTTGATCCAATCTCAAGACATTCTCCATCATTCATTTTCCACCAGTTTCTTGGCGGTTGATAACCCATCACACGTTATCACCATTTACAGACTTTGCACATTCCCGAGGTAGATAGGAACAATCTCCTTCATGCAAGATCTTTCATGTGCATAAGGCTTGTGTGGCAACATGATCTGTTCTTCGTTACCATGCTAACTCATCACATAAAGTCACCGATTGAGCCACACAGGCTTGAAGCACTTCAACCAGAAACCCTGAAGTTGAGACTACCAACTGGTAGTCATACAATGCTTCCATGTGCCAGGTCCCATAACCATATGCCAGTTCACCTTGAACAAACACACCACTTCACTTTAACACAAATTCTGGTTCACAGTGTTACACCGGTTCTCTTCTCTTCATCATATTGACATCAATGACAATACATAATGTCATTATGTCCTCATACCGATTCACATAATACCAACATGACTATCTCCTAAGGATGATGGTCTTGTAGTAGATGTCCCAGCTCCTGGATATCCACCAGGTGGATAACATCAGGGAGGCCTCGTAACACCTCTTCTCTTTGTCCTCGTTTGACTACGAGCAAATCAACTGGCTGCATAGCTAGAAGCTCTGTGCTCTCTAGGGACTAGCTCCTCATATAAACACCTACAGTACTCGGCCTCCTTGGTCGTAAACCCTATCTCCCTTAGTGTATCCCACATCAGGGAACCATTTATCACTCTCTCCAATCTCTCAGCAAGATCCTCTGCCGAGCCCCACCCCTCTCTCTTTGTCTCCCGCTCTGCCATAATCTATGTAATCTGGAACTGCTGTGCTAGCACCTGTACCTGTAACTCCTACACTATGACCTGTAGGGATCTAATCTATGAATGTTGTCGATGGGTGGGTACCCTAATCTGAATGGGTACCTATTTCATGGTCCCACCCATACATGTCCCTGTCCGAGGTGCTGGTGGAGGTAGAACATCATATCTCCTCCTCTGGGTGAGTCGCCTAACATCCTCTATACCACCCACTGCCGCTAACACTGCACCTACCCTACCAGCACCACCAACACCAAGGAGAAGTTTTCCTCCTCTCCCTCCATCACCTCCTCATCCTCTATCTCTCCCACCATCACCCCCTCGTCCTCCATCTCTCCCTCCATCTCTCCCTCCATCTCTCCCACCTCCTCCTCCTCCTCTATCACCTCCTCCACAACCTCCTCTAACATCCCCACCTCCATCTCCTACCTCCTCTCCCTCCTCATCTCTCTTTCTAACTCTCCCTCACCTCTCTGGCTGCTCATTCTCATCATCATCAAAAGAAGGTAACATCTCTGTTGGATCCGATATCCATGCCACTGCATGTGCCACGAAGTAGGTAGAGAACTCCTTTGTCATCCCAACATCAACAACCCCAGCTCCATAATCCCAGACCTAGCCTACCAATATCAGATACTCCTCTATCATTGCTACACTATCCACCATGGGTCCCCACTTGGGCACATCTTGTCTCTGGCAAGCATATAAACATGCTCCTTGTGGCATCCCCTAGTGTCTCCCATGCTACCACTAAACATGGCTATGCAAAAATCACTCAATGGTAAATGGCATCCGCCCGATCAAATATCTCGACATATACACATAGGGCATATCTAGCCTATCCTCAACCTACACCTCACAATCCATATACGGTCTCCAAATGACCGTATAGATATCATCCAACACTCTCTGCTAGTGCTCTAGTTTTCCTAGCTTATGCTGGACAACTATACCTATATACCCATAAGCATATGCTCGACCAACTGGCCTATCCCTATCTGCAAGTGGTCTCACCACATGAATGTGCTCCTAGGCCCACACATGTAGTAATGTCACCCCTGTTGATAAACTATTATATCTTAAATGCACCACCTGGTGAAGCTCTCTGTAAAGGTGGGCTAACATATAGGAGCCCCATGCAAACCTACATCCCTATGTCACCATATCCTCCAAAACCAATCCCCATCCCACAGCTAGTCCCTTTGACCTACAGTTGGGACACATAAATCCACCAATAAAACCTGCTAGTACCGACGGTAAAGGAGCATAATCTAGATCCATAAACTCCTGCCATGGGATCTCATATCCATAGATCGGATCATCCTGGAAGATTTGATAGAGAGCCTTTCTCCCACCCTCCTTAGTCTTCTCATATGGCAACAAGGCCCCCACAATAGGAATCAGAAAAATGTGATAACAATCCTCTGGTGTGACTATTATCTCGCTAGTAGCCAAATTGAAGGTGTTCGTGTCACTGTGCCACCTCTCTACCAAAGTTGTCAGCAAACCCCGGTTAATGATATACTGAGGCATGTCTAGTAAGGAAGATAAACCCCATCTCTCAATCACATCCCTATCAGCCTGTGACAATTGCAAAATCAATGACCACGGTCGTGGAAATCGCTCTCATGATTGAAGTACACCAAGTTGTGTCTCCAAAACAACAAATGTCCATCATCAATTCCTACATTTATCCGATATATCAAATCAAAAAAAAATCAAATTGAAACAATGAAACATCTCAAGAAAGCATCATATAAAAAATCAAAGTATCATATTGAAAATCAAAGACCCATATCAAAAATCAAACTCATATCGAAAATCAAAGACCCATATCGACAATCAAAGACCCATAACACAAGCATCATATCGAGAAATCATATAAAAGACCCATAACACAAGCATCATATTGAGAAATCATTTCAAAGACCCATAACACAAGCATCATATCGAGAAATCATATCGCAAGCATCACATCAGGAACCATATCGGAAATCAAGAATCAAAATTCATATCAGATATCAAATTCATATCGCAAGGCAAAAATCATAGATCCACATCAAAAGAAAATCAAGATCCTCATTCAAACAATCAATCAACTTGGCACTCCCTATCGACCACAAATTTCAATAGACTCCAAAAATCAGACATCATCACAGCAGGCAAAACATTGACTCATGACCCATCTTGAAACACTTAGCAGGCACCTATCCACCCCTACAACATCTACCTAATCTATTCACCCCATGACGCATTCTTCCAAGTCTTTTTTACCCATTTTGGACCCTACGCGCTAAGTTGCTACCTATGTGCTACCTTTCTTCACCAATGCGCTATAAAGTTTACTCTATAAGCTAACAACCTTCTATGCGCTAATTGGCCTCGCCAATGTGGTACCATGCTAACCCAAAGCGCTAATCTACCCAACGTGCTATCCTTTTCCCCCTAAGCACTAACCTGTCTACCCTATGCACTAATTTACTAGATGTGCTACCCTAATCTATCAACGCGTTGCAAAATGCAACTTAAATGCTAACCTAGCTAGGTTAACCCTACGCGCTATCTTTCCTATCGTATACGCTATAACAAAAATGGCTATGCACTAAAATGGCAAATTTTCAACAAAAAAATGAAAAACGTGATCAAAACAAGCAAAATCAATAAAAACGTGGCAAGATTTAGATCACTTACAGGTGGGCCATACGCGGTGAGCCTTTGGTATCGATGAACGTGCTCAAATCGGTACAAAGCATAGGGAACCAACATTTTTCGTCAGAGCTCAAGTGCCACAATCACAAGGAGACAAATGTGCAAGTGATAAGAATAAAATCACTTTTTACCTTTTTATAGGGTAAAAGTCAACAAGGTTAGTAAGTGGGGCATGTATTTTCCTCATTTTTCTCACTTTTAACCTTATCAGCATCATTTTTGAGAGATGAATCAATTTGAATGCATTCAACACAATCGAAATATTCAAAATATAATTAATTCAAAAATGCTCATCAAATCAACAATTTTTTAAAAATCCTTGATTCATCTCCCGAGGGGGCATCATCAATATCGTTCATCAAATCTAGGGCATCATATCAACATCTTGACACATGACATCATATCGATCAAATCTTGATAGCATATCCGATAAATTTTCTTTGAATCAACATCTGCACACACGTCACTTCAAAGAGGGGCAAAATGTAGACGTATAAATATGACCACTTTCCTAAGTAATATTTAATATTCATTTTAACCTCATTCCTCTATTTAATTAAATTCTATCTAATTAAATTATGTATATTCATCTATTTGATTAAATGAATTACTCAATTTATTTAATTAAGTTCACCTAAGCCTTTTTCTAACCTTTAATTAAATAAATCAATTTATTTAATTAATTCCCCTTTCTTCCTTTTTAATTAAATTGATCATTGCAAGTAAATAAATATAATTTATTTATTTTTATCCCCCACTTGTATTTATGCAAGTTGCATCTATTTTTGTTGAAATAAAGTAATTTATTTTAATTAAAATTCCCCTCCGTCCACTTGCATTTTCCTACGTCTCCCACTTGCCTCCCTAAAACCCTTCTAGATTCTTCTAATCATTTCCAATTTAGCCTAATCCATCTCCTAAATATTGTCACATCCCTAAGCAGAGGGAAATCACTTCTCAAACCCTCAAAGTCTTTGAAAACCATTAAAGGCTTTATGTCTTCAACAAGTCAACCCTCAAAGTCTTCCTAACCATTAATGGTTAACTCAACCTTCTTACATGATTAGAGACTTTCTCCTAACTCAACCCTCATCTAACCCAAGGGTCTCATCAAGCATTCATGGCTTTGACCTTGGTTATCCCTTTAACCCTTGCACAAGAGTTTACCCTTTAGGTAAAAGCTTTATCCAATGGATGACCCTAACCTAACCTTAACCCTTACCTCCTAAGGTAACCTTCATGTCTTCTCAAGCATTTAATGCTTCTTTCATCTCCTCTCAAGCAACCCCTTATTGACAATTGTCACCATTTCATTGGTCAGAATTGTGAACATGGATTGATAACTTTCAATCCGGGCCCTTGTTAAGATTATCCAATCTTGATCATCCATTGCCCTATTTTTCCTATAAATAGATCTCTCATTCTCTCATTTTCATATATCCAAGTTTCATGCATCTAATCTATAGTCATTTTACTAAGCATTTAGCCTCTCTTTGATAAAAATCATTTTAATAGCATTTTAGAAGTAATTTTAAATATCATAGAATATCCATGTTAGACTAGTATATCATGCTAGCATAAGTTCACTAATCCTTTATCTTATCATCATCTTTTATGCTTGTTTAACTCATCATAGATTCAATATCATACATATCTAGGAATGCATTCATGCTAAATTAATCAAACATCACTCATTCTTGGAGTTGTCATTCCTAAGTCACTTTGCTCTATGATCTGAGAGAAAAGGTATTGACTTAAGGGATCCTGTGAGATAGAGAACAATGGAACACCCCTTGGGAAGTTTATCTATTCAATATATCTCCCATAACTTGCACCAAGAGTCCCATTGATGTGTGGATATTTTGGAACCAGACTTTTGTGTTTTTGTACCCCACATTTCCCACACACACATACAATGCCTTCTTCAACCTACAAACCATATCTAGATATTCTATAAACTTGAACCCATCTAGTTGTTTAATGTATACTTCTTCTTCAAGTTCTCCATTCAAGAATTCCAACTTGACATCCACCTAATATACCTTAAATTTTGTATGAGCTGCAAATGTGGGAAACATTCTTATAGCTTTCATCCTTTCTACTAGAGCAAATGTCTCCTCAAAATCTATGTGTTCAACTTGTGAATAACCTTTGTAGACCAATCTTGCCTTGTTTCTAGTGACTTTACATCTTCATTCAACTTGTTTTGGAACACCCACTTAGTTCATATCACATTTTTCCCACTAGTCTACTTACTAGTTCCCATGTCTAATTCTTTTCTATCTAATTTATCTCTTCTTCCATTGCCTTTATCCAGCTCTCATCTTTATTCACTTATACATAGGTCTTTGGTTCAACTTGATATAGGGAGCAATAATTTTTTTGTTTACTAGATTATACAAGTCTTCTTGTTTGAACACCCTTGTTCTTATCTCTAATAAGCTAATCTTTTGAGTAATGATTCTACACATACTTTATTGGAGTCTTAGAAGCTTATTCAAGTTCTTCTTCTTCTGTATTAGTCTCTTCCTCTTCCAATCAACTTTTTTTTTTGCAACCTCAAGTTCAAATGCAACCTCAGTTTGATTCCATTCTTCATAAACTTTCACATTTGCACTTTCCACAATCTTTTGTAGCCTCTTGTTGTAACATTATTAAGTCTTGCTAATTTTTAGAGTATCCCAAAAATATTCCTTCATCTCCTCTTGCATAAAACTTGCCTATATCATCTTCATCTCTCTTTATGTAGCATTTTCTTCCAAATATTTTGAAGTACTTAATTATAGGAGGTCTTCCATTCCAAAGTTCACAAGGTATTTTTGTGTGATTCACTCTAATTTGTTCCATGTTAAGAAGATAAATAGTATAATGCATAACTTCTTTCATGTATACATTAGGTAGGTTAGCATCTTTCAACATAGTTCTATCCATCTAAACAACATTCCTATTTTTCCTTTCAACTACACCATTATGTTTAGGAGCAGAAAAATTCTTCATAATACCATGTTCTTAACAAAAATAAATGAATTAATTTGATGTAAACTCTCATCCTCTATCATGCCTTATACATTTGAGTCTATCTTTTATTTGATTCTCAATCATTGAATTGAATACTTTAGATCTATCTAATGCTTCAAACGTCTCTCTTAAGAAAGTAACCCACTTCATTCTAGAGTAATCATCAATAAGTAACATAAAATAACTTTCACCTCTTAGTCCTATTGTCCTTGTAGGTCCACACAAATCTGTATGATTCAACTCTACAAGCTACATGAGGTGGCACAATTTTTGTTTATTAATTCCCTCTTTGTTTGCTTTCCCAACTGTCATTTCCTACACACAATATCAACAGGATTGATCTAATCCTTGGTAATCTCTCACAACATGTTTAGAACTAACCTTAACCATATTATCAAAATTGATGTGTTCCATTCTTTTGTGTTGCAACCAACATTCACTGCTTTGTGTTAATATACAACTATCTCCACTATTATCCCTTACATAGTAAACATTGTCATTAGTCCTTGTACCTTCTACAACCAATATTCTAGAGCTTCCTTTTTTAAAATAAAATCCAAACCCATGAAATATGACCTTATAACCTTTTCTATGCATCTAACTCACACTCAACGAGTTATGTTTCATACCTTTAACATAATAAAAATCATCAATTTTATGCTTACCATCAATAGAGATGCTTCCTTTTCCACACATAGGTGCAACTTCTTCTCTTGCAAACTTAATAGACCTACCATCATATTTTTCAAGGTTAATAAACTTCTCTCTATCACCGATCATATGGTTTCAACATCGAGAGTCAATGATTCATTTTTTTGGTTCCACTTTTGGATGTAGTGAAATCTTCCCAAATTTCTCACTATTCTTTATATCTTTTGAACTTTCGAATCACTCATCATTATTTTCTACTATAGCCAAGAACAAAGATTATTCATTTGAGATCCTCATTTTCTTTTTCATATGAGTAGGCATTCATTGAACAAAAACTCTTCTTCTGCTTGTCTCTATCATCTCTTCTCATATATCTATTATTCCTTTTATAGTTTTTCTTTCCTTTTTTTATCATCATTAGGTCTTCCACCATAATCTTCTTTGTACATACATCTAGAAGCATAATGACCAATTATTTCACAATTAAAGTATTTTAGTAGTAACTTACCTTTTGTTGGCAACAACAATGAAGGAAAATTATAGGGGGGGTGAATCAGTTTTCACCAAATTAAACAAATTAAACACAATCTCAGATTTGATCACTGTAGCAAGAATGAAGATAAATATAACAACAACAACAGACACAACACTAATATTTTTGATGTGGAAAACCTGGTTAAGGGAAAAACTATGGTGGGAACCTACCCACAAAAAGATGATATTGTGTAGTAGTATGTGTGAATATTACAATGGGGGATGCACATGAATTCAAGCACACTACCTAGAGCTCACTGCTCAAAATAAGGTGACCTAGAAGGCTCCAACCCTTAGAGAAGGTTCACTACCTTACAATAATTATCGATCTACAATCTGGATTATATGAACAACAAAGATAGCATCTGCTAATGCCTGATGATAGTTGTGGTTAGGCTCACTTATTTTCCCTGCAACAATCAAGAAGAGTGTGTAGCCGAACTAGTGTGGATGTCCACATGAGAGAAGCAAATTGGAGCTGAAGTGGATCTAAACAAGCAAGAAGAGAGTGTTATTTTCAGATCATACATCTGTTGCTCCCTAGCCATAAAAGCGGACTCAAAACCCCTTAACTGGGTAGGTCCAGATAGGCCTGATTGTATAAATCCGATCACCGAGTGACTCATTAGCTAGGGTTCTAAATCCTTCACAATGTTACTCCTAATAGAGTAAAGCTCCTAATAGGGTTGAGGTAAATACATAACCGGGGGACTCCTAACAGGGTCCGCTCCTAACAGGGCACATTCCAAAAGAGTGAAAATACTTGTGGGTACCAATTCCCACCGTGGTTTTTCCCATTTGGGTTTCCACATGAAAACATTGGTGTTCATGTGTTGATTTGATATCTTTCTATTACATGCATGTTGATGAACACTTAGAAGAGAAGTTTTGATAAATTTGATTAGCAGTATTATTTCAATTATTACCGGTAATGTTTATGAGTTGTTTTGAAAGAAGTTTTTTCTAATTGTAAATTTTTTTTAAGTTTATTGTAATTACTGATTCACCCCACCTCTCAATAATTACCGGATCCTCACTAATAACAATTGGTATCAGAGCATTGGTCCTCTGTGTGCAGAAGCTTAACCACTTGAGGAAAAGATCTAGACAAAGATGATGAAGAAAGAGGGTCCTAAGTTCACTAAGGATAACTACCGGATATGGAGTGATCAAATGAAGATATGTATTAAAGGAATGGGATCTCAGTATTGGCAACATGTGACTACTAAATATGTGGCTCCTACGGTTCCTTTGACTCATGATCAGCTTAAAGAAAAATAAGAGAACGTCCAACCATTAGAGGAAATTGTAAGTACCTTGTGTGATTCTGAATACATTGATGTACATAGATTAGAGATTGCACAAGAAGTATGGGATAAATTAGAAGTAATTTATGGTGGAGAAAAACATGTTCAGAAAGCTAAAGAAGAAAGTCTTAGAGGTAAATTTGATGGCATGAGAATGGTTGAAGGAGAGAATATAGCTCAGTATGGACAGAGAGTTAAGGAAGTGTTGGAGGAAAGATTGAAAATGACACTATTGTAAGTAAGATGTTAAGAACTCTTTTACCTTCTTATGCAATCAGAATTTCTACTATTCAAGAGTTAAGGTCAATGAGTAGTGATAAGGTCATTGTTGATTCTCTTATTGGTAAACTGACTGCATTTGAATTAAATAGTTTTGATAATAGTGTTTCTAAGGCAACTGTAACTGGTGCACCTGTGATAAAAGGGAAGGAAGTATGTCATGGTCATGATTGCAGATCTAGTCATGGCAGTAGTAGAGGAGATGGTGATGATGAAGATCATCTGATGGAACTTGAGGCACTATTGGCTAAAATATTTCCTAGAGGCACTGGTAAGTACAAAGGTAAACATCCTCTAAAGTATTTCTCTTGCAATAAGATTGGACACATAGCTGCAAACTGCCCTAACAATGATAAAAAGGAAATTAGGAAATTCAGAGGAAAAGGAAAGAAACAATGCTATGTTGCAGTGGATGAAGGTGTGACAAATGAGGAATCTAAAGAAGAGGATAATGAGGAAATTGTATTTGTTGTTGTGAAGGAAGATCTGACTGATCAAAAGGCCTTGGTATCTCATATTGACTCTAGTGATGAGTGGATAATAGACACTAGTTATTCACATCACATGATCGGTGACAATAACAAATTCATATATCTTGAAGAGTTTGATGGCGGCGTGGTAAGATTTGGTAATAACTCACCCTGCATGGTAAAAGGTAAAAGACCTATCTCACTTAATGGTAAGAGTAATGAAGATGATGTTTATTGGGTAGAAGGTTTAAAAAATAACTTGCTGAGTGTTGGACAATTAAATGATAAAGGCTATCACCTTGAGTTTAAAAATGGAGTGTGCAAGATCATGGGATGCAATGGAGATTTCATAGCTACTGGTAAAAAGACTAGAGGTAATATTTTTCATCTGAATGCTAATGTCAGTAGTTGTTTAGTGGCTAAAATTGAAGACAGATAGTTATGGCACAAAGGTTCTGTCATTTCAACTTTGATAACTTGATAAAGGTCAGAAAATCATGTATGGTGAGAGGTAAGCCCCAAATTATTAAATCGGATAATGTGCTATGCAAAGATTGTCAGATGGGTAAGATGACTTCTACATCTTTTAAGAGTAAATCATTTTCTTTAGAGAATATTCTTGATTTAGTGCATATTGATCTATGTGGTCCTATGAGAACTAGAAGCTTCTTTGGTGATAAGTATTTTATGATTTTGACTTATGACCTTTCAAAGATGATGTGGGTAACTTTCTTGAAGGAGAAATCAGAGGCATTCAGCAAATTCAAGATCTTTAAAGCCCTAGTTGAGAAGGAAACCGTCAATAATCTGAAGTATTTAAGATCAGACTAAGGTGTAGAATTTACTTTTGATGAGTTTACTAGGTATTGTGAAGAATGTGGAATAAAGAGAAAAATGTCAGCACCTAGAACTCCACAACAGAATGGCATTGCAGAGAGAAGAAATAGAACTTTAGTGGAAGCTACCAGGACTATGTTGATACAAGGTGATGTTCCAAAAATGTTTTGGAGAGAGGAATTTAGTACTATTTTTTATACTTTGAACCGGGTTCTTGTAAAGAAAGGAAATGACAAAACACCTTATGAACTTTGGTATGGTAAGACTCCTAATGTCAGCTACTTTAAAAAATTTGGTAGTAGATATTTTATTAAGAGATGATTTTACTAGAAATTTTGATGCGAAGAGTGATGAAGGGATATTTCTTGGATATACTATCAAAAGTAAAGAATTCAAATGCTATAATAAAAGGACAAAGGAAATGGTTGAGAGTGTGAATGTTAAAATTGATGAATTTTCTGACAAACCTGCTGAGTCTAGTACATCTGAGTGTGTTGATGGTGAAGAAAAACTTGTGTATATTGAACCAGAAGTGCAAAAGGAAGATGAGCAGAATAGTGCAGAAATAGGAGCTCAATCGGTAAACAATGAAGAAGGTGATGAACATGAAATAGAAAGCATTGCACCGGAACATGTAATTCCTAGATATATAAGGATAAATAATTCATACTATCAGATTATAGGAGACAAGAATGCTAGTGTGCAAATAAGAAGAAAAATCAAAGAGAATTCCTATCTGATTTTGACTTTTGAGCCGAATACTATAAGAGAAGCTTTGAAAGATGAAGACTGGTTGAATACAATGAATGAAGAACTTGACCAGATAGAGAAGAACAATACATGGTCTCTTGTTCCTAGACCGGAAGATAAAATGTTATTGGGACAAAGTGGGTATTCAGGAACAAACTTAATGAAGATGGTAAAATTGTTAGAAACAAGGTGAGGTTGGTTTGCAAAGGGTATGCACAAGAAGAAGGTGAAGACTATGGTGAAACCTTTGCACCGGTGGCAAGACTTGAAGGAGTTAGAATGTTGCTTGCCTTTACTACTTTGAAGGGATTTAAGGTATATCAGATGGACATTAAATCATCTTTTTTGAATGGTATCCTAGAAGAAGAAGTATATATAAAACAACCAGATGCTTTTGCATTAAGTGAAGATGAAAATATGGTTTGCAAACTACCCAAGGCATCATATGGATTGAAGCAAGCTCCCAGAGAATGGTTTAAAAGATTTCATGCACAACTGATCAAGATAGGATTCTGGAGAACCAGTGAGGATAGTAACATATTTTTGAAGACGGATGAAGACAAAATGTTAATTGTTGAAGTTTTTGTTGATGATATAATATTTGGTGGAGATGATGACATGTGTATGTATTTTGCAGATGAAATAAAGAAAGAATTTGAGATATCTCTTATCGGTGAGATAAAAGTCTTTATTGGTTTACAGATTCAACAACTATAGAGTGGAATATTTATCTATCAGACTAAGTATATAGAAGAAGTTTTAAAAACTTTTGGCATGGAAGATTGTAAACCGGTTGGTACACCGATGGTGACAGGTTGTAAATTGTCAAAAGAAGATGATTCATCGTCTGTTGATAAGAAAGAATATAGGTCTATGATTGGAAAGTTGCATTATGTTGTTGGATTGGTTGCAAGATTTCAGAAAGATCCTAAGGAGACACACATGGTAGCAGTAAAAAGGATATTTAGGTATTTGAAAGGAATAGTTGATTATGGCTTGTGGTATCCTTACAATAATATTTTTTCTTTAAAAAATTTCACAGATGCAGACTGGGCTGGAAATGTTGATGACCAGAAAAGAACAACCGGTGGAGCTTTCTTTTTAGGAGAAAGATTGGTGTCCTGGATAAGCAAGAAACAATCCTATATTTCACAATCTAGAGCTGAAGCAGAATATGTGGCAACATCAATGAATTGTACTTAGGCTATATGGATGAGACATATTTTGGAAGGTTGTAAGGAAGACATGTCTAAACTGGTGACTATTCATTGGGATAACACAAGTGCGATTAATATTTCAAAAAATCATGTATTACATGAAATAACAAAGCACAATGAGTTAAAGTATCACTTTCTGAGGGAAAGAGTACAGGAAAAGAAAGTAAGAATGGAGTATGTGTCTAGTAAAGAGAAATTAATAGAAATATTACTAAACCTTTGCCTAATACAACCTTTAAATATCTCAGAGGTAGATTAGGGGTTGTACCCATGCACAAAACCAACTAAGATGCTAGTAATGCATCAATATGGTGAATTCATTAAATATCTTTCAGCTTTGGATTGATGTGAAGTGGGCTACTCCTTAGGGGGAGTAGCTCTGATGGAATAAATAGAGATGGAGATAGCAGAGATGTTTGCGCCTTTGGCATTGTTGTCAAAGGGGGAGAATAATTATTTGAAAAGAAGAAAAATGAGTTTAAGATCAGCCATGAGAAGAAAAACTAGATAACCAGTAGAAGAAATACAAAGGAGGAGAATAGCAAGTACATGACAGATCAGTTCAGTTTAGCATGATGATATTTTCAGTATTGTCATCAATGCCAAAGGGGGATAATGTTGTCATATTAGCATAACTGATGATATGAATGGATATTCACACAATTGTTGATGATATTGATGAACCGATATAAGGATTGTTGGTGATGATATAGTTGAGATGGTGTTTGATGACTTGATGATCAGTTTGTGTTGTCATTGATGGTAACTATGGTTACATTATTTTATCATGTTATCTAAGTCATCTATGATTGACTAGAAATATATGGAATGAATTTGACAGTAAACCGGCAAATAAGACTTTAACCGGTAAATGAGAAACTGTGTTACGCTTAAGTAATTGGAGTTGGAGATTGATGATGAATTTGGTGTTGCGGTTTGGAATATGTGTTTGAGACATTGTAATGAGGTTATGACCAGAACCACATCATATTTTGGTTACCAAAAGTAATTTTTGTGATTGTGTGATGTATTTTTTGTAGGGTTTTAGTAGGGTTTAAGAACCGATATTCAAATCTTATAACCGGTAATAATTTTGAGTTCGACGGTGTATCACATTATGTTTGTAAGTTGGTGATGATGTGGCTGAATCTGCATGAAATGTTTAAATTATATTTTGGCATGATTAAAGAAGGAATCTCTTGGGAAATAGCAAAGAACATAGAAGAATGTTTTAAGGGTTTGACTACTTATCATATCAAAGTGCGGTGATGATTTATGATCATTCAATTGTTGTAATTGATTTGTAATTTGTTGTAATGATCCATATGATGATTTCTAATGATTTGTAATGATTTGTAATGATCTATGATATAAATCTTAGAATGAGGTTAGGGTTTTGTAACTGACTAAGTTATAAAGTCTATTTAGGGTAAGTCTGTGATGATTTACTATGTCGATGATCAAAAGAAAAGTGTGTGGCCAAACCAGTGTGGATGTTTGCATGAGAGAAGTAGATTGGAGCTAAAGTGGATATGAACAAGCAAGAAGAGAGCGCTATTTCTAGATCATACATTTTTTGTTCCCTAACAGTTGGAGTAGACTCAAAACCCCTTAACTGGGTAGGTCTTGACAAGCCTGATTGTATAAATCCCTTCACCGGGTGAATCATTATCTTGGGTTCTAAATCCTTTCACAAGGTTACTCGTAACAGAGTAAAGCTCCTAACAGAGCTGAGGTAAATCCCTTAACCAGGGGACTCCTAACAAGGTCTTCTCCTAACCGGGCATATTTGTAAAGCTCCTAACCGAGCTAGGCTCCTAACAGGGTGCATTCCAAAAGAGTGCAAATTATTGTGGGTACCAATTCCCACCGTGGTTTTTCCCATTTGGGTTTCCAAGTGAAAATCCAAGTGTTTGTGTTGATTGGTTTCTTATGTGTTGAGTTGATATCTTTCTATTACATGCATGTTGATGAACACTTAGAAAAGCAGTTTTGATAAATCTGATTAGTAGTATGATTTCAGTTATTACCGGTAATATTTATGAGTTGTTTTGAAAGAAGTTTTTGTTGATTGTAAAAGTTTTAAATTTTATTGTAATTACTGATTCACCCCCCCCCCCTCATTAATTATTGAATCCTCGCAAATAACACTTTACTAAGGTTCAATTTTCACTTGGGGAGACTTTACATTCAAAAGAGGGGGATGAATCTACTAGATCCAATCCTAAATGATACAAGGATTGAATACTAAGTAGATTGGCTATGATTGAAATGCAATTGACCCTCTTTTGTAAGTTGTCAAGTTGAATTAATAATAAATGTTGGAAATGAAGACAAAGTATGAGAAAACAACGAGTTACAGATTAAAGATTTAGTTCTGCACCTCCATCTAAGAAGTTTGAGATGATTGGGAGCTTCTCTGTGAAATCTAGCAAAAGTTGCAAGGACCGTGTGTACAGATAGGGGCCCCCTTCTATCGGTCCTCTAAAATTTATGTGCGTCGAAAGGGTTTTTTCCATCTCTACAAATAAAGCTTAATTCCAGAAGTACAACTGTGTATGTGTTTCCTGCACATAGAAAGAAAGGAAAATGTGTTGGGAATAGGGGTTTGTCTTTAGATCAAACCCCAATTTTTGAATTAACCAAGTGGTTGAATTAATATAAATGAAATGATTGAAAGTAGAAACCCTCCTCTTTGAGGGGATGTTGAATTAAATGAAAATGAAATGCTTATACCTCCTTGTGAAGTTTTGCTTGCCTCCACATGGAATTAGGGTTTCATGAAGTATAATGTTGATCTCCTCTTCAATGCTTGAAATCTTGTCTCTATTGTTGCTCCAAATCTTGAAGGAAGATTGAAAATACTCAATTGCTCTTGAATGCTTGATCTCTTGAATACCTGAATACTTGATTGAATTTCATGATCATCAAATGAGAGGGCAAATCCCTCTTATATAGATGCCAATGGAATTTAATTGACTAATTTTCCAACTTGGGCCGACATAGGGTGGATTTTCCCGCTCTAATTTGAGATGAGCCAAAGGGAGGGACACCAAGATAGGTCCCAAATAAGGGATCCCAGGGTGCCACGCCCTAGTCCTACCCTATTTTGGGGCAGGATCAAGGTGCAGGCAGAGTGCTATGTTGAATTGCAATGTATTTTTGTTGTGCATGAGTATATTCAAGTCTCTAAACAGGCTAAGGAGCGCAAAGACTAAGGCAAAGACCCAAATGCAGTCAAAAATTACAAGGGGTGCAATTTTAGGACGTTATAGAGTCTTACCAGAATCACCTTTTATATAGACCCAGTTGAATGTGTAAATAGCAGTGCTAACAGCTTATCTCCAAAAGTTTTGTGCAACATTTCCTTCTATCAACATAGTCCTAGTAGCATCTAAAATGGTTTTGTTCTTTCTTTCAACAACTCCATTATGTTGAGGGGTTCTAGGAGCAAATAATTGTCTTCCAATTCCATTCCTCTCACAGAATGTATCAAATTCTCTAGATATAAATTCTCCTCCTCTATCAGTTCTCAGGCACTTTAACTTCAACCTTGTCTCAGTCTCCAGTTCCACTCTAGCTTTGAATATCTTGAATTTCTCCAATGCATTTGATTTATACCCTTAGAAAGGTAACCCACATCATTCTAGAGTAGTCATCAATTAGCAACATGAAATATATGTCACCCTTCATGCTTCTCACTCTTGTAGGACCACACAAGTTAGTATGCACAAGATCTAACAATCCATTAGATGAATACAACTTACTCTTGAATGTAGTTCTTGTTATCTTTCCCAACTGACATTCTTTACATACTGAATTAGATAGCTTCATGCTTTTAGGCAAATCTCTAGCACCTTGAGTAGAAATTACCCTTATCATGTAGTCAAAATTAACATGACACATCCTTCTATGCCACAACCAACTTTCATCAATCTGAGCAATCAAAGAACTTTTCTCACCAACATTCAAATGAAAGATATTACCTTTAGTCTTAGTCCCTGATCCAATCTCTATACATGAGGCATTTAGAATCTTGCATTTACCATTCTTGAATTGCAAATCATATCCCTTGTCAACCATCTATCCAATACTCAAAAGATTATGCTTCAAACCTTCAACATACAAGACATCATCAGTATTATGCTTACCATTAAAAGATATAGAACCTCCACACACCAAAACTCACTATACCACCATCATACCTCTCCATTTTCACAAATTTGCTTTTATCACCTATCATATGATGTGAACAACCATTGTCAATTACCCATTCATCTTTTTCTTCAATCTTAGCAACCAAAGCTTTCTCCTCAACAATGCAACTTGTAGAATTGACTAGTACCAGATCATCTTCCTTGATAGCAATAAATAAAAATTCATCTTCTGAATTCACATTCTCTGATTCTTCATCTGTCTTACCTTCATCAACAACATAATAACATATCTTTTGATATTTAAACTTATGGTTAGGCTTATAGGTCTTATCATTATTTTCATGCTTCTCATATCTATCATACTTATCATATCTGTCATGAATTTCAAATTTATCATGCTTATCATACCTAGACATTCTTTCAAGGCACCTAGAAGAAAAATGTCCTATCTTATTACAAGAGAAACATTTCAAAGGTAACTTTCCATCATATTTATGAGCTCCCATAGGCAATCTCTGAGCAATAAGGGCTTCAAGCTCATCCAATTCTCTTTCTTTCTCTTCCATCTCTCTCTTTTCTCTTTCATACCTGGATATCCAACATGAACTTTCTCCTGAAGCATACTTTTGCTTCCTGGATATAGAGGCTCTAAATGCAGCCTTAGATTTTCCATGAAATACCAAATTCACTCAACTCAAATGCAGCAAGCTTACCAACCAACATGTCTCTGGTCATAGTAGTCACACTTCAGATTTCATCAATAGAAGTTACTTTATGCTTGTAAGAAGGAGGCAATGATCTCATCTTCTTCAAAAGTTCCACCAGCACATCTAATGTTCATGACAATCTCATTTACCTTAGCCATAAAAGATGTTATGTTTTCATATTCTCCCATCTTCAATGCCTAATACTTCTCTTTCAAACTCTTGAACTTAGCAACTTTGACTTGAGCATCTCCTTCATACAAGGTTTCTAACTTATTCCAAATCTCATGTGCAGTCTACAAACCCATCCAATTAGTCATCTTTGAATCACTCAAGGCACTCAGTAATGCTTCCTTAGCTCTTATGTTAAGTTCAACATCCTTGATATCAGCAATAGTAATTGGTCCATTCTGAGGAATATTGTAGACATTCTTTGTAATATTCAAATACTCATCTCCAAGACACTTCAAATGAACTTCCATCTAGTCCTTCCATACAGTATAATTACTTCCATAAAATCTTGAACTCTCCTTCTTGAACACATAAGTTGCCATCTTGGATCACCTTAAGCGGTTAAGATTCTTCCAAAGGATCTAGCTCTAATACGAATTGTTGGCAACAATAATGAAGGAAAATAAAGAGGGGGGTGAATCAGTTTTCATCAAATTAAACAAATTAACCACAATCTCATATTTGATCAATTGTAGAAAGAATAAAGATAAAGATAACAACAACAACACACACAACACCAATATTTTTGATGTGGAAAACCCGATTTAGGGAAAAACCACGGTGGGAACCTACCCACAATAAGATGATACTCTATAGTAATGTGTGTGAATATAACAATAAGGAATGAACATGCATTGAGGCACACTACCTAGACCTCACTACTCAAAATAAGATGACCTAGAAGGCTCCAACCCTTAGGGAAGGTTCACTACCTTACAATAATGTTCATACTACAATCCTAATTACATGAACTACAAAGATATCATCTACTAATGCCTGATGATAGTTTTGGTTAGTCTCATTTATCTGCCCTACAACAATTTCTGCTCTCAACACACCATACTAAAGGATAAATTCTCTTATGCACACATACACCACTCTCTGATAATGCAGACACACCATCAACACCCAAAATACATGAATATAACACCTATTTATACAATTCATCAACCTTGACTACAAGGTCGACCAAACCCTCAACCCTTAATTACAAAATTACATCACATGATACACAAATCAACCACCAGACCAATACGATGCCATAGATGACAGAGCATGGACCTAAACCAAATCCTCTAACATGCATCACCACCAAAAATCTCACCAAGATCAACCGCAACATGCTACACCACCAAAAATACCGCATAACACGAAGAATATCACTGGACCCATAAGATCTTCAATAATGTGCACAAGGATCAATGTAGACCACCAAAATAAATAGGACATGATCAAGAAACACCAACAAGCACATTAGAACCATCTGCAATAGCTACACCAACACCACTTATTCAAATCTTCATCTATCGACACACTAACACTCAAGAACACTCATCAGCAGCAATTCGGACTAGAAAGATAACTTGCAGAGCAACAAATCACGAACCATCTGAAATGAAGATACACATTAACACCCAAAATATTCTCCCAAATCCGCAACCAAAGATATGATCATATCGAAGCACAATAGATCAAATACCAAACTCAACCAATCACTTAATAGAAAGAACAGTCTTCATACCGGAATCCACAACTCAATCAAATCACCACATAGCATCATGGAATCAATAAAGAATGAAGTAGAGATACTAGATGTTAGAGTAATCTTTTATTAGCTAATAATTATTTATTTAATTATTAGTCTATTATACTCTATGCTTGAGCTAAACTTAGGAATCCTATAATTCTTTAGGGTTTTCACCTTTAGGGTTTTGAGTATCCTCTTATAAGGATTCTATCTTTGTATTTTCATAACAACTGTAATTATTGAATTGCATTCTTGTTGCACAATCAATATGACTCCTCTTTTCTAGATCTTTGAATTCTGGCCTCCATAGTTTTTTTTCTTCTCTCCTTCTGTGACAAGTTTGCACGCAGGTGATCTTTGGGAGCTGTAGAGTTGATAATTCCCTAAGTAGGATGATAGGTTATCAGATTTTGTACGACACATAATGTAGGCTTAGACGAAAAACTGTTAGACCGAATGAAATTTTGTACGACACAAAATAAGGACCCAGACAACAAATCACAAGAATCTTACGATATTTTACTAGACAGAGACAAAATTTCTGACAAAGCAAGTTTTTAATGACTGAGGATGACTAGTTTTGAGATGGACTGAGTTTCTGAAAAGCTGAGATAGACTAGTTTTTGACACGAACAGAGTTTTGACTAAGATAGACTAGTTTTTGACATAGACAGAGTTTTGACTAAGATAGACTAGTTTTTTACACGGACAGAGTTTTGAATAAGATAGACTAGTTTTTGACATAGATAGAGTTTTGACTAAGATAGACTAGTTTTTGACACAAACAAAGTTTTGACCACAGAATTGTTTATTGTTTTCTCCAGTTTTGGTATTTCAATTTCAGTTTCAGGGATGAAAACACAGTAAACACACAATTTGTATAATGAATTCAATCACAACATGCTAACCCTATGAAAATTGGTGAGAGAAGAAAACATTTGCTTGCAGACTCAGGTACACACCCAATAGCTAATCAGAATACGGTCGCTGAGTCCCATGCAATGGATTCTCAACACCGTATTAGCCGGCTCCAAATGCTAATGGGGACATGAAATGGCAAGTATCTTGGGAGAGTTACTATCTCTCTTGCACAAAGATTATCCCCCCTTTCAGAGGTGAACCAGGTAGCTTCTAATTTTAATTGGTATAAACTCAATTAAGAGGTCTCCCAGCCTTGAAAACCAAGGTTTGATATACCTGAAGGTACATAGGAGAGCTATTCCTGGGCATTGTTGTTGACTTTCTTTTCATCAAATCACATTTATTTTATTGTGGGTTGGAGTAATTGGCATTTAGTCATTCCCACTTGGTTTGTTCGCCTCTCATCAACCCTAATGGCTTTATCCGTATAGGCTCCTCGAGAAGGCGGGCCCACTAAAGCTATGCAAATCTCAAACCTAGAAAAAACCTCAAGGGTTTGGTTTTCTAATTGTCTATGCAGACAAGAGCATACTCTCCTACCTCTCAAAATTTTCTTAAAACATGAAAGATAGATTTGTTCATTAACCAAATAGCAAGTTAGGTGCCTAAAAAATGAATTTAATGAATACACAATGTTTTCTTGAATCTCCTCAGGCAACCTGCAAAGACAACGAATCAGTAGTGATATTGTCTTTGTTTGACAAGCATATTCTAGCCTCCATAGCTTTTTTGCTTCTCTCCTTTTGTGACAGGTTTGCATGAAGGTGATCTTTGGGAGTTGTAGAGCTGATTTTTCCTCAACTCCAATACTAGAGATACCTCATTACTAAACCACCAATCCTCATCAGCAAACCAAATCAATTGTCACAAGGTTTGCTTCAATCTCATCCATGTCTTCATTTTCTTCTGGTTCTTTTTCAAGCTTCTTTGTAACTTCCTTCCTTTCTTTTTTGATGTCATCCAATTCAACAATCTCAAAGGCAACAAGTGAACCAATGAGTTGATCCACAGTGTACATGTTCATGACATGGATTTCCTCAATGGCATACTTCTTGGGTTTATATCTTTTTGGCAATGTTTCCATTATCTTCCATACAACTTCAGTTTCTTCTAGCGTTCCACCAAACACCTCTAAGAGCATTTACAATTTCATTCTCGATGAATATAGCCTTCAATATTTTCATCATCGGACATTTTAATATTCTCAAACTTGTGCTTTAGATTTATAATATTAGATTTCTTTGTCTCTTTTCATCATCTTCAAATACACTCTTCAACTTCTCTCAAATTTATTTAGCTAAATTTGCCCTATTACTTGTGTGTGTGAAAAAGTGGGATATGTATCTATAAGCTGTAAGACACAACACTTCAATTAAGTCATTACATGTATGGTTAGACAATTATAAGCATGAATAATAAAACCATAACAAATCGACCAATTGCCTTCTAAAATATGCGAGATAGACTTTCTCTCAAATTTGTATAAGCAATACCAGTGACTCGACTACACCAAGATGAAGGATTTAATCTATATGAGCATGATATTAAACTAAATGGATGCAAGATTATGCTAGATGGATGAATAGTAAGCTATATGAATTCAAGCAATCATAATTCAACTAAACTAGCAAAAAAAGCTAAACTAAGATGCAATAATCTCAAAAAAGCAAGCACAATATCTTCAATGACTCCAGAGCAAAATCTGCATAATAACAATAAATCTCTAGGGTGTTTTGAATGAGAGATGAAGGCTGAATTTATAGAGAATCACAAGAGAGATCAAGAAAAAGCATAATTTAGGACAATTGAAATAATTGAGAAATCAGATTCAGTTAAGCTTGAGATAGATTCCAATTATAGTTTGATTCAAATGCATTCAAAAAAGAAGTTTGAGTTTGCATTGGAGATAAAATTCAATTAATTCCATGCACTTCAGATCAAAATAGGTAATTCCATGTGTTTTCTTTGATTTATTCAAGAAAAGAGTCTTTTCAATGCAACTAAACTTATTTTCTCAAAAGCTTTGAGTTCCAATTTTCAAGAATGATTAAAATTCCTTTTAATTTCTTTTTTTTAATTTCAAGTTCTCAATTTAGAAGAAAGAAATAATATATCAAGTTTGATTTCTCTCTCAATTCAATTCTTTTATTTTATTTTCAATTTAACTCTTGCTTTGCATATTGATTCCTCTTTTGTGATAAATTAATTCCTTTTTTTATGATTAAATGGAAAATTTATTAATTAATTAAATATGCTAGGATATTTAATAAATTAAATAGGATAATTGATCAAAATGATTTTCTTGGAATGATTTAATTAATTAATTAAATATTTAATTAATATAGAATAATTCACTTGCCATGTGACATTTAATGATTCGAGAACTAATTAATTGTGTGCTCAAAGTTGATTTAATTGCCTTTGGTTAGGACCTTGGTGATATTGTTGAGATCAGGGGCCCATGGTTTAGGTGATCATTTTTAGGGTATTACATTTTCCCCTCTTTGAATTAATGTGTGAGAAATGCGTTGGTTCAAAGAATATGTTGATGTGTAGGAGATACCAGTTCTAAACTTGATTGATCACAAACTAGATGAAGAGCAAGGTGTTTAGCTTGATTTGAAGTGATGAAGCTGAACAGAGTTGATTAAAGTGATACTGATCCCAAACTTGATTGAACTAGGACCGATAGTGAGCAAAGATACTGAACTTGAACTTGATTGATCAAGAAGCGGATCTTACTGATCTAGAACTTGATTGAACTAGACACAGTGAGTGAAGATAAAATTTATCTTGAACTTGATGGATCAAGACATGATGAGTGAAGATAAATTGTCCATCTTGATTTGAAGCGATAAAACTGAACACCTACTTAGATTGAGCGTGTGATCAAGGATACTCTTTAAACTTTTGATTGAGTTTAAACAAATAATCAGCTTGATGAAAAGTGATAAAACTGATTAACGTTAAGAGACTAATTCAGATGAAGGCAATATCAACTTGATTTGAAGAAAAGAAACTAATATTCCCCTACTGATTGATTCAACTCAGATGAACGAGAAATCTCAACTTGTTGAAAAGATTTTTGCTCGACTTTTGATGAAGATTTGAAAAAAAAATCTCGACTTTAAAGATGTGAGGTCATGAGGTCATGAGTATGCCCCCTCGGGAGCGAAATCAAAAAAGAGAGAGGGTACATGATTTTAGGCAAGTGTTGGTGATGATAATGAATTGAGAACAAAGATTTTGTTAGAGGAATATTTGAATATTTAGCGATGATTGATGTGAAATTGAGTGCAAATTGAAGAAAAGAATGAGAATGTGATGAAAGCGCTAAGTGGTCATAGTTGTGCAAAATTGAATAAAAGAACAATCTCGGATTTCAATTTCAATCTCGAAAATGGAATTAGGATGGGCAAATTAGCTAAGGGTACAATTTTCATGTCCATCAAAGAAAGTTGAAAAATTAGCTTTTGGGCTATATAAGGGGTCCAAGTGTCATTTTCAATTCATTTTAACGTCTCCAAGTTTGAAATTTGAAAAGCCTTCTGCAAAAAAAAATGGTCATTTTGATCCAGGAGCACTGACTTGAGCACCAGAGACGTCATAATCGACCACAGAATTACAAGCCAACATTGAGTGACTAATCTTATGCATGTTTATGTCATCAATTTTGAATTTTTTTGTTGAATTTTTTTCTTTTTTAGTCATTTAAAATTCGGTCTGTGTCATTTTGTCATGCGAGACAACAATGTGTCTCGTACGACAAACTGTGCTTTAGTGTTTTATCATTTGAGGCCATTAGTTTTGTCATTTGAGACCTCCCCATCTATCATATGAATGTTTTCTTAGAAGACCATTTTATCTTGCAGGTATATGTCTTTCGTCGTATACGAGTCTTTTGTCATGCTATAGCTATTCCTAACTCGTACGAGTTTCTGCCTACACTGTGAAATGTGGTATGAAAAACAATGAGCTTTTTTAAGGGTGCAAACATAAAATTTGATTTGGCAATTAATGTATTTAGATTTGTGTGATGTTTACTTTGTCTTATAGAAAATTTGAATGACCTTCTGATGCTCTATTGTTTTATTCTTGTAGGTGCGATTGCCACGTGTTCTTTTTCGATGTGTCTATCCTCCGAATATGAGGCTAGTTTGTGAGTTATCTGATACAGATAGAGCACATATTGACTTGTGCGGGTTTACCCACCTTCTACAAATGCCAGATATCTGTGTGAATCATGAGATGCTTACTGCACTGGTTGAGAGATTCCATTCTAAGCATAACATGTTCTATTTACTAGTTGGGGAGATGACCATCACTCAAGAGGATGTTTACATAATATTAAGGATTCCATTTGCTAGGGATAAGGTTGATTATGATTCGACTCAAAGTCCTGGTATATTATCCTTGAGATGCATTTTTCATGATGAGGACATCCTTACGTGGGCTATCAGTTGGGATGATATGATGCCTAGGTACAGTGAGCAATTTCCCTTGGCATGTGTCTTGGCAGGATTCATTGGGTGCTTCGTTATGTCAGATAGAGGACAACAGGGTTTCTTATGCGGTTGGGTTAGGATGCTGGAGAGATTGGTGGATCATCCTGAGAGATTAGGATGGGGTTCATGCCTATTAGCCCACATGTATCATGAGATGCATGAGGTTGTGTACAGGGAGGGGAAGAGCATGGCAACAGGTGTTCTGGTTTTACAGATATGGGCCTGGGAGCATCTCCTAGTTTGTAGACCTATTGTAGATGATGCTAGAGATCCACAGTAGCCAATAGTTTATAGATATTCTAGATATGTTACTCAGCCCCATCTGGGAAAGATAGAGTACTAGAGATGGTAGCTAGATGACCTAATTATTGTTGTATGGAGACCGTACAGGGGCCTTGATCTTTGGGATAACTAGAGAGTTGTACGAAGAGATATGTTCATGACTCATCCTCTTATCGAAAGATCTATGATGGTTATTGAGCGATTCGTTGTATCTCGGGTCATGAGGCAGTATGGTAGGCCTCAGGGGATTTCATAGGAGTTTACCACCTACACTCGTTATGCAGACAAGGAGAGATGAGGATGGGCCCCTAGGTTGTCCTATGTATTGAGCATGTAGGCACTGACAGGGTTACAGTGACTTCGATGGGATTATTTAGATGACATTGCAGATGCGGGTGTATTGCCCCAGTATAGGGATTGGTTCTAGCAACATCTATTCCCTAGGTTTAGGGATCTAGCTGAGCAGGCACTTCTCATGGAGGAGATTGAGGATGATGCCTGTGCACAGGCATAGGGACAGGCACAGGGAGAGAGATAGGGACAGGGACAAGGGACAGGGACAGAGAGAAGAGGCTCCTAGGTGGGCAGGTGGTGATCCTATTGCGAGCAGCAACAAGGTACAAGCTGGGGGAGACAATAGTAGAGAGGAGAGGGCAGATCTCTAGGAGCTATTGGTGTGAGGATGAGTGGTGCTATGACAATGGAGGGTGGATAAGAGGAGGAGCGAGTACCTCCTAGATAGGTATGGTAGAGGAGGGATGAGCAGGGTGGAGATGGAGGTGGAGATGGAGGTAGAGATCAAGGTGGAGAGCCTATGAGGGAGCAGGGGGCAACTGATGTAGCACGATCGATGAGAGCAAGATTAGCATGTTTGCAATCACAGTTGACTGTGGCTCAGACACAACTTGTAGAGCAAGATCGACAGCTGGTGGAGCTCAGAGCAAAGCAAGACCAACAGTTGGTTGAGGTTAGGACAAAGCAAGACCGATAGCTGGCAGAGGTCAGGGCAGAGCGAGATGCTCTTCAGTGGGAGGTTTTACACCAGACAAGCCCAGCGGCGTATTATGTTGTGACATATAGCATAGAAGTTCCTATAGCGCAGAAGGTTGTCCCCTACACTCAATACATGGCACGATCTGAGGGAGCTTGGGCACCAGGGTAGGATGTCTGTCAGTAGGCTCCACCTCCTCCACCACCTGGCAATGAGGGAGAGGCAGAGAGCTAGATTTTTTTATAGCTTTTAGATTTTGTTAGATACCCCATTTTTTTGTAGCCCATACGATTCTTGCTCTGATGGGAGATTGTATATGACAGTTATATCACTTGTACTCCAAGATATTGATGATTATATATACGAGATCTTGATTTGATTTCATTGTACTTGTGTCAATTGATTTATGAGATGTTTTTTTTATATTCTTTATTCTTTATGTATGTATATTTTTTCAGTATGGATGTATGCAATGCAAATGAATATGAATGTTTGTTTTTGTTTCTTTTCATATGAAAATAAATGATGAAAATAAGTAACTAGTAATGCAAATTTTTTATTTTTTCTATGCAATAATGTGAATGCAAATGAATGTATATAATGAAATGTATGGATCTATATAAGATGCTTATGTATGTAGCTAACATCTCAATACACAAATACTCGATCGGAGAAATAATGAAACAGAGACCGCTTAGCAGAGAAATGATGATACTTCAAACTCTCATTTAGAAGATAAAGAGATCATTGTTATCATGTAGAAATCATTCGAAATGCACAAAATGCAAAATGAATGCAACTAAAAACTAGTCACTAGATTTGGAATGCTTGATTTTCATCACTGAGCATTTACAAACATAGTAGGCAGAATAGAGTTCCTTCCTTTTCATGCGCAATATTAATTATCTTGTCTGCAATGACCCTTTTTTTTTTCCATATCCTTAGATAGATTACGCATGCATCTGGATTGCACATTTAAAGAAATTCCCTCAAAATAGACAAAGAAATGATGCCAACCTCCCTGTAACATACAAATAAGCAGAGTCGAGGTATGTGTGGCAATTTCACCTTGATGTGAAGGCTCTTATCATAGACACCCAGCTGATTAGATGTTTCTAGGTCATCGGAATCATTCCTACAAGCAAAAAACAAAGAAAATATTATGCCTCCAATCCTTGCTCCTCTTAGTCAAGATAGACTTCCTTGAGTTACTCAAAGGGAATAATAATCGAAAACCAATATAAAAGACAGCACACAAAGAAAAATTTCATGCATATCTCAAACTATTTAGTGATTATCTTCAGTAATGTTGTTTTGCTTGCGTACTCAATGATAAAACTCTTCAGTAGTTAGGAGACAGGTGACTAACTCAAATTGGATGACCAGGTATCACTGATAGAATGATGACTTGGTTGATATATGTAAAATGCACATTCGATTACCCTAAGACTAGGACATTGATCAGTTTCTAGCCATGAGGGTTCTAAAAGAACTAGGATGTCACAAAAGCGACTAAAAGATATGTACAAGCAAAAGCAAAGATGTAGGAAAGCAGGAAATGCCAACGTTGCATTGATAGATGGAGCACTTGAGTACAAGAGGCGCCCGTTTGCATATTTTCACCTACTTGGCAAATTTATTTTTTTGTTTTTTTTTTCAGGACATTTTATGATTTTTAGATTGTTTTTCAAGACTTTTTAGCTGTACAGTTTGCTGGATCAGAGAATACTAAGTGAAGAAATTTTTCAAATGGATGGTTTTAATCGGTTCACGGAGTTTTTCTCCTCTTGATGTTGAGAGTTGATAGGCACCAGAGCCAAAGACAATAGTAATGATGTAGGGACCCAGCTAGTTGGGTTCAAACTTCCCTTTGTTGTCTAGAAACTGTTGATTTTTAGGATTTTCTCTCAAAATAAGGTCACCAACCTGAAATTCTTGTTGTCGAACCTTTTTGTTATATCCTTTGGACATTCTCTTTTGATACACTCTCAGATGATCAAACGCCACTTGTCGACATTCATCCAGCAACTCAAGTTCTTGCAATCTATATATTCTATTGTCTTCAACAGTAACAAGACCTTGCAAAGAAACTCTCAAAGATGGTATTTCCACCTCAATAGGTAAGATTGCTTCAGATCCATACACCAAAGAAAAAGGTGTAGCCCCAATAGGTGTTCTAATACTTGTTCTATAAGCCCATAGTGCAGGATTGAGCTGCAGATGCCAATCCCTCCCAGATTTTTTTACTGTTCTGTGTAAGATAGTCAACAGGTTTTTGTTAGATGCTTCATCTTGTCCATTACCTTGAGGGTAATATACAAATGACTAGTGTTGTTTGATTTTGAATTTCTCACAAAGCTCGTCTAGATCTTTATTCTTGAATTTTCCTCCATTGTCAGACACAATGGATGAAGGTATCCCATACCTGCAGATGATATAGTTAAGAATGAATAGAGCTACTTGTTTATTGGTTGCTTTGATGAGCAGAACCGCTTCTACCCACTTAGTGAAGTACTATGTGGTAGTTATGATAAACTTGTGTCCGTTGGATGATGCAGGATATATTTGACTAATGAGGTCAAAGGCCCATTGCGGATCATACACTTTTTTGATCTCAAAGTAAGCTTCATCAGAATCCTTATGATCAAGTTTAGACACCGAGTTTGCCCTTGAGTCTGCTCCAATTCTAGCCCCTTCATTAGGAGTCACCTAAATATTGTTAGGGATAGAGTCCTTGACCCCTAAGGCCCCTCTCACATCCAAGATAGAAGTACTACTATTGACCTCATTCTTGTCTAAGTTACCATTGTTGTTACCAGAAAACATTTTTTAATTCTATTTTTAATTGTCACAATGCCCCTAATTTTTTGAAGGGCAAGTTGTTGTACATTTAGGGGGAGGGAGAGATCACCTCCACCAATAGATCCATCCAAGGAGAGTGGGGGAGGGGTAGCAGGGGGTAAGAGGGAGGGGAGAGGGAAGATCTCTAGGGACTGGCTGAAGGGACTAGGGAGACACTATAGGAAACCGGATCTGAAATAGGGGGAGAATGTGGGAGAGATTGGAGACATCAGGAGGTGGGCCTAGAGAAATAACAGATGTAGAAGCCACAGGAGGATTTCTCACCACGGAGGGGGGGTCGGTTTTCTTTTCCCCAATAGAGGACAATTTTTCCTAGCATGACCTTCCATTCTACACAAAAAACATGCATTGATGTCACCCAAGTATTTCACATGACAAGAGAAAGACTCAATATCTACATCAACAACCAATTCATTGGGAAAATCTTTACCCGGGTTTATGGTAACCAAAACCCTCGCATCTAAATGTGGTTTGAGAGCAATAGAGTTGTCCACTTTGAGGACATCCCCTAAAGTTTCCAAGGCCTTGGGTAAAAAGTGCCAGAAAAAGGGAGGGACATTATGCACCGACAACCATATAGGGCATGAGATGGCCAAAACTTCATCTTTGTTGGCTTCGGGGGACCAACCCATAGCCCTAAAACAACATTTGCCCACATTCCAAAATTGTTTCCTAATCACATTATCCTGGTGTTTGGAAGATTTGAAAAAGACAATGAACAAGCCCCTCTAAACCATTTTACAAAAAGAAATAGAAAAACCTAGCTTTTTCACCTAGATACTTTGAATCTAGTTATTAATATAGTTCCAGGAGGGCAACATTTTCAAATCAAGAGCAACAAAGAAAATAGCGACAGTTTTTAACCTATTCTTTTCCTCAATAATTTCCTAAGCCATATGCGAATTAGGTTTAACAACGAGTTTAATAATACCCGTGATGGACACAAGATGCCACTAAGAGGGGGGGTGAATCAGTGGTTTCCAATTTTTAGCCTTTTAATCCTAAGTGTGATTACCGATTAACAATCTAAAGACCAAGTAAGCATATCGATGAGATAAGGAAAGACATCAATGTGCAAACACACAAAGGGACATCACATAACATCGGTTATGCAAGAAAAACCCAATATGGGAAAAACCTTGGTGAGAAATATTGTTGGAGTCTACTACTCCAATCTAACCTCACAATGAAAAACAACTTTTACAACATTTAGGGCAGCAACCCAAGGAGTACCAACCCCTGTACTATTTATGGGCACCAACACAAAGGAGCACCAACCCCTGCACTGAGCACCAACTCACTGATCTACAATGGACATTGTCAAATCAGTACAAAAATAATAACTCGGTTACAAATGAGTTTTGTAACCTCTTGCAAATGACTTCTCTTTGTTGGTATGACTCCTCCTCTGCCTTATCAGTTGTATTCTCTTTCTTCCACTCTTCCTCTTCTCTATCAGTTCACACTCTGCCTCACTCTATGTTGCCTTCTTTTCTCACTACTACTAATTCACCGGTTCTGACACTCCTAGTTGGATAACCTGTCAGACCATGCACCTACTATCGGTTGCTCTACTTGTCAGTTAAACCCTGCACTATTCTCTGCCTTGTCAGATCTCCTCAACCACTCACTTTGCACCTGTTCACTCTATGTTATCTTCCTCGTTGTTTCCTTTTTACTAGTATGCACACTGCTTGTTCACACCACTATCATACTTAGTGACAGTTCACCAGTTAACTTGACCTCGCCAGTTGAACCTCTCTAAAAGCCTATCACTAGTTGTATCTTTACTCACTCAATCACTTTGATGACCTTCGATGACACTCTAGTTGATTGACTCTAGATGCACACACACTTTATTCTTCTATGTCTGGTGCCTCACCTTCTGGCAGCATCATCAATCCCTTCTTGTCTTTGACCCGTATTTTATAATTGTGCCTTCCCACCAAAATGTTAGTTAAAACTTTGCACATTAGGGTTTCCTCCACCAATCACGAGGCATACCAAATCCAGTCAAATCTTGTATGGGGATTGATAATCTGTAGCATATCGACCATCACCATCAATATCATTGCTTCCAAAACATGTTTTCTATGTTTAGAAAACACGGACCATCTGTCAGCATATCTTTTGGTCAATCACCATGAATGCTCTCATTGTATCTTCCACCAACTCTGATCAGCACCCGAACAACCAACATCGATTAGTGCATGCCAAATATCTTTGTCATTCGGTCTACATCCAACCGCAAACCTCTGCAACACATCCCGTGATTTACGCAGTCGACATTAATGTACCTACTCACCAGCTACCTCATCGACTCATAGTTCATCCTTCATTGTACGCTTGACACCTAGAGTCCATGTGTCCATACTATCGGCATCCACCTTAGCTCACTCTGTTGGTCAAACTTCACTGACCAACAACACACAACCAATGTATGTTTCATACTACTGGTCCATATTTGTCTTCTGACTCTCTACCCCTACTAGTATATCTTACCTTCCGGTTTGCATACCCTACCGGTATATCTTCATGCTATCCTCTTCTTTGTTCTTTTAGTGGATCATATCAGCCCAGTCACCAACCTTGTCAATCCACAACATGCACATCTTCATCAGATAGGAGCTTTTCACTTTGCTTCTTTGCCCTTTGCTACATACCAGTTGTATCCTTGATGGCATCAATCCATCAATATTCCACTGTCCTGCACTGATCTACATATGCATTTTGGTTGACATCAACATCCTAGAGTAGATCCATGTCTGCAAATGTTACCACATTCCTTCTTCTTCATCTGACCATTTCACCTCTCAACAGGTTTGCCTAAATGGTAAACTCTTCACAACTTACTCTCTCTTTTCTATCTCGGTAACTCATCATCCACCCTCTTGTTAATTTAGTGGAAACCTCTGATTTCTCATGTTAAAGGTATATGATATCTCACACTAATCATCCGGTATGTACCCATCTTCCTTTGATCTTCTTGTCTTGAAGAGTTATAATGCATTTCACGCATGTTTGGAGATAAGCCAGGTATTAGCACTTACCGGTAGGAGTAGATGGACAGCAGTACACAATCTACCAATCACCAGTGAGAAGGATCTTTGTCACCTGCCGGCACTAGCGTGACATCACTTTCATTGAGCAGATACATCTTCCTTACTATCTTGTAGCAGTAATCTTTTTTCAATCTTCTCTTCATCTAGGGACAACATCATTACCCGGTGGGAGTCTTGTTTATTGTCATCAATCCATCTATATACCGGTTGCACTATTGACTCTCCATTTGTTCACCCTGCTTTCTTACTAGTTGGCAATATCTCAATGCCAACACATCACTTCACCATTCAATGTCAACATATCATTCACCAATTGACATGACTAACTCAAATGCCTACTCATCGGTTAGTACCAACATGTATACCAGGTACCGGTTCCTTCTCTACAATACAAGCTTATATGCTAGTGACTCAACTTGTATACTGATTGACCTCACTGTCCATGAAGTTGATTGACATCAATGACAATACTGACAACAATACTGGTTGACATACATAACACTACTACCGGTTGACTGCAATGACCACAATGTCGGTTGACATCAATAACAACACAATGCCAACAACCCAAACCTTTAACTCCTCCATTTTGAGTCTTCTCTCTCGATGAAGCCTCGTGCGGGATGAAAGCAATGTTTCTTGGTAGGCTTGATCGATCAACCAATGCTTCTTTGAAAGATCTTTCATCCACAGTGTCCTTCAAAACCCTAGGAGAGGATAACGCCATACACCACAAAGAAGAATGAAACCAATCCAACACAGCATAGGAGGATTAAAGCCAGTCAGGTATGGGAAATAAATGTAGTCTGGAAAGCTATTTTGGCCCTTGAGCCGAGTGATTTCTCGCTCGAGTGCAACTAGCCTTCTTCACACGAGGGCTTGTGAAAAGTTGCAAAGCGAGATCTCTTACTCTTGCAATTATCATGTATATAACTTCTTTCTTTTTTATTAATAAATTAGTAGTTTTCTTTCAAAAAAAAGTATATTCAAATGTACATATTAATTAAATTCATATTTGTGAGAAACCCTCCTTTCTTCATTAATCAATTATTTACAGTTTTAAGGGTTTTAATATATATATATATATATATATATATATATATATATATATCTGTGTGTTTGTGTGTGTATGTGTATGTGTAATAGAAAATAAATAATAACTAATATTATTTTGTTGTAAATAAAATAATAATAATAAATAACTATTTTAAAAAAATATATATTATAAACAATTAAAAGATAGAACTTTAGGTTTTTTTAATTTTAAAATAAAATAGGCAGGAGAGGGGGCGGTAACCCCCACTCATCCATGTAGACCACTACATGCGCATTGGTTGTAGGGAGGAAAGGGGCCTGCATGCCCCCCGCCCGCAGGGTGTGGGGCCTGTGGGACCCCTCCCTCTGTAATACCCTAAAAATGGTCACCTAAACCATGGGCCCCTAATCTCGACTACATCACCAAAGTCCTAACTGAAGGAAATCAAATCAATCTCTAGCACCTAGTTAATTAATTCCTCAATCATCAATGTCACATGGCAAATAAATCATTCTTAATTAATTAAATATTTATTTAATTAATTAAATATTTATTTAATTAATTAATCATTTCAAGTAAATCATTTTAATCAATTATCTTATTTATTTAATTAAATATCCTAGCATATTTAATTAATAAATAAATTTGCCATTAAATCATCAAAAAGGAATTAATTTGAAAACAAAAGGGAATTAAATAGAGAAAAGAAATCAATTTGAGATATTTATTTTTCTAAATTTGAGATAAATTGACAAATCTCAGAAAATTAATTAAATTGAATAAATCATTTTAATCAATTATCTTATTTATTTAATTAAATATCCTAGCATATTTAATTAATAAATAAATTTGCCATTAAATCATCAAAAAGGAATTAATTTGAAAACAAAAGGGAATTAAATAGAGAAAAGAAATCAATTTGAG
This sequence comes from Cryptomeria japonica, assembly GCF_030272615.1. Classification (NCBI taxonomy): domain Eukaryota; kingdom Viridiplantae; phylum Streptophyta; class Pinopsida; order Cupressales; family Cupressaceae; genus Cryptomeria; species Cryptomeria japonica. The sequence continues at coordinate 528,713,328 of NC_081411.1, forward strand.
ATATTTATTTTTCTAAATTTGAGATAAATTGACAAATCTCAGAAAATTAATTAAATTGAATAAATCATTTTAATCATCTTATTTATTTAATTAAATATCCTAGCATATTTAATTAATAAATAAATTTGCCATTAAATCATCAAAAAGGAATTAATTTGAAAACAAAAGGGAATTAAATAGAGAAAAGAAATCAATTTGAGATATTTATTTTTCTAAATTTGAGATAAATTGACAAATCTCAGAAAATTAATTAAATTGAATAAATCATTTTAATCAATTATCTTATTTATTTAATTAAATATCCTAGCATATTTAATTAATAAATAAATTTGCCATTAAATCATCAAAAAGGAATTAATTTGAAAACAAAAGGGAATTAAATAGAGAAAAGAAATCAATTTGAGATATTTATTTTTCTAAATTTGAGATAAATTGACAAATCTCAGAAAATTAATTAAATTGAATAAATCATTTTCTCTAATTTTAAAACTCAAAGCAATCTTGAGGAAAGAGATTCAGTTGCATTAAAATGACTTTCTCTAATAAAAATATTGAGCAAATAAAAGGAATGTGGATGGAATTAACTAATTTTTATCTCAAGTGCATGACTTTAATTGATTTTATCTCCAATGCAAACTCAGACTTATAATCCAAATGCATTAAATCAGGCTTTAATTGAATTTATCTCAAGATCAACTCAATCTAATCTCCTTTGAAACTTAATCAAAGCATCCAATCATTTCAATTCACCTAGATTGTGCTTTCTCTTGAGGAATCTCAACCACTCATCATTAATCAATCTTGACCATTGGTCTCTCTTTGGATTCTCTATAAATTCAACCTTTCATCTCTCATTCAAGACACCCTGAAGATTTATTGTTATTATACAGTTTTTGCTCTAGAGTCATTGAGAATATTGTGCTTTGAGATTATTACATCTTAGCTTTTCTCATATTAGTTTAATCATGATTGCTTCAATTCATTTAGCTTAGTATTGCATCTATCTAGCTTAATCTTGCATTCATTTAGCTTAATCTTGCATCCATTTAACTTAATTTTGTGCTTGTATAGATTAAATCCTTCATCTTGGTGTAGTCTAGTCACTGGTATTGCTTAGACAAATCTGAGAGAAAGTCTATACTCGCATCTTTTAGGAAGCAATAAGTTGATTTGTTATGGTTTTTGCATTCATTGATTATATATGTCTAACCATCCATGCAATGATTTATTGAAGTGTTTGTGTCTTACAGCTTACAAATTACCACTGTTTACACACACATTTTTGGCACCCACCGTGGGGTCCGAGGATTGTAATTTTCGGCCTTGCAGATCAGCACATTTTATTTTTCGGATTATGTCCGTACAATTCCTGCAAAAGATCATACGAATTTCTGTAAGGTATAGGATGAGAATATAAGCTTTGTCGTACGATATGTCATGAATCATCGTATGGTACAGTGGGAATCCTCATATGATATTATATTTTCTCATATCAAAAATAGATTGCATTTTAGGGTTTTTTTTTGGTTTTTTTTTGGTTTTTTTTTAATTGAATTTTGATGATACTAATGCTAACCCTGACCTATTTTCTATCTTCTTGAGAGATTTTTTCACAGCATAAGTTTTTGCAAAACGTTTATCCAAGAACACTCCTATCACTCAAAAACAATATGACTACCGATTCGTTGTTTTTGCAGGTTGCCTAAGGAGATTCAAGTAAACTTTGTGTATTCTTAATTGTTTTCTAGGCACTTAAATTGCGATGTGGTAAATGAACAAATTTGTTTTTTCGTGTTTGAGAAGAGTCTAAAAGGTAGGAGACTATGCTCTTGTCTATATAGATAATAAAAAATCCACACCCTTGAAACTTTTCTAAAGTTTGAGATTTGTGTTCCTTTAGCGGGCCTGTCACAAAGGGAAAAAGTAATCACCCTATGAGAATGACCCAAGTCAGTACAACTAGACCTAAGCATTCTAACTCACTATAATAAATAGGCATATCAGAATTAAAGTCTTGGAGGATGGATTTATTTGATTTTTCTCTTTGAGATCTCTCATATTGGGCATTGTGTAGGGCCTTGCAGTCTTAATCACACTTGCATGACTACATCTTGTTTCGGTACCTTGTCAAGCTATAGGCCTCAATCCTGCTTGCACGACTTCAAGGGGTAATTTTGAAAGGAAGTCCTTACTAAGAGCTTTAAGATAGAAGCTACCTGGTTCACCTCTGAAAGGGGGATAATCTTTGTGCAAGAGTTATAGTAACTCTCCCAAGATACTTACTATATCATGCCCCCATTAGTGTTTGGAATCGGCTAATACAACATTGAGAATGCATTGTGTGAGACTCAGTGGTCATATTCTGATTAGCTATTGGGTGTGTACCTAAGCTTGCAAGCAAAGGATTTCTCTCTTATCCAACTTCCTTAGGATTAGCATGTTGTGCTTGAAGTCACTTTACATCTTGCGTGTTTGTTTTGGTTTTGTCCTTAGAACTGAAACTGAAACCTCAAAACTAGAGAAAATAATCAAAACATCAAAAAAAATTAGTGGTCAAGACTTTGTTATTGTCAGAAACTCGTCCCTATCTAGTCTTGTGCCGTACGAGCCTTCTAGTTTGTCATGTTGGTCTCTGAGAATTATCATTTGGTTAACATTAAACTGTTGTACGAGTCATCATTGTAGAGATTTATCATTGTCAGTTTGTCATACTACCTACTAAGAACTACCGTGTGGTAAGTGCTAAATTGGCGTACAAATCTAAATAGCTTAAGGTAGCAACTCGTACGAGATTCTGAGTTTGTCATCTGAAAGTCACTAAATTTTTGTTTGGGTTATAATCTTTTGTCGTACGAGCCTCTGATTTTGTCAATCTAGAAGCATGTGTTTTCTTGTGCCTTTTCAAATCTGTCATACTTATCTAATCAGCCCATAGTGAGCATATATCTATTCTTTTTCATCCTGAGCATAGCAATCTTGATATTGTACCCCTATCATTGTAATACACGATTTTGTCGATTATATCCCAGCTAGTTCAATCAATCATCCATCAATCTGATCAACTTAATCTTCTTAGATCACATCTTATATAGGATAGATCATTCCTGAAACTAGACTTGGTCTCAATCACTTCATCCAATTATTACCTCAAATCAACAACTAGCTCCGATTTGATCTTGACATTTGTATCACATCTAGCTCTTAGTCACATCAATTGTAAATGCTTGTTCAAACGAGAAGTTGTCGTAAGAAAGCTGCCAAAGGTAAGGGACAATCTTTTTCATAGCAAACTAATCCATTCTTTATAGAAGACCCAATCTCTAACAAACTTCCATCCTGTCAAGTCAACCAATTTTTTATCAACCCTTATCTCCCAATATGTGTGAGGAAAGGCAGGAAAAAGAAGATTCTAAACGTAGTGCTTGCGATAATATTAGCACCCATGCTACTAATAGTGACTCCTCATCTAGTGAGTCTGAAGCTTCTAAACTTGGAGAGGCTATTCTGATTTATTTAGAAAAACAGGTTTTCAAGACCCGAAACCTTTAACATAGGAGATTAAGATAAGACATCTAAAATTCTAGAGCTTATAAACCGCTTACAAAATGACTGGCAAAAAAGCCAGCAAACCAAAAAGACAGCTAAAGATAAAAACAACAAAGAAACTAGGAAAGCACTACATAGCTATAGTCTTCAGAAGGTCCTCCACCTTTTTCACCAATTGGTCATAGGTGGCCCCAACAGCTTTGAGATCATCCAGTTCCTTGTTAGGTTTCTTTTCTTTCTTTTTGCCTCTGGTTCTAGTTCTGGGTCCTTGAGCATCTCTTGTGCCTTCAGTGTCAGGGTCAATATCCAGGGTCTCCTTCTCCTCATCCAATTTGTTGATGAGAGTATTAGTTTTGCTAGCAGAAATCTTCAGGATGCTTAAACTTTGTTCTGCAATATTCTTGAGGCAATCCTCAATTTTGTTGACTTTATTGGCAGTGCCTGAAATAGTTTGATCATTAGCATCAGCAATAGTTTTCCTTTCCAGCAGGTCTTTCTCTATTTTCTCAAATCTGGGGTTGAAGGAGTCTCTTATGTTTTCAGCTTTTGCAATGGTATTTTTTAGGTCCTCAATGTAATCAGCCATAGTATTCCCTTCCCCAATGTTGATAGTTTCCAGAATCTGAATTCTATGGCTGAGCTTTTTGTTGTCTTCCACAGCTTTCTTGTAACTAGTTATAAGCCACTCCAAGAGTCCATAAAATCTTGCATACCCTCTAGAGGGGGGTTAGGGGGAGGATCAATCTTACTGGGGATATCCTATTCCTTTTTTGGAGTGTCACAAATAGTAGCTATGTCTTCAACCCCAAGAGCCTCACCAGTGGTCACCTACTCCAGGTTCTGTTCGGCTTCTGAAGTCCTTTCCTTCTTATAAACCTCCAGCTCCTTCACATTCTCCTCCTTCCTCTTATGCTTGTTTCTAGTCTAAGTGTGGAATTTAGTTTTCTTTTTCAGAGAACCCTAAGGTTTCTCCTTCTCTGAGTCTTCAAAGACCTCCTCCTCTGAGGAAGAGCTAATTTGGAGGATTCTGCCTTTAGTTTTTTTACCCTTTGAGGAAGAAGGCCTTTTTTTCATATATTTCCTCTTCTTACCAATTTCAAAATTTGAAACATCCAAGCTCTCCTCAGAATCACTCAATGGGTCACTGTCAGAAGCCTCATCCACTAAAAAGATAGAGTCACACCCATCCTCCTCAGACTCTATAGAGGGTTGCAGGTGGGCTATTTAATTGGCCTTGAGATGGTCATAAATAAGGACCATTAAGCCTTGATGCATGGCAGTGTCCCCCATAGGGTTCTCTTTGTAGGCCTTAATAGTGGCATTCATCAAGAATAATAGAAAATAAAGAAAATTAACCTTCTCATCATGCCTAAAATGATTCAGCAAAACAAAATGGTAGTCGTAAACTTTAGTAAACCTACCATCCAAAGTAATGTAGCGCATTAAAACAAAGAGGACCTCTTGCCATGGTTTAACAAAAGCCCTAGGGGGATAGTAAGTTTTACTTAACTTCATTGGGAGTTTTTTCTCCTTTTCAGTTTCCAGATATTTGTCAATGGCCTCCTTACTGACTTTTCTATCTCTATAGAAGTTTCATCCTTCCCTTCTGAGGACCATGGCTTGGGCAATAAGGTCTTCATCAATTACAACAGACTGGTCTCCCATTTTCAACATACCCTTTCTCCATTTTTTGCAGAAAAAACTGGTAACCGTGACATCCCGTCCATGGAGTCTCTCCATGAATTTTGAAAAACCACTCTTCTACAAAATGCTCTAGATCACCTCCTTCTGTTTCCATTCCTTACAGCTGCTAAGTTCGTATTGCTGTCTGTTTCCGCATATATTTTCATTGTTCAGAGCTGAATTTTGAAACTTACAAAGAGTTTTAGCTAGAAAGCTTATCGAAACTATCAATTTAATCGAGAAAGAGTGTCAAGTGATAGAATAAGTATTATAATAAATTAGGCTGACATATTATAATAACTCGAAGTACTCCATTTAGTCCTTTTCATTATTATTATGTCCATCAAAAATATTTGGAGTGCTTCTATATTGGTCCTTAAAAATGATTACTCTGACATCCTCAAGGAGTCCTTGTTCTCTCGTCCACGTAATCATTTCATCTTTTTTAACCGTCGTGTTGGCTGCCCAGTGAGCAGACCCATTGGGTTCATGGTAGATATGGGATATGTAACTTTTTTCAAAAGTGTTGATAAGGTCTCTAGCAGCTTTTATGATATTATTGATAGACAATGAGGGCTTAGAGATCCCCTTGAGACATTTGATGATATTGTTTGAATCCCCTTCAATCCATATGTAGGGGAAATTCCATTTTTTAGCAAGGAGAATACCTTGGAGAGCTGCCATTGCTTCTGCTTTATGGTTTTTTTGGCTCCCTATTGGGACAACAACCATTTCCTTGCAAATACCTTTATCATCTCTACGAATAGCTCCACAACCCGCAGGGCCTGGGTTACCTTTTGCAGCACCATCAAAATTGACTTTGAACTAGTCATGAGGGGGGGTTCACCACCTAGCTTCAAGTCTTTTATTTTGATTAGGGTCAAAACTGCCAGCAATATTAAAATTTTAGGAGCTTAAAATGTTGGATTCTAGGGGGTTAGTCGAGAAACAGGGACCCTCAATGATCCCAATATTCTCCACAATCGCCCATTGTATTTTCTGGAACATAATATCCTGATTGAGGGATATGTCCCTGAAGATATGATTATTTCTTTCTTTCCATAATCCTCATAGGATGTGAGGAAGTGATAGATGCCACAGAGATCTCAAAAAGGAGTTAGTCCAATGAAAATTCCAAGAGGAGAACAAATCACTGATAGTGTTAGGAAACACCCAATCAATGCTAAAACTTTTAAGAAATATTTCCTAGACTGAGGTTGAAAAGGAATAGTGGATGGCCAGGTGGTCCATAGACTCTTCCTCCTGAAGACACAATGCACATCTATTAGGGAAGGCAAAACCTCTACCCTTGAGGTTGTCTAGGGTCAAGATCTTATTTTGAAGGATGGTCCAATAGAAAAAGTTTATTTTGGGGGTCAGACCCTTAATCTAGGCTTTAGACCAGAAAACATTAACAGGAGGGGTGGAGGAAAGGACACCATACATTGAAGAAATAGTTATAATACCTTTGGGTTCATGTCTCCAAATAAGGGAGTCTTCCTCTTTATTCAACTAGATCGAAGACAGATGGATCTTGAGCTTAGTAAGGATTGGGTGGATACTTTCAATGTTCTACCATTTATTGCTAGACCAATACTCTACAACTAAAGGGCCAAAAATTCTAATACAGGAGGGAGGATGAGGGGCCCATTCAGGGATTTCAGTCAAAGGTTTATCAAAAAGCCAAGGGTCTTCCCAGAATTTAACTTTCCTGCTATTTCCTACTTTCCAAATCATTCCTTTACCAATGCTTTCTTTGCACTTAAAGGCATGATTCCATATATGGGACCCATTAATACTGATTTCTGAATGGATAAAAGAAGAAAGAGAGGAGGACAGAAGAGAGTACTTACTTCGCTAGATTTTACACCATTCATTGTCTAAATGGAACATTCTCCAGACCTGTTTGGACAGGAGAGCTTCATTTAAGGTTTGGATTCTTCTCAGGCCCAGACCACCTTTACTTTTTGGTCTATAAACCTAATCCCAGGCCACCAGAGACATTATTTTCTTGTCCTCAACCCCTGGCCATAGGAATTTTCTTTGAATTTTCTCAATTGCGTCAGCATACTTAACTGGAATTATGAAGACTTAGGGCATAAATCGGTATACTTTGAAGAGATGCTTTTAGAAGTTGAATCTTTCGAGCCTCACTTAAAAGGGCTCCTTTCCAACCAGCTAGTTTTTTATGAAATTTATCCACTAGTGAGCTCCAAAAAGGATCAGGAGGTTCAATGCCCATGGGGAGGCCAAGATAGGTCATAGGAAGATCAGCAATCCTACATTCCAAGATTCTGTTGATTCTCTGTTGTCTTCTCTCAGGAGTATCGATGTAAAAAACTTCATTTTTGACCCAATTAATAAGCTGACCAGAAGCTAAGGCAAACTTACAAAGAGTACTCTTCAGGATTTTAGCTTTAGAGATACTAGATTCCCCCATGATAATAGTATCATCCACAAACTATTGGTGGGAGAAAATAAGGTCAGCAGAAGAAGGTTGGAGTCCCTTAAAGGAGCCTTGCATAACCATATTTTTCATGGAACTTCCAAAACATTCTGCCATAATGATGAAGACGATGGGGGAAATGGGATCCCCTTTCCTTAGTCCTCTAGAAGCTTGGAAAAAGGGGGAAGGGGAACCATTTACAAGAACAGAAAAAGAGGCTGAGGTGATAAGCTGGCTGAAGAGGTCGATAACTCTAGTGTAACAACCATAAGCCATAAGAACCTTCGCAAGAAAAGGCCAGTCAACTCGGTCATAAGCCTTGGAGAGATCAAGCTTGAGGATGAGACCCTGCTTCTTAGCTCTAATAAGAGAATGAATGTTCTCATGGATAGTTATAATAGAGTCAAGAATTTGTCTTCCAGGGACAAAACCATTTTTGGGGTGATTAATCAAAGCAGGAAGGACAGACAGAATTCTGGTAGTAAGAACCTTGGAGATAATCTTATAAAAAGAATTGCATAAACTAATTGGTCTAAACTTGTCCATAGAGTCTGCACCTTGGGTTTTGGGGATGAGAGAAATGAAACTACCATTGATTTCTTTCAAAAAATTTCTAGCTCCAAAAAATTCCTTGACCCCGTTGGAGACATCTTTCCTAACAATGTCCCAGAAATCTTGGAAAAAGAATATGGGGAAACCATCTGGGCCAGGCGCTTTGTTACCATCAAAAGAAAAAACAGCATTTTTGATCTCCAAGATCAAAGGAATGGAAGAGAGCGAGACATTCATCTATTCATCAATGAGACAGGGGATGTTATGAAGGAAAGAAGTTTGAGCTTTAGCATCCAATCTGTGATCCCTCTTGAGCAGTTCTGAGAAATACCTTTTAGCTTCATTCCTTATTTCTTCCTCCTTGACTAACTCCCCATTATCCACAATTAGTTTGGTTATCCTATTAACCACTTTATGCTTGATCATCAACATATGAAAGAATCTTGTATTCCTATCTCCTTCCTTAAGCCAAATGCATCTTGATCTCTGCTTCCAAAAAGTTTCCTTTTTAGCAATGATTTCGTGGTATTTTTTAAGAGTCTCATTTTCATCAGCAATGGACACAGTACTGAAACCATCCTTCTGAATTTGGGCCTATATTTTTTTTAGGTCTTCCTGTACTTTACCTTTAGCCTCAAAGATATTCCCAAAGATGGATTTATTATAGAGTCTTATGTTATCCTTTACACTTTTAAGCTTCTTAACAACACTGTACATAGCAGTTCCCTCAACTTGGATACTCCACCATTTCTGAATATTACTTTTGATATCTGGGTGAAGGGTCCACATTTTTTTTAATCTGAAGGGGAAGTGTCTCCTTCTATTAATTGAGTTGGCAATGAAGGTGATAGGAAAATGATCTGACCCAACCCAAATGTGAGCCGCCACAAAATAGAAAGAATGATTGTACCAGTCATCAGAGATGAGAGTCCTATCAAGATGAACTTGGATAAGATCATTTCCAGTTCTCCTATTAGTCCAAGTGTAATTTCATCCCTATATTTCCACATCATTGAGAGCCTAAGTATTAATCAAGTCCATAAGGGCTAGCCTACTTTCTAGCTGAGAGAGGCTTCCTCCAAATTTTTCCTCCTCTCTCAAAGGAGTATTGAAGTCTCTCATGACTAGCCAGCTAAGATTTATGAAGTTGTCCCTAGCTTCTATGAGTTTTTTCCAGAAGGAATTTCTAGCTTTGAAAGTATTGGGAGCATAAATGTTAGTGAGGACCCATGAAGTACCATCTTTTAAATGCTCAAATTAAATGCAAGAGAAATTATTTTCCTAAATAAGAACATGGCCTTTGATAGTATTAAGGTTCCAGATGGTAGCTATGCCTCCTGAAGCACCTTCCGAACTACCACCACTGATATTACCATTTTTGAAAAACTTCAAAGATTCAACTTTTTCTCTACTCATTTTGGTTTCTTGAATTAGAAAAACATCAGGTTTACTATCCCTTATCATATTCCTAATGATGTCATGTTTATGAGGATTATTAAGTCCCCTAATATTCCAAGAGATAATCTTCATAGTTACTTACCAATTCCTAACTCCTTAAGAGTCTTCTAGGTCTCATCTGCAATGTTCTTACTGGCCTCCTTGTCTCTAACTTTATGGTTAGAGGGTCGACCTGGGGAATAGGAGATATACGCAGCATTAACTTGAGCTATTTTGCTGGATTTCCTTAGATGAGAAGCTGAGGGAGTGGTTCCTTTCTTGTTCCTGCATTTTGGTATTTTCTACTTAGCATCTTTCTCAAGAGCCGCTTCCGGGTTACTGAGGATTCTGGAAATTTCATCTTCATTACCCCAATTAGGGATTCTGGAAGCATTTGAATCACTGTTTATTTTTTTTGAGTTTTGGTTTGAGTCCGAAAGGTTCATACCCAGTATTGCACATTTTTGGGCTTCTTGCATTTTAGAACTTGTCATGAGCAGTGAAGAGTCAGTCTTTTCTTCTTGGGAGCCAGGGATCTCCCCTTCCTCAGGTTGGTCATATTTCTCTTGCAATTCCTTTCCCGCATAAGTGTTAGCTACCACTTTAGCTATGTCATTTGAAGATTCAATCTGCTCTTTCAGTTCCTCTGTTCGAGTTGTAACAGAAGTGTTGACTTTGGTTGACTCATTTCTCAATACTTCCTGGGTTGAGGGGCTGGAGATAGGAGTTGAGGACACTTCCTTATTCTCCTCCAATGGATCAAAGCAGTTATAGTTTTCTTCCTTATTCTCTGAGTTTTTAACTTGCCATACCATTTTTTTTGGAGCCTTTTGATTTTCAATCTGGGGTTTAGACTGCTTGAACTCTACTTTCGGCTTGATTGGACAACATTTTGCCCAGTGACCTACTTTTTTACAATGGAAGTAGGCAAAAGGGATAGATTCATATTCAATTTGTTGTTTCCATGTTCCCAACTTTGACACTAGATCTATTTGTTCTAGCATATCTGCATCATGGGCTATCCCTACACAAAACCTAGCATGAGTGAGTCTCCTTTTTGAAGTTGTGACTGGGTCTATAGAGAAGAGTTCACCAAAGGAGCTTGCAATTCCTAAGAAGATGCTTTCTGCCTAATATTCAAGAGGCAAACCTGGTAGCTTTACCCATACTAGGACTTGTGCCAAAAGAGAGTCGTTCATGTTCAAATTCGGATGCCATTTCCAAAGAACCAAAGTTGTCTTTCCTACCATCCAGGGACACCCACATAGTATCCTTAATTTATCTTCTTCACATGAAAAAGTAAAAGATAGGAGGCCTTTAGGTAAAGCCAAGATTTCAAAATTACCCTTCAGGGCCCATTTTCATTTGACATAAGCCCTAACAACTTTGATATTTGGACGCGAACCCATATATTTGCCTACCAGGGAGTTAGACATACTATTTATATTATGATCCAGAACCAGATCAAGAATAGAGATAGCAAACTTTCTACCAGAAGGATCAGAAATATTCTTGACAGGAGGTAAAGAGGATTTACCAGATGGTTTAGTTCCAAAAAGGGAAGACCATTTTTTTGTTTCTTTTCCACTCTCCAAGGACTCTTCATGAGGGATGGGCCCCCCACTGGACCCCTCCCCAAAAGTTCAGAGGAACCCTCTTTCTTCTCTGGTAGAGTACCACCATTTTGCGGGATGTCAACAGCCTCTGGAATATCTAGAGGATTATCCTTCTCTCCTATGGTGCCTACTACTTTGTTCTAGCCGCTCCCACCATTGGAACCAGAGGTCCTCCCTTGCAAAGAATTTGAATTTTTAATTCTCCCATTATCGCTTCCTACTCCTCCAAGCTCTCCCATTGCCGCTACTACAATTTGGATTAGATATTTTAGGTCAAATTAACTTGGAGAGGCTGTTACACTTAGCTATAAAAAGGATAAATATTTCAAAAAAATGATGAAAATTATCATGGCCAGAGAAAAAGAAGAGCATTTTATAGAATTGGCAAAACACGGAGCTAAACTTCCCATTGATTATAACATTGAAAACCTCATCACAAATGAAGAAGAGACACCGCTATCATTGGTAAACAAATAATTGCAAGCATTGCAAAATGAGATCAAATAAATGAAAGACAAGGATAAAACTTCACTATGGTATTCTTTGGACACAATCTTCCCATTCCCATTTGACAAGAATCTTCATATGCCTCCATTTCCTTCAAGGCTGGAACTTCCTAAATTTGACAAATAAGATGGTAACTCAGATCCTCAAGACCATGTCCGAGAATTATGTGTTTTATGTATGGAGTTTATGCACAAACAAACATATCTCGTGCATCTTTTCTCAAGAAGTCTAGGAGGACAAGCTATGGAGTTGTTTTCAAGCCTGCCTATGCGAATTAAATCTTTTGAGGAACTAGTCCAATTATTTCTCCAAAAATACTCCTACAACATTCACCATCCAATCACTATGATTGATCTCTGTAATACCAAAGAGAAGACAAGGGAACCTTTTCTCACTTTCCTGCAACGTTGGAGAAATATGTTCTCTAGTTATTCACGACCTATTCCTGATTCTGAGAAGATGGACATCATTAATAATTAGATTCTTGAGTTGAAATATAATATTCAAATGCAATTATGCCCTTCATTTAAAAAGATGGTCAACAGTGCTCTCAAAATTGAAGATGTGCTTGTAAAGAAAGGAGATATATCACTTTATAAGGAAACACAATAGGGCTCTAGTTCAAAAGAGAAAAGCAAATACTATAAATATGACAAAGATAATAACAGAAATGTTGTTAATGATGGAGTGGTTGATACTGTTAAACCAAAATTAAAACCAACAGTATTTAATCTAACTAGCAGCACACAGGCCCTCAAAGTAGCTGAAAATGTTGCAAAAAACCCTCCTAAGAAATCAAAAGAGTGGTTTAAAGATAAGCCTTGGATTTCAAAGCCTAAACATGATTTCACTCCTTTGGAAGAATCCAATGAATATGCTCTTAAGACTTTGTTGGAAAACGATCTGATTACTTTGCCTAGCAACTCCAAACCATATGATCCTGAAATCAAACCAAAATAGTGGAGGGAAAATGATTACTATGAATATCATCAAAACAAGGGTCATACAATAAACAATGCCATAAAACTCAAACACAAGATTCAAGACCTTATCGATGCTGGCAAAATTGTTGTTGGGAATCATGCAACCAATTCTGATCACAAAGCTTTCAAAGATCCATTGTCTTCTTATGAGCAAGGAGAATCCTCTAAATTTAATGGAGGTGCCAAAATAAATTACACATATACCAATAATGATAATGTCATCAACAAGCTTGAACCTTCTCAATCTAAACATTGCAACGTAGTCATAGTCAAATAAGAGAAAAACAAATCAGGAACTACGAATGTCGTAACCTGTGCTCAAAGAAAAGTTACTCTCAAAGGAGTTGGTTCCTCATCTCCTAATCAAACAACATCAAAACTACTGACATCTTCAAAAAAACAACCAATTACAATCACTGCTAAGTCTCCTCAATCTAAACAGTTGGTTTCATAATCATCTTCTGATTACAACATTCTTGAATAGTTAAAACGAACTATTGCTTAAATCTTTATTCTAGATTTTTTTAAATCTCTTGGGCTCATAGAGATATCTTGGAAAAATATTTGCTCTCTACTAACATCCCTAAAGATAGATATGGATCAGTCTAAATCTATGATGGGTCACATAACATCACCTCACTATCTGACTTCTCTGACAAAGACGATAATTCCTTGAATCATACACATAACTAGCCATTACACATTTAAGCCATGATCCATAAACACTGAGTCAAACATGTTTTGATAGATGGAGGCATTGGGTTTAATATTTTTACTTAACAATTTACTAATACAATTGGGATTTTCTGAGAATGTTATTGATCCAACAAAGAAGATAACAATCAAAGCTTATGATGAAGAAGAGAGAACTTCTAAAGGTTTGGTACTATTATTGATTAGGGTGGGACCTATGGAAAGGGATGTTATTTTTCAGATGCTTGACCTTCCTCTATCCTACAACATCTTGTTGGGCAGACCTTGGATTCACGATATGTAAGCAGTGCCATCTAAATATCATCAATACTTGAAATTTCCCTATAATGGAGTTGAAGTTAGTGTTCTTATTGATAAAAGCTACACCTATAATACATTAAAACAGTATACTGATACCCTTGTTCCTCACAACAGAGCAACCTATATAGCTGAGAGTTCAGAAACTATAATGAAAGAGTTGGAAAAGAAACTAAAAATCACAAGTACGAACATGGATGGGTACAAGATAGAACATGTACTTTCACTAATGTCTCTTCCTCCATCACCAAGAAAGTCTAGAAAACCATTTGAGGATATGAAGCCACAAAATTCAATTGCAAACATCATCTATGATGGTATTTTTGTGCAGTCCTCTTCTTCCCTTGCCAATGAAATAGAAGAGGCAGTTGTTCTTGAATGGCTTTTTAGAGAAGAAAATGAAAATAGATAAGTGAAACACTGTGAAATTTCCCCTGAACAATATGGTCAAGGCTATAAGATAATCCAATGCATGGGATATTCAGGTATAGGTCCTCTATGTTGGAAACCAATAACACTAAGAGGGGGGGTGAATTAGTGCTATACTAGAATATAAGATTTTAGCCTTAGCAAAACATACATACACCAACCGGTATACCGGTATAAACAAAATTGAAAGAAGTAATGCAACCAATGAGCCAAACACATAAATGAGAATCATAACACACACATTTATATGCGGAAAACCTCAATGAGGAAAAACCATGGTGGGATTTGTGACCCACAATATCAATTCATTGGCCATATGAAGAGATATTACAACATATGATGGGCCTGCACTTGCAGGAAGACTTACAGCCTAGAGCACACTGCTCATCACAAAAGGAGCCTCACTGACTACATAAAAATCCAAACAACAATCCAAAGTATAGTGAACTGCTTAGTATAGCATCTCCCATTGCGGAATACAGTTATGATTTAAGCTCTGTCTGTTCTGGTTATAACCCTAAACCTCAGTAATAGAATAACCCTTACAATGAATTCCTCACATACATAGTCTCTCTGATATATTGAGTATTACATTACATCTATAACCTTTTTTATCCATCCATATCTATTTCAAATGATCTAATAAATCTCCCCTATATACCCTATAACAATTTACGCCTTATGGCGGCTTACAAGGATATATATACATTTGCATATTACATGTCAGTCTTATAACATAAATGAATAAATATAAAAACAAGTTGTCGATTCCAGATCCAAGATGTGTCGGCCTCCAATACCGATATCCTTTACCATACCATGTCAGCCTGCATTTCCGGTGACCAAAGAAATCTTCTATCATGTGTCATTGTCAGTGTAGAGTCTGTGAAGTGCCTGTCGGTACACCATATGAAGCCTGAACCCAAAATCATGTTTCCATCAATGACAAAATAATGAAACCTAACCAGTAGAGTGTCAATTGCCAATAATCTCCCCCTTTGGCATTGATGGCAACACTCATGTGAAAAAAATGGTCATGGATTCAGTTGGCAGTTTTATCATGCCCTGCTCCCCCTGAGCTGAATATGCAAAATGCTCCAATACTCCAAAAATTCCAAAAACTCTGTAACTCCCCCTAATGTATGCAATCCTTGCAATCCTTTTTCACATGTATACTACTCCCCCTTTGACATCAATGCCCCCAAAAAATGTCAAAGAATGATAATTGTACACTGAATACCTCCAAAAATGTCTTACCGGAGCTTGACCAATTTCAAGATTTCCAGGTAATCTTTCTCTAATAGCACCACATAAGTATTTCAGTCAGTTTAGAATGTGCTGGAGATAGATACAAGTCCACTCAGTGAATATGCAAGTGATTCTTTCTCATTAACCTCTGTCGATGTGGGCTTACCAATCATATCCATGCATTCCCTTTTATGTACATCAAGTGAATCCAATCTTGGACTCACCAAACCTCTGAGACTTCTGGCTCTCCAAATGATCTTACCTCTTTCTTTTTCAAGAGAATAAATATGATTCTCCAAAGTCAAAATTTGTCCATCAATAGATGTTGTCAGTAAAACTAGTCCGTCAAAAGAGTTAGCAATACTAGCAATTTTGTCTTGTACCTCTTTTATCTTTTCATCCACTTTTGTTGTAAGAATCTTTGTATTGCAATATACCCTGTATTTATTAGTACCCTATTTTAAATAATTTTCTATAAAAATTAACTTCTCCTCAATCTTTTTCTTCTCTCTATCAATGCCCTGATCAAAAGTGATTCTCTTAGCCAAAGTGAATTTTTCAAGTGCTAGCCTGTTAGAGATTTGTTGTAATGATTGAAAATCTTTAGAGATGTATTTTGTTATTATCTTAAGCTTTCCGGAAGGGATCACTTTATTCTCAATCTTACATTTTGGGACCAATCTATGCAAAATAGTTATGGATTGATCTATAATCCCTTTGTCTGTGGTTCCCTCCTTCAACAGTTTATGAGCAACCATCATCATCAGTTCTGTGGAACTCATCTATGTGATGTTTTTCTTTTCCACTAGAGAAGTGTCAATTGTCAATAATAATGTGCCAACAACTAGTTCCCTACTGGATTCCCCTGATTTCTCTAGTGATTTATCTTTTATTACCTCCTCACTTGCACCAGTGGCTTTGCCACTTGGTGCAGTCTGTGCACCTGTCAGTTCCTCCATAGGAACAATATCCTCAACCTGTACATTAGTATCTAGAGGAAAAGTATCCTCAATGATAGTATCTTGTACAATGCTCTCATCATTAACCGATGCCACTATATTTGTTTGTGCATTTGTGTTAACTAGTGGCTCAACTTCTACTTTGATATTCTTTAAAACTGAGGGTGGAGTACCCATAATTCCTTTACCTTTCCCTTCAACCGGTGTATGTATAGTGTCTTTTTTTGTCTCCGGTGAAGTGAAGAATCCTCTATACTCTCCCAAAAAATTTATCCAATCCTTATATGTTTCCTTTACTATCTCATTCATCCTTCCTAACGTCAGGCTAGTTATTCTATGTTTGTTGTTAAAAACCTTCCTATCTGTAGCCTCCATTGTCTTCTCCATCTCATCTGGAGTTATAGCAAAACATATAGCTAAAATTTCTTATATCTTAATGTGTTTGTCTTCTTGCATCACAAATAACATTCTAGCATCTAACATGTTGTATAGTTCAATCGGTATTTGATTTTCTATTTCAATTAATGCTTTCTTATACATGTCTAAATAGAGAATAATTGCTTCCTCTATCTCTCTCTATTCATCATCTTCAAATGTATCATAATAAGACTTGACATTTTTCAGCATCCCATCCTTAGTTATTTCATCAATAATTTCAGCACAAGTTTTAGGTGGAATAATTGTTACATTACCAGTCTCTAGTGCCAAATCAATGTCACTCTTCTTCCTCCTTTTGGTAGTACCAGATGCAGCTAATGGTGTATCCTTGGGTGCCTGCTTCTATGTCGATAATTTGATTGTAACCTTCCTAACCGGTTGTTTCTTTGGTTCCACTTTATATTCTTCTGGTTTCTTCCTCACAACCCTTTTGAAAGCTAATGGTGTCTCATCATCAGTCTCAGAATCTACAGCCATAGGTTCAATGTGAACTACCAGATCCTTCCTCTTTTTTCCTTTCTCTGGGATAGCATCAATGAGTACCTTAATGTCCTTAGAAACCTTCTGTACAAACTTTCTTGCCTTACCTTTTTTTTTCCCCTCTTCTTCTTGTGAACTCAGTTTCAACCTCAAAAGTCTTTTGTTGTGTTGTTCCACAAGGTTTTTCTATTTCGTCTCTCTGCATCAAGTAGAATTTTTGCATATGCATCCATAATTAATGCATCTACCTCATATCCCATTTCCTCTATCCAAATCTTCTGGGGCTTGATTGCCTCCATGAGAGTCACATCCTTCTTAACCATGAAACAAATGTCGGTAGAGTATTTCTCTACTATTTTCTTAGGTATCCTTATTCTATACCTCATAGATTTCTGAAAAGACTTGAAGTAACCCCATACCTTATCATCTCTAAGACTTCCCAATGCAGCAATTAATTGCTTAAGTTGTCTTCCTACAGGGATGTCAAAATCCCACTGCTTCCTTCCAGAACCGGGGGTAGCATTAAAAAATTATAACATTAATCATACTAATAGATTTCCATACTGGAAGGTGCCCTTCTTCTTAGCTTTAATCTTTCCTAAATTGATCAATAACTCCTCAAGCATCTAGTCACAAAGATCTAACTTGATATTTTCTCTCATCATTCTATAACGGCCAAAATACATGAACTGGAAACTGAATTTAGTCGATTAGACTGGGTTACCTTGTAGTCTATGATCATGTTGTTGAATTTGATGTCAGTGTCAGTGATAGTGCTCACCTTCATCAATCTCTTGTCTTATGTAGCACCACTGATCTTCCTTACAAAGTAATTTGATACCTTCTTATTTGGATTTTGCCCTGTTGATGGTAAACCAGTAATTGCCTAAATGGCTTCCTTAGTGATTTTGTAGGGTCGGTCTAGCCATATGAATTCCCCATGTACTCTTCTCAATACATATTTGATAATCTCATCCTCAAATTCTGAAATATCCAGAATATCAGTAAACCCTAGATCTTTGATGTGTTTGTATGTAGGTTTGATTTTACCAGATTCTCCCATGAGTTCATTCATATGCATCCCTTTGATCTCCAAAGTGCCTAAGTCCTCTATATGACAATGAATATAGGCCCTAACATCTTCTACATATACCACTCCCTCTGGGATGTGAGAAAATGCTCCAACCGAATCTTCCTTGGTACCCACATGTGGATATACCATGTGAAAATTGGCCTGGGGTGGTCTTTAATTTCAACTACATTTGGATTTGCAACAAAAATAGGAGAAGAAGATGATCCTGATTCCATGTTTCAAGAAAAGTACCTTTAGAACACTGTTAGTGAAAACCTCTAACAAATTCTTCCAGATGTCGGTGTGATCGTTCAAGATGAAATATGATCGCTTCTGAATAGCTTCTGATTGCACTAAGTCACTCTAAATCGCTCTGAAATTGCTTTGAATGCTGGATGAATAATAATGAAGTGCAATGGACCTTTTATCCATCAAGAAAACCCTATTTTTCCGTGACATTCTCATCTGATGATTGCTCTTCAGTCTTTCTAACCCATCTCTAAGTATAATCTTGTCGGATTTCACTAACCTTCTCTTTACCTTTATCATTTGATCCTCTATTGCCAATTGTTGGATTTTTTTTTCTGCAGAACTTAGCAATATGTCCAACTTCATTGCATACATAACATGTAACATTGTTCTTTTGAATTGCCTTGCTAAAACCAGTGAAATTGCTTGACCTGCATTGATTAGCCATATGTCCAAAATTTCCACAAGCATAGCATTTTACATTCATTCTGCAATATTTTGTCTTATGACCAATTTTATTGCATTTAGAACATTTACTGGAAGAAGAATCAAGGTTTTGATTTGCTCTGCTTCTACACTGCCTAGCCATGTGTCCAAATTTATTGCAAACAAAACATCTACCATTGAATTTGTAAGCATTGAATTGCTTTATTGGTGCCTTATGGTTTTGATCTTCATTAGCAGTATCGGAACTCTATCCTTGCTCAAATCCAAGTCCACTAGAATCTCCAATCTGCCTCTGTCTCTTCAGTAACTCATCAAGTTGTGTTGAACTCATCTTGAATTTTTCTTTGTACTCACTTGCATAAATTAAATCATCTCTTAGTACTGTCATTTGTCTCTCAAGATCTTGCTCATTGCTCTGGGATTGTACCAAATTATACCTTAATAACTCATTTTCATGAGTCAACCTACCACATTCTTCAATTTTTTTCTTCAAGGATACAACAAGATTTTCTTCCTTTTTCTTTCTATCCTCAATATCCTTGGATAATCTCATAGTCATAGTTTGCATTTCATTTTTATAGCCAAGTTTTCCTGACTCAATTTCTGACATCGTTCCTTAAGTGCATCTTCATCCTGATTTTGTTAAAGTTACTTCCTCCTAGCTTGAACTGATGATAGTCTTTCTTGTATGACAAGAATAAATTATTTAGTAGAATTCAACTCGTCTTGTAGCTTTAGGTTCTTCAATCTTTCAGCATCATAATCTTCAAGTGCCATCTCAAGATGCTTCTCCAAAGGCATATTCAATGATTCCAGTTTTAGGATCTTCCTCAAGCTATTAAACTTTGTCTGAGGCACAAGGCTCTGATACCAATTGTTGGAAACCAATAACACTGAGAGGGGGGGTGAGTCAATGTTATACTGGACTATAAGATTTTAGCCTTAGAAAAACATACATACACCAATCAGTATACCGATATAAACAAAATTGAAAGAAGTAATGCAACCAATGAGACAAACACATAAATGAGAATCATAACACACAAATTTATACGTGGAAAACCTCAATGAGGAAAAACCATGTTGGGATTTTTGACCCATAATATCAATTCACTGGCCATATGAAGAGATATTACAACATATGATGTACCTGCACTTTTCAAGGCTTACATCCTAAAGCACACTGCTCATCACAAAAGGAGCCTCATTAACTACATAAAAATCTAGACAACAATCCGGAGAAAAGTGAACTGCTTAGTATAGCATCTCCTATGCTGGAATACGGTTCTGATTTAAGCTCTATTTGTTCCAGTTATAACCCTAAACCTCAGTATTGGAATAACCCTTACAATGAATTCCTCACATACATAATTTCTCTGATATATTTTGCATTACATTACATCCATAACCTTTTTTGTCCATCCATGTCTATTTCAAATGATCTAATCAATCTCCCCTGTATACCCTATACAAATTTATGCCTTATGTCAGCTTACAAGGATATATATACATTTGCATATTACATGTCAGCCTTATAACATAAATGAATAAATATAAAAAACAAGTTGCCGATTCTGGATCCAAGATGTCTTGGCCTCCAATACTAATATCCTTTACCATACCGTGTCAGAATGCATTGTCGGTTACCAAAGAAATCTTATATCATGTGTTGGTGTCGGTTTAGAGTCTGTGAAGTACCTACTGGTACACCATATGAAGCCTAAACCCAAAAGCATGTTTCCATCAATGACAACATAATGAAACCTAACCAATAGAGTGTCAGTTGCCAACACTCTGGGCAAGCGTCAACAAGGAATTGTTTAACCTATCAAACTACAAACCAAGTCTACAAATGACAAAACTAGACTAAAATACAATCTAGATGTATCATAAGATAAAAAATAACTCTTATCAACAACCTAAGTGAAAGAAGAAGACACTACATCAAGCATCACAGGAAATAAACAGATAGAAAACTTAGGAAGAGTATGAGAAAGAACAAGAAGTACTGGAAATCAAGAGAGACGAAGAAGCTTATAACCAAGTTCCAAAGGTATCAGTAGGAACAATACAAGAACGAGATATTCCAGAAGAAATGAGAGAACAGGTGGAAAGAATCAAAGAAATGTTTGCACCATTGAACATTCTTGTCACATATACAAGAAGAATGCAAGAAGAAGATTTAGAAACAGACTCGAATGAGTATGAATGGGGTTCATAACCCTTATTAGATGCATCTACTGAAGAAAATCCTGAAGAACCTAATCATACTATAGATGAAGCACAAGAGATAGCATGCTTAAAGGTAGAACGAGAACTAGAGGAAATTAGACTAAAAAGACAAGAATCTTATCAGCAATAGCTAAGAGAAAGCACAGGAAGATAACTCACCTACTATATCTCCATCTAATGAGATAAAGCAAATCAGATATAGAAATACAACTGAAGAAGTGGAGGCCAGACAAGAAGAACCAGTGATCAGTCTGGAAGAAGCTGAATGGGAAAGAAGATAGAGACTAACAGAGTCATTAAAGCCATGTGAGTGGGTATGTCAACTATAGTTGATCACTTAACCAGAATAAGAAGGAACTTATAGCATAAAAGATGTTGATATTGATACCATACATGCTTTCACTGAGCCACTTGAAGAAGAGTCAGATGCTTCATCTTCTAACTCTGGTCCATCCGAAACAAGATCCATCTATGATATTACCTATTCAACACCAAACTATGACTACTTTGTCATGAATGTTGAAACTCTATCTGAAGAAGATATTGTTGTTAAACCACAATACATAGTCCAATCTGAAGTAGAATAAGGTTCTAGTAGTAGGTCTACTAGGTTAGATTCTCTATACGGTAACGTAGACTTTGATAATCATGTTATAATTCTTCCTGGTATTGAGATGCTTATGCAAAGTAGCCTTCTAGAACTCAACTTGTTGGTCCAAGGTTGTGATGACAATACCGTAAATTCCCTTGAACCCATTGAATCTTTATCCCTAGTACACCCTGAGCTTATTGATCGTACTTTAAAAGATCAACCCATAGATATTACTACTTTTGACTATACCTTAGCATGTTATCTTAATGTAGTTTAACACATGAACTCTTCCATGAGTGAACAAAGTGAGAACATGACAAAAGCAGATGTCAAGTATCTTTGTCTCAAATATCAAAGAAAGAAAAATAAGTGTTCTAATGGAGAAAACCACATTGTGGTGGTATCAGAACGAACAAAAAAAGTAAAAATAAAAGATGTCTTTTATGATGAAAACCTCTTTGAGGCACCTGAAGGTGAGATACTTGACATTATGCCTAATCACTTTCAAGAGTGATCATCAGTGTTGATTGAACCTACACAACCAGTGAACGATGGAACAGAAGAAACTCAACATATAATACATGTGACTCAATCCCTATCAACAAAAGAATTGAAAGAGTTTGTTTATTTCTTCATAAAGGAAAAGATCAACTTTGCATGGACATATGTTGATATCCCTAGTCTGGATCTTGACCTTATAATTCATAATATTTCTATTGCTCCTATAGTCAAATCTGTCAAGCAAAAGCTCCAAAAAATGCATCATCATGTTGCATTACTTGTTAAAGTTGAGCTAAAAAATTACTTAAAGCAAGATTCATCTGAGCAATTGATTATGTTGAGTGGATATCTAACATTGTACATGTTTCAAAATATGATAAATCAATATGTGTTTGCACAGATTTCAGAGATTTAAACAAGGCATGTCCAAAAGATGATTTTCCACTGCCTAACATTGACATGTTAGTAGACATGACTGCTGGTTGTTAAATATACTCTTTAATGGATGGCTTCTCCAGCTACAATCAGATCAAAATCATACCTGAGGATCAAGACAAAACAATGTACACATGTTCCTGGGGAAATTTCTGCTAGAATGTCATTCCCTTTGGCTTAAAGAATGCAGGTGCTACCTATCAAAGTTGTAACTATAATCTTTCATGACATGATGCACAAAAACATGGAAGACTATGTTGATGATACCTTACTCAAATATATGAAAAGGTCAACACATCTCTCAGAATTGGGTCCAATCTTAGACAGAATGGAAAAATTTAAACTCAGACTAAATCCTAGGAAATGTGCATTCGGAGTTACTTCTGGCAAACTCCTAGGATACATTGTTTCAGTAAAACGGATTGAAGTGGATCCAAAAAAGGTTAAATCTATAATGGAAATGCCACCTCCAAATAATGTTAGTCAAATGAGAACTCTACAAAGGCGGCTCCAATCAATATGTTGGCATTTGCATGAAGATTGAATTAATGATATGTTATGTTGTCAATGATGTCATTTGAACCAGGAATGATATTGTTGATATTTTTGTAATATTGTTACTGTAAATGGTGGGAAGAACTTTTGAGGAGAATCGGTAACTGGTGTAATGGTGTAAACCTTATCTATTGATGTAACCGGTAAACCCTACCTATTGTTTTTGATAAACCCTAACCGATCAAGTTTATTAGTTTATTTGGTTTATGATCTAATGATGAGTGGTAATGATGATGACATGCATGATTATTGTATGGAGACAATTCCAAGAGATTTTGGTGAGTTGTTATAATAGTTTTTGTCTAGGGAATGAGAAAATGTATTGCATCTAATGCAAAGCACATGATGAGTTACAAAGTTTGATGAAGCAATGATCAAGGAGTGATCAAGGTTTTCTTGATTGATGTGAAGAGATTGCCATGTAATCCAACAGTCATACTTGAACCGAATTTGTTTTTAATCTCGATGAGAATTAGGTTTTTGTCATGTTACTGACCTGATTGATTTGTTTTTAAGGTCGATGAATTTGTTTAGTTGATAGAGTTAGCAAAGAGATAGACACAGTTCAGTTGAATGTGTGGTTGCCTAACCGGATGATATATCTGCAGTTTGAGTAAAGGCAGATAGGAGCATGAAATGGATTTGATCAAGCAAGTGTAGTGCTATTTTGACAAATCAACAAACTCCTATTGTTTTCAAACAATTACAGCAGAATTGAAATCTCCTAACCGAGTAAGCTCTAACAATCTTGGTGCTATTAAAATCCTCTAACAAGGTGGTCCATTAGATTAGATTTTCAAATCCTCTACCGAGGTTACTCCTTATAGGGTATTGCTTCTAACAAGGCATTTGTAGTCAATCCCTTAACCGGGTGATTCCTAACAGGATTTGTTCTTAATAGGTCTTTTTGTAAAGTTTTAACAAGCTAGGCTCCTAACAATGTGAACTTCAAAAAAGTTCAGATATTATCTTGTGAGTCTCATCTCACCGTGGTTTTTACCTATTTTGGTTTCCATGTCAAAAATATTTGTGTCAAGTGATGAATTTTTTTTGTGGTTATGTTTTCATGGTTCATTTACTTAACTATTTTGATAATTCATGATAACCGGAAGCATTGATAAATAAAGAAGTTGTTTACTGTTAATTTGTTCTAACAAACAACCAATTTATCTTATGAGTTTTTATCTTGACAGAGATTATTTCATTGTTAGTTCTAAGTTTTACTTTGAGAGATTGATTGGTGAAGTTTGTATTAGTTTTTCTATCTATTGATTCACCCCCCCCCCCCCTCTCAATAGTTGATCGGATACTTATTCTTTCATCATACCATCAATTGGTATAAGAGCATATCAAGTCCTCTAAGGTCTAAGCCTAATAGCTTGAGGTAAAGATCTATAGTGTCCCTACCCTAGTCAACTTTGTAAAACTGGTTTGACCTTGGTTGACTTTTTTATGTGGCATTCTTGAATGGTTGATTTACCATGATGTAATGTTGTAGTCAGATATTATGATTATTGTGCGTACCTGTTAATGTGTTTTCGCATCGATTCTTATGTAAGTTTAATTGTTTCCCTTATTCTTGTTATTGATCTCGAGCTAACACGTTCAATAAATATATATATATATATATATATATATATATATATATATATATATATATATATATATATATGTATGTATGCTTGTGTGACTCTTGGTTGCAGGAGATTGCAGGTACAATACCACCATGGTGCGAGGTTCGTCTTCACCTGGATTCAGAGGGTTGAATATACCTCTTTCACCCTTAGAATTTGGGTTAGGTGGTCATAAAACCCACATTTTACCCTATTCATGCTCAAGTGAGCGTCACCTGTGGTCTGTCAGTTTCCCTTTTCGTTTGGGTTTGCGGGTCGTGTATTTGGTTGGCTTTCTTGGGTTGTGTGCCTTGCTTGTGGTAAAAATTGAGTATTTTATCCTAAGTATTTAATTTGATTTAATGTGTTCATTTACGCAATAGTAATTGAGGAATTTAAAATAAATAGGTTTCTTTTATGTGATTAATCATTAATCAAAAAGATCGCTCTATTTATGTTTGTAGCAAGTTTAAGTATTTAATTCAATTTAAGGTGTTCATTTACGCATTAGTAATTGAGGAATTAAAATAAATAGGTTCTTTTATGTGATTAATCATTAATTAAAAAGATCGCTCTATTTATGTTGTAGCAAGTTTAATTTAATGGTTAATTTAAAATCGTGAATTTATTTAGTTTATGCATTTTGAAAAGGGAAGATTTAAAGTTATTCGAAATAGAAATAATTTAATCCCTTTTTGTTTTTTGAAATAGAAAGGTTAATTTTAATTATTTAAGAAAATCAATTTTTATTAGAAAAGCAAGTTTAATTTATATATATATTTGATATAGTGTGAAAGATTGATTTTGGGAATTTAATTTAATTAAAATATTTTACCCTCATCAATATTGCAAAATATAAATGTTAGCTTTGTTAATATTGAGAAAATTAAAATTAAATGAGAGAGAAGCATTTTAATTTTAATTAGAAAAGCAAGTTAGATTATTTGAATAGTTGAAAAGAATGATTTTTTTTTTCATTTTTTATTTAAAAAGTGTTTAAATTTGAAATTAGGAGATTAGGTCAAATTTTATTCCATTTAACCTAGGTTGGAAAATATTTTTGGGGTTGCTGATTTTTTGGAGGAAAAATATTTTTGAATGGAGAAAATTGGGGATTTTGGGAAGGAAGGATTTCTACAGCTGCAGGTTGGGCTCTTCTTCAAAATCTTGCCAGGAATGCTGAAAGAGGTAGGATTCTTGTTTACCTTTTTATTTCGTTGTTAAATCAAAAATTGTGTTTGGTTGTTCTTCATGAAATTCCGGTTTAAAAATCCATGAATGTTCTCATATTTGAGTTTTAGCTTTGGGAAAAAAAATTGGTTTGCATTGTTTTGTATTGTGAAAAGATTGTTAAATTAGTTGGATTTCATGCTTGTAGATTAAGTAGATTCACTAATTCTACCCTGAGAGGGGCTTATGCTAGCGAAATTTCGCCAGAATGGGTTGCCTGGGAATGAAAATGAATGTTTGTTTAAGATTGGTTGAATCCATTCTCTGTTTGTCTCAGAAAATTTCTGAGTCTATTTTTTGGGGGGGTTATTCATATGTCTGAGGGCTTGATAATGAGATTTATTTCTCAGAGATATCTGAGTCTGAGACTGCAAATTGGGGTTTTTCGTTATTTTTATTTTATGGGTTTGTTGATTTAGTTTTAAAATCATTTTTGGAATTCTTGGTCTTTCTGGATAAAGAATTATTTTTTTTAAGTCTTTGTGAGACTGGTTTTCTTTTTTTAGCTGTGTATTTCACAGTAAATAAATTTTAAAAAAAAAAAAACATATTTTAACCCACGTGGCGGGGAATAAACCCCCACCACGGGGACGTAGCACGCTACCAAGGGTAGCCGCACTACCATTTGGTAGGAGTGCTACCATTTGGTAGCAGCGCTACCAAGGGGGCCCACGTGGGTACCCCCCCCCCCCCCCCCCCCCCCTTCCTTTATTGCATTTTGGAATTTATAATTTTTTTTTTAATATATTTTTTTATTTGCAAAAAAAAAAAAATATGTTAAATTAATGTGGGTTGTTAAAATGTTTAATTTTTTTATTAAGTTTAATTAATAGATTTTATTATTATATATTAATTAATGTATATGTTAATATATGTTAATCGTGATAATTTATATATTAATTAATACTTAATTTATTAATTTTGTTATTAATTATTAATTGTTTATATTTTATTAATCGTGGATTAATAAATATATAGTAATTAATATTTAATTTTGGTATATTTTTATATATGCGTAAGGAAATAATTGTTAAGTTGGGAATGGCCTATCTTTATTTGGGTTCCTTATATGTATATGTTTCTTGATCTGTATAGTGTAACTAGCCTCTGGAAAAGATGAATTTAGAAAGATTGTTTTTGAGCAAGTATGACCATGATGTTTCATTTAGAGATTAAATAGCATATTTATTCAATTAATGTTTATTTAAATATATTCATGTGAACTTGGTTTTAAAAACTAGCAATGATGTAATTATGTTATGTGTAGATGCAACGAGCTTAGTGAGTTAGAAAACCAAGAACAACCTGTACCTAGATGAGATAGATAATTGCAATCTAACTTAGATCATTTAGAAAACTTGATCGACATTTGGTGTTTAAATCAATATGGGAAAAGATTGCCTCTACCGGTTAATGTCTATGCAAGTTTAATTTCTATACTCGCTTTTTCTTAAGTAATGACAAGACTTGATATGGTTGTTTGGACCCTGTCGTTTGGTTGATTTAGGGTACCTAGTTATATCAACGGTCTCTAGTTTGGTTGTTACCTTGTGATGATGTTATAATTGGTCTTGTCCTTTATGCGGGAGTAGTGTCTTGATTTGTGGTTGACCATAGTTGGTCAGGTCTCTAGTTAGAGTATCGTCAGGCAGTGGACCTTTCTATTTTCTTTTTATATGTTCAGTTGGATCCGTTTCTATGTAGGGATCATTTATGTTTTTACTGATCAATGTGGTCGTTTGTATATTGGTTATGTTCGCCTTGATGGCGGGATTATAAATAATTTCAACCTTATGTATCTTTAACTTATTTAAATGATTAGAGGGGTCTTGCAGTTGAGCAAACCTGGAGATGTAGCCCTTTGGGGGTGAACTCGGATATCAATTTGGTGTTATGTGATGCTTTTGTTCTTATATTTCATGTTTAGTGTTAGCATGTATGGATGGAATTTTGATAGAATGTGTAAGTGGATTTGATGAATTTAGTCGTAAATGCATGTATGCAGTTGTCTTAATTAAATGCAGGAATGTGGATCATGAAAGGATGTAGATTTGAATAATAGAATGTAATCAATTTCAGTTATCGATAATACAATTAAGTATGCATAGAAAAAACTCACTAGGTTATGATGAAATTAAAGCATGTGATGAAATTAGATGCATGGTATATGGTTAAGGAAAAGTTTTGAATGAAATGATTGGATAACCATTGTTGGATGAACTCGTCATATTACCTAAATCGTAATTCAAATGGATGAACTCATTTAGTTATTTATATTTTAACCTTGATAAATGAACTCCATCATAATAGCTATATTATAACTAAAATGGATGACTCATTTAGTTATTTACATTTTAATCTTAATAAATGAACTTCATCATATTAGCTTTATTTTAACTATAATGGATGTACTCATCAAGTTATCTATATTTTAACCCTAATGGATGAACTTCATTATGTTATTTACATTTTAACCTTAATATGTGAACTTCGTCTTATTAGCTATATTTTAACTATAATGGATAAACTCATCAATGGATAAACTTCATTAAGTTACCTATATTTTAACTCTAATGGATGAACCTCCACATGTTATCTATGTTTTAACTTTAATGGGTAAATTTCCTCATGTTAGCCTCATCTTCAACCTTAATGGATGAACGCGCCCTATTATCTATAATTTTAATTTACTGAACAAATTATATCCATGTTTTAAGTAATAACATGTAATTAAGATAACCTTCTTAATTGGATCAAATGTCGTGAGTTGAGTTAGGTGTTAAGTTATGTAATCGTGTTGGGAAACTCCTTAGGTTTGTTTAGTCTTCCGCTGTGTTATCGAAGCTTTACATAACTCAATGTATCTTAATGTTGTGTCTTATTAAATATATATATATATATGCACTCCATTTGTGTGTTTTAGCTTTATCCCTTCGGGGTTTCCTGGTGGAGCATTACAAGATCTATTGATCATGATGAAGAAAGAAGGTCCGAAGTTTAATAAAGAGAACTATAGGATATGGAATGACAGAATGGAAATTTATATCAAGAGTCTGGGAAGTCAGTATTGGGAACATGTTGATACTAAGTATATTGCACCTACTGGAATATTGATTGATGATCAGAAGAAAGAGCAACAAGAAAATCATCAAGCATTGGAGGCTATTATCAGTTCTTTGTCTGATGCAGAGTATGTAGATGTTCATGGTCTTGAAACTAAACATGAGGTATGGAAAAAAATAGAAGAGATTTATAGCAAAGATGAACATGTTAAGATTGCTAAAGAAGAGAGTTTAAGAGGAAAATTTGATGACATGTGGATGGCTGAAGGTGAAAATGTCTAGCAGTATGGTCAAAGGATAAAAGAGATAGTCGGTGAAATTAAGAGAGCAGGAGGTAAAGTAGAAAATTCCACAGTAATCAGTAAGGTACTGAGTACCCTGCTACCGGTCTACACTATCTGAGTTGTAGCTATTCAGGAGTTGAAGTCCATTAACAAAACTACGGTAACTCTTGACTCCATCATTGGCAAGCTTACTTCTTTTGAATTAAATGGTTATGATAGTAGTGTACAAAAATCTAAGTCTGCATTTAGAGCTTTTGTTTCTAACCTATATGTGAGAAAAAGTAGAGATGCCAGTCACAGTTATGAATCCAAATCCAATAGAGAAGTAGATGATGAAGATAGTTTAGTTGAGCTTGAAGCATTGTTGGCCAACCGATTGCCTAGAGGTACAAGTAAATATAGAGGCAAATTACCTTTGAAATGTTTTGCATGCAATAAGATTGGACACATTGCTGCTACCTGTCCTAATGGTGATAATGAGCACAAATGAGAGAAATTCAAGAAGAACAAGGGTAAAGGAAAAAGAGATTGTCTTATTGTTGTTGATGGTGGTATCACTGATGAGAAATCTGATGGTGATGCTAATGAAGACATTATGTTTGTAGCCATAAAAGAAGAGATGTCAGACCAGAAGGCATTAGTATTCAGGATGCAGAACTTTGATGATTAGATCATTAATAGTGGTTGTTCACATCACATGACTGGTGATCAGAGCAAATTTCTTTCTCTGAAGGAATTTGATGGCAGAGTTGTAAGATTTGGTAATGACTCAACCTACATGGTTAAAGGTAAGGGAACCATTTCTCTTAATGGAAAGAGTAGTGCAGATGATGTCTACTAGGTTGAAGGTTTAAAGCACAATCTTTTGAGTGTGGCACAACTCAATGACAGAGGATACCCATTGGAATTTAAAAATAGTATGTGAAAAATCTATGACAACAAAGGTGGACTAATTGCAACTAGAAAGAAAACTAAAGGTAACTTATTTCATCTTAATCCTAAAGTCAGCAATTGTTTAATCGCAAAGATAGATGATAGTTGGCTTTGGCATAGGAGATTTTGTCATATAAACTTTGATAACATTGTTAAAGTGAGTAAGTCCAAGAAAGTGAGAGGTCTACCACAGTTAGACAAACCGGTTAATGCTATGTGCAAAGAATGTCAGTTGGGAAAGATGACATCCTCAACTTTCAAGAGCAAATCCTTTTCAGTGGAATATTTGTTAGATTTGGTTCATACAGATCTTTGTGGACCAATAAGAACAAAAACTATTCAAGGTGACATATATTTCATGATCTTCACTGATGATTGCTCAAGGATGATGTGGGTCACATTCTTGAAGGATAAGATTGAAGCTTTTGGTAAGTTCAAGGAATTCGGGGCCTTAGTTGAGAAAGAGAGTGGTAAAAAGATAAAGTGTCTGAGGACAGATCAAGGCAGTGAATTTGCTTTTGAGGAATTCACTAGGTATTGTGAAGAAAATGGTATCAAGTGGCACCAAGGACACCATAGCATAATGATATCGTAGATAGAAACAACTGGTCAGTTGTTGAAGCTACTAGGACGATGTTGATACAAAGAGGTGTAGCGAAAACTTTCTGGAGAGAATTTGTTAGCACAACTGTCTACACTATGAACCGGATTCTAGTAAAGAGAGGTAAGGACAAGACTCCTTATGAATATTGGTATGGTAGATCACTTGATGTTAGCTATTTTAGAATATTTGGAAGCAAATTTTTTATTAAGAGAGGTGATTATATTAGAAAATTTGAGGCTAAAAGTGATGAAGGTATATTTGTTGGCTATTCCACCAAGAGTAAGGCCTACAAGTGTTTTAACAACTAGACACATAAAATTGTTGAGAGTGTTGATGTTCGAGTGGATGAATTTCCTGAAGTCTTAGAAGGAACTAGTTTAGAGAAAAAGGATGAAGATCCTTGCATTTTGATTTTGGAACCAGAAACTGTTAATCTAAAACCGGCAAAGCAAATATTGTTGTACCTATCCAAGTGGAACAGATAAATTCAGAAGAAGATGATGATAATGAAGAAGTTGAACCTGAAGATAATGATCATGTTATTCCAAGATATGTGAGACTGAATCACAATCCTGAATAGATTATTGGGGATAAGGATGTTGGAGTACTAACCAGAAGAATAATTAGAGAGAATTCTTACATGATCTCCACTATTGAACCAAGAACTGCTAAGGAAGCATTTGGTGATGACCATTGGGTTAAAGCTATGGAGGAGGAATTAGATCAAATTGAGAAGAACAACACATGGACCCTAGTACCCCAACCGGTAAATAAAAATGTAATAGGGACTCAGTGGGTTTTTTAGGAACAAGTTGAATGAAGATGGTGTTGTGGTTCGCAGCAAATCTAGGTTGGTATGCAAAGGTTATGCACAAGAAGAAGGAGAAGACTATGGTGAAACTTTTGCACCAATGGCAAGACTGGAAGGTGTCAGAACTTTACTTGCATTTTTTGCACACAAGAAGTTCAAGGTATACCAGATGGATGTTAAATCAGCATTTTTGAATGGGATACTTGAGGAAGAAGTACACATTGAGCAGCTAGATGGTTATGCTCTGACTGGTAAGAAAGACATGGTATGCAGATTTCATAAAGCTTTATATGGATGAAAGAAGGCACCGAGAGCATGGTATGAAAGACATCATACACATCTAATGAAGATGGGATTTTTAAGAACCAGTGATGATAGTAACATATATCTCAAATCTGAAGGAGATCAAATACTAGTCAGCAAAGTATTTGTTGATTATATCATATTTGGAGGTAATGATGACATGAGCAACAGTTTTGCAGATGAAATGAAAAATGAGTTTGAAATGTCTTTAGTGGGGGAAATAAAAAAATTTATAGACTTGCAAATATAGCAAATGAAGAATGGTATTTTCATCACACAATCTAAGTATGTGAAAGAGATCTTGAATACTTTTGGCATGAGTGACTATAAAATAGTTGGCACACCTATGGTTATAGGTTGTAAGTTGTCTAAGGATGATGAATCTAAATATGTTGATGACAAGGAATACAGGTCATTGACTAGAAAATTGCACTATGTTGTTCACAGCAGACTGAACATAGCTCATGCAATTTGCATAGTTGCTAGATTCCAGAAGAATCCTAAGGAAACACATCTGAGAGCAACCAAAATAATTTTTAGATACTTGAAAGGTACTATTGATTATGGGTTATGGTATCCATATGGAGGAAATTTTGACTTGAAGGTGTACACAGATGCAGATTGGGCAGGAAATGTTGATGACAGGAAAAGCACAACCGGTGGAGCATTTTTTCTTAGAGGAAGGCTTGTCTCATGGAATAGTAAGAAGCAGAGTTGTACTTCACAGTCTACTATTGAAGTTGAGTATGTTGCAGCTTACATGAATTGCACATGGGTTATATGGATGAGGCAGATTTTGGAAGGTTTTAAGATGAAGGTTTCAGAACCTATAAAGATTTTATGTGATAATACAAGTGCCATAAATATTTCTAATAATCTTGTTTTGCACGCACAAACCAAGTATATTGAATTGAAGTATCATTTCTTGAGGGAAAAAGTTTTGAGTAAAGATGTGATAGAGAATGTTTCTACCAAGGAGCAGCTTGTCGATATTTTTACCAAACCTCTACCTAAGACTACTTTTGAGTATCTTAGAAGTCAGTTAGGGGTTGTCCCTCTTCATGAAGTTAGTTAAGTATGATGTAGATTACATCATCCCTAGAGCTACTTGCAGAATTTTACAGAAGGATTATATGAAGGAGAACCAACAACAAGCTGAAGATAGAGAGAACATGGTGAATACTTGGTAATGTAAACTAGGATTCCTATTCACAATCATGCAGCAATCAATGGTATTGATATTTGTATTTCCATCAATGTCAAAGGGGGAGATTGTTGGCATTTGCATGAAGATTGAATTAATGATATGTTATGTTGTCATTGATGTCAATTGAACCGGTAATGATATTGTTAATATTGTTGTAATATTATTACTGTAACCAGTCGGAAGAATTTGTGAGGAGAACCAGTAACTGGTGTAATGGTGTAAACCTTATCTATTGATGTAACCGGTAAACCCTACATGTTGTTTTTGATAAACCCTAACTAATCAAGTTTATTAGTTTATTTGGTTTACGATCTGATGATGAGCGGTAATGATGATGACACGCATGATTATTGTATGGAGACAATTCCAAGAGATTTTGGCCAGTTGTTGTAACGGTTTTGGTCTAGGTAATGAGAAAATGTATTGCATCTAATGCAAAGCGCATGATGAGTTACAAAGTTTGATGAAGCGGTTATCAAGGAGCGATCAAGGTTTTCTTGATTGATGTACAGAGATTGCTATGTAATACAATGGTCATACTTGAATCAAATTTTTTTGTAATCTCAATGAGAATTAGGTTTTTGTCATGTTACCAACCTGATTGATTTGTATTTAAGGTCGATGAAGTTGTTTAGTTGATAGAGTTGGCAAAGAGATAGACACAGTTCAGTTGAGTGTGTGGTTGCCTAACCAGATGATATATCTATAGTTTGAGTAAAGGCAGATAGGAGCATGAAATGGATTTGATCAAGCAAGTGTAGTGCTATTTAGATAGATCAGCAATTTCCTATTGTTTTCTAACAATTACATAATTGAAATCCCCTAACCGGGTAACCTCTAACAAGCTTTGTGCTATTCAAATCCTCTAACAAGGTGGTCCATTAGATTGGATTTTCAAATCCTCTACCAAGGTTACTCCTTACAGGTTATTGCTTCTAACAAGGCACTTGTAGTCAATCCCTTAACCGGGTGATTCCTCATAGGATCAGTTCTTAAGATTGTTTTTTGCAAATGGAGGGAACAACACAGCTAGAAGGAAATTTGAATTTTGCGAATAGAGGGAATAGCATAGTTGGTTCCTCTAGTTCTACTACCTCTGCAGCACAAGGACCCACAAAAGATCATGGGGATGGGAGTCCGAATGGGGAGCCATGGCATCAGGAGCCTCCTCCTGACCATGAAAACTTGAAAGATTATTCCAAATCGGGTCCCAAGGGCATGAAAGATGACTTGGAAAAGGTGACTGAGGAGAAGGCTCACAAACCTTGGAACCGCCTTTTTGCAAACAAACCCACTGGCAAATCATCCTTCCCCTTTGTGGAAGACCTTTCTAATAGAAAAACTGATAAATTTGTTATTGCAATTCTTGATATGGTCATCAATCATAGTATATCTTTAATGGCCTTCTCTCTAGTGGGAAAGTTTGTTATGCCATGACCCAATATTGAGGATGTTAGATCCTTTGTTAAGAGAAAATGGAGGCTGAAAGGTTAGGTTGATTTTTTTGCCATGTCAAGGGACTTTTTTTTCTTCTCTTTCTCCTGTGGGGAAGATCTGGAAATGACCTTGAGCGGCAGACCGTGGATGTTTGGTAGATTTTCATTATCCCTAAGGAAATGGTCCCCAAATATGGAACTCAATGACTCCTTCTTTGAATCTCACCCAGTCTGGGTTAGGCTGCCCGACTTGTCGCTTGAATTCTGGGTGGAGGATGTTTTTTCAGGTATTGTTAACTCATTCAAGGAGCTTGTTGTGATAGATGCTATGATAGAAGCTCATAAGAGATTGGTATATGTGAGAATCTATGTCAATATCTCTCAGAATATGGATCTTCCCATTTCTATTGATATAAGCTCCAAACTTGGGGTATGGGAACAGACTGTAGAGTTTGAGTCCCTCCTCTTTGTGTGCTTTTCCTGTAAGAAAGTTGGACACTGGGCTAAGGCTTGCCCTAGTAACCCCAAAAAACCTCTAAAGACTAATAATCTTCACAAACAAGTATGGAGAGAGAAGATTAACATTAAGGAGGATAGTAGAGTGGAAGTAGGTAGTGGAAGTCCTAGTAACCCTAAAGACTTAATAGAAGCTGATAGGAAAGCTAGTCCTCTTAAGGTTTCTCTTCTGAAG
The DNA here is from genome assembly GCF_030272615.1 of Cryptomeria japonica. NCBI lineage: Eukaryota > Viridiplantae > Streptophyta > Pinopsida > Cupressales > Cupressaceae > Cryptomeria > Cryptomeria japonica. Next base: position 528,748,920 of record NC_081411.1, read on the forward strand.
GAAAATAAAAAGGTTGAAAATAATGGATTTGAGATCAAAACAGTTAATGGTTTTGAAGTTTTACAGACTCAGGAGGAAGAGAATGTAGTTATAGAAGAGATTCTTGAAGAAGGTGAGATTGGTGATATGAATGAATCCCAATTTGAGGACATTCAAGTTTCAAAAATCCAAAGTAATAAAGTTTGCCTACATGACTTTGAAGGACTTGAAGTTATTTTTGAAGGGAAGAATGAGTTCGGATTGCCTCAGGGTAACCTAAATTCTTTATTTCAGAAGGTTGGAGCTGAAATGCCCACTTCATCCCAGAAAGGAGGAGAACCATGGAACAATATGCAAGCTAAACACAAATATGAACATGAGGAAGAGAGTATAGGGGTTGGAAAAAAGAAAAATAAGAAGACAAGATTCTCTAATGGGGTTAAAACTAGGACCAGATCTAAGGCAGATATTGGTCTTTCTAAATCTCTGCAGGGTCGTAAAACCATGAAATGGCATAGGGACCAGGAGAGTAAACAAAATATAGCTGATGGAAGGCAGTGAACTATACAGGAATCCTATCATCAGGTTTCCAAATGAAGGTAATCTCCTATAACATTCGAGGCCTAAATGGTCTCAACAAACAGGATATATTACAGAATCTTATTAGAGACCATAAGCCAGATATCATCCTGGTTTAGGAAACCAAAATGAGTAAGGAAAAAGTTGAGAATTTAAATTTCTTCAAACATGGTGGAGTCCATGACAGTAGCTTGAATGGGGCCTTATGTGGGGTGGCTATATTCTGGAACAAGAAAACTATTTCAAGAGATATCATTGATGAAGATGGTAATATTATATCAATGAAAGTTAAAAGTATCACTGAAGGAAAGGAATGGGTGGTTACTAACATTTATGCCCCAAATTCCAAAGTTGCTAGGAGTAAATTCTGGGATAAAATCTAGTTGAAAAGAAGTTTCTTTTCCCAAGATAGCTGGTTGTTGATGGGAGATTTCAATACTCTGTTTCAAGGAACTGACAAATTTGGAGGAACTCAAGCCCAGCTGGATAGCAGAACTGACTTGATGGACTTTATCAATGCTAATGCCTTGATTGATACTGATCTTACTGGAGCCTCTTACACTTGGTATAACCAAAGGGATGGAGATGACCTTATTTAGGTAAGGCTTGATATATCCCTTATCACTCATGATTGGATCCTTTCTCATAGATGTTCCTTGTCAGTTATCAATAGAATTGGCTCGGACCATTATTCCATTTCTTTTGTTGCTGAGTCTTGAAAGAGTAAAAAGTGTTTTCCTTTCTGGTTTGAGAAGATGTGGATATCTCATCCATCTTTGGAAAAATCCATTGCCAATTGGTGGAATTTTGATGTGAATGGATCTTCTATGTACAAAGTTGCTAAAAAACTTAGAAACATCAAAGATAACATTAAGATCTGGAATAAGAAGGTTTTTGGTGATATTTTTGAATCAAAAAAATAGCTGAAGGATGAATTAGAATAGATCCAAAACTCAATACAGAAAGATGGCTATAATAAGTATCCTAAAGCTAAGGAAGATAAAAATTTAGTCAAACTTCACAATATTATTTCTAGGGAGGAAAATAATTGGAGACAGAGATCCAGGGCTATCTAGTTGGAATCTGGGGATAAGAATTTTTTTAACATGACCTCCATGAAACATAAATTTGCTAACACAATATCACGTCTAATTGCTTAGGACAAAACTCTTCTTAAAGATGACGACATTGGGGATGAAGTTGTTAGGTTCTTCTCTCAGCTCCTTACTGGTAGTAGGGAGATTGACTTTGCTAAGCAACAGGACCTAGTTGATAACATTACCAAGATTATTGAACCTCACCAGAATAAGGCTCTTTCTGCTATCCCTTCTACTGAGGAAATTAAAAAAGTTGTTTTTTATTTTCAAGGGGATAAGGCTCTGGGACCGGATGGATTTCCCATCTTCTTCTTTCAAGAATATTGGCATATTGTAGGGAAAGATACGGTCAATGTTGTTAAAGAATTTTTTGGAGCCAAAAGATTCCTTAAGGAAATCAATTCAGCTTTCATTGCCCTTATCCCTAAGGTGGCTAGAGCGGATTCCATGGGAAAATTCAAGCCAATAAGTCTTTGCAACTCCTTTTATAAGATTATCTCTAAATTTATGACTTCCAAACTTCTGGTTGTTCACCCCTTCATCATCTTAGAGGAGCAAAAAGGATTTGTCCCTGGTAGGAAGATTCTAGACTCTATTATTCTTGTGCATGAGAATATTCATTCTCTTAATGCTGCTAACAAAGAAGGTTTTTTGATAAAGTTGGATCTGGCTAAAGCTTATGATAGAGTGGAATGGCAAGTTCTTCTCAGAATTATGGAGGCCTTTGGTTTTGATGATAAGATAATTAAAATTATTAGAGAACTGATCTCCACCCCAAATTTCTCTATTCTTATCAATGGATTTCCATCTAGATTTTTAAAATCTTTCAGGGGGCTCAGGCAAGGAGATCCTATCTCTCCTATTCTTTTTACCATCTTGGCAGAGAGTATGAGTAGACTGATTCAAAAAATGAAAGTGAATAAAACCATCAAATGTCTTCAACCTTCCTCTGCTAATGTGTCTTGCACTCATCAACAATTTGTTGATGACACTATCTTGATGGGATACTCCTCTTTTGGGGAGGTTGTTGCCTTCAAAGGTGCTCTTAGCTCTTACTCTTTGGTGATAGGTCAGCAAGTCAATTGGGAGAAGTTAGCTATCTACTTCATGAATACCCCTACTTTAAGGTAGCAGAGAATTGCTAATATTATTGGGTGCAAGGTGGAATTTCTTCCCTCCACTTATCTAGGTTTGCCTTGGGGTTTGGTCCCCCCAAACTCCTTTTGGAACTTGTTAATTTATAAACTCAATAATAAATTGGCTGGCTGGAAAGGATCTATGTTATCTCAAGCAGGAAAACTACAGCTTCTTCAAGCTACCCTTCAGAACCTTCTAGTCTATGCTCTCAGTCTATTTGGTTTTCCAGCTAAATTTGTTGAAGCTCTAGAAAGGATTCAAAAAACATTTCTTTGGTTAGGGGTTGAAGAGAAAAAAAGGATTACCTTGGTTTCCTGGGATAAAGTGTGTAAGCCTAAGGGTAAGGGGGGTTTAGGTATTAAAGCTCTTAAAACTTTTAATAAAGCTCTGCTTGCTAAATAGATATGGAGGGCTTAAGGCATTAAGAAAGATTGGAATTGGGCGTGGTTTGATAAATATGTTCATGACCTACCCCTTCATTCTCTTCTCTAATCTAAACACATCCATGCTAGGTCATTCATATGGAATAGTATAACCAAATCCATAAAAGTTGCTAAAGCTGGAGATGGATGGGTCCTTGGCAAAGGTGACAAAATCAGGTTCTGGGAGGATGCCTGGATTAAAGATGAACTTATCTTCAACCAGGACTGCAGTCAATTCATTGATGAATGCAAAAGAAGGTATGGGCCTTTGGTTTGTAATTACTAGAAGGAGAATAAATGGGTGAGGCTTGATTCTATTTGTGCTGGGTTTTCGAGGCTTCAGCAGGATCTGCTATCCTTTTTTGTTAATAAATATTTTGATGATGTGTTTCTTTGGAAGAGTAATCCCATGGGTAACTTCATTATTTCTTCTGCTTACAATAATACTTTCACTCGGATCAGCAACCCTATATGGACTAAAATCTAGAATGGAGTTCTTATTCCTAAAGTTAACATATTTTTTTGTCTTGCAGTTCATAACAGGATTCTGACTATTGACAACCTGACCCATAGAGGCTTCATGATTCCTAACACATGTGAGTTATGTTAGAAGAGGAAGAATCAGTGGATCATTTGTTCATTCATTGCTCTTTCACTTGGGAAATTTGGAGTAAATTTTGGGAGAAATGGAAAGTTGATTGGGCTATGCATTATACTCTCAAGGAAGTTGTCTGACAATGGATCTTTCCCACCAAATACCCTCTCATCAAGATTCTCTGGTCCTTGATCCTTCCCATGACTTGTTGGTATATCTAGAAGGAGAGAAATAATGGAATTTTTAGGGAGGCTAAGTGCATGTCTTAGGTGGTTTTTGAACAAATTTGTAGGGCGATAAAAGAAAACATTAATATTCCTCACATAGATAACAAGCAATGGATCTATTCTAACATGAATGACATTGAGACGGGTATTCTTACTTATTGGAATCTAATTAACAAGGTGTACAAATCTAACAATAAGATTAGGAGAGAAAATGTTGTCTGGAGATTTCCATGTTATGATTGGGTCAAGGTGAATTTTGATGGGGCTGCCAAAGGCAATCATGGATAGTCTGGAGGGGGAGGAGTTATCAGAAACTCTCATGGTGTTTGTATTGCTGCTATTGCTTCCCCCTTTGGAATTCAAAACAATCATGTTTCTGAAGCTCGGGCTATGTTGAAATGTCTCCAGCTTGCTCAGGGTTTTAAATTTAAAAAAATATGGCTAGAAGGGGATTCCCTCAATATTATTCAGGCTATTAAAGGTTCTAACTCCCCCTCTTGGAACATATTCAACATTATTGAAAATGCCAAAAAGTTATTAAAAGACTATGATAGTGTCTTCATCCCCATATGCTTAGGGAAGGTAATAAGGTTGCTGACCTTCTAGCTAATGAGGGGGTTTATTTAGAGGAGGACACTAAATATATTAGAGAAGCCAACTGCAAAAAAGATGTTAGGGTGCAATTATTATATGATCGTGTCAATGGCTCAAGTTAATTTTATCATTACCCCTTTTGGTTCAGATACCAAAGGTAGAGATTGGGGTTATGTGAAGTGTAAGTTAATGATTTTTTTAAGGCATTGTTATTATGATCAAATGTGTGACGGGGCCAATCATAATAAGTGTTGGAGTGTCGTGACCATCATTAAATACTCCTTCAAAATCAAGGAAAGCACCCTATTTTTTGAACCCAGCATTTTGTTCAAGAGCCCGTGTTTAAGTTTTGGTCTTCAATTTGTGGGCATTTTGTGCACTATTGAAAACCTTGACCTGCATTTCAAAATGGGAGGTAACCTTAACCGGAGTGAGCCCTCCTGGTTGCGAAAACTGGAAAATTGAGTGGAAAGTTTGGAGGAGGCTCCATTGATATGGTTTCACATACTACATGGAGAAGTTGCATGGCAGCAAAAAGCCGGTTTTGCACAGCTTTATAAAGGGATGGCACAACAACAAAGTCAATCTGTTTGGTGAGACCTGGAAGGTCGATGAAGACCTTGTGGCGAAAGTCACTGGATTACAGAAGGAAGGCACCAAGTTCTACAGAGACTGAAAGTTTGCAGCTGAAGCTATTAAAAATTTCCCTAAAACTGATGATGAGAAGGTTCAACTCATCAAGAAAGACAACGTTTCGTACTACTTCCCTCATCAGGTAAAGTCCTTCTAGAAGAAGATGCTAAGGATTTCGATGGAATTCCTTACTGTTGATGGTAGTGTTAAGATCTCTTTGCCTTTCTATTTAGCTTCCTCCCTGAATGAGAGTTTGGTTGACCATGCCAAAAATAACAATTCCTATCCCATATCTCATCAAGGGCTCATTCTGCTTATTTATGAACACTTGAAGAAAAAAGCTAGGGTTAGTAAGGATGACCATTTGGTGGCAAATGCACATATTTCAGATAGTCATGTTGATTCTAAGTCTGATGATGATTTATCAAATGCTCCTATCCATAAAAAAGGAAGAGTTGATGATATGGATAAAGAGAACATGGATGATGAAGCTGGTATGGAGGATGAATAGGGGAAGGAGGCTGATTATGAAGCGGAGTGTGAGAATAAAGAGGAAGCTGGAGAAGAGGAGGAGATGAAGAGAAAAGTCTCTGTTGAAAAGCTAGCCTCAAACCCTATTGCTTTGGATAGTAGGAATGTTGCCCAAAATTCCATGGAGGAAGCTAACCCTATTTCTGTGAGCTCTAAGTGGGGAAGGGAAATGACGGACTCCATTTTAAATGTAGCCAAAAACAGCATGCTAGAATCTTTCAATTTCCAGAAATGGTTAATTGATAATATTGCCAGTATTCAGAGTAAACAGAGAGATTTGGAGTATAAGATTCAGGAGTTGATTAAGGATGCAGATACTGGGAAAAAGGATGTGGAGGTGGATAACAGTGAGGCAGAGGATGAAATTGAAATGCAGGATTGGTCAGAAAAAGATTTGATAAAGGGAGACTTTAAACATCTGGAAGATTTTATTAGAATTGAAAAAGATAAATTTGAGGTTGAAAATGAAGCCATCATCAATCGGGTTGCTAAAACTGAGAAGGCTTTGAAGAATTTCATGAATCACTGTCTTGAGGTCTTGAGGGTTTCATCTCAGAATATGAATGCCCTGGTGGATTGTCTGGATAGGAACCAACAGAAAAAAGAAATGGTGATCATTGATGATATGCCAACCTCTAGCTCTGCTCCCCAAACTTCCAGGCATAGAACGAGGCAGATGACTTGTGATGTGGAGATAAAGACTAAAGACATCCATCTAAAGCAGGAGAACAATGACCTTAGAGAAGCCACCAAGGCTATGATGATGTTGGTCAAGGACACAGAAGAGTCCATAAAAGTTTTTATTTGAAATGTAATCTGGTCTTTGTCTGCTAGTCTCTCGCTAGCTCTGTGTTGTCCTTTTTCCTAGCTGTTGTGTTTTCTACTGGTCTTTTGCAACTTTTCTATCTTTGTCCTATTTTCTCTTGGTTCTTTCATGCCTATCTTATCATTTTGTAAGCGGGTTTTGGGTCCCTTAAAACCTGATTTTCCTTAATCAAAAACAGGATCAGTTCTTAACAAGACTTTTTGTAAAGCTTTAATAGGCTAGGCTCCTAACAGGGCGAACTTTAGAAGAGTTTAGATATTATCTTGTGAGTCTCATCTCACCGTGGTTTTTACCTATTTTGGTTTCCACGTCAAAAATGTTTGTGTCGTGATGAATGTTTTTGTAGTTATGCTTTTATGGTTGATTTACTTAACTACTTAACTATTTTGATAAGTCATGATAACCTGAAGCATTGAGAAATGAATAGGTTGTTTATTGTTAATTTATTGTAATAGATAACCAGTTTATCTTATGAGTTTTATCTTGACATAGATTATTTCATTGTTAATTCTAATTTTTACTTTGAGAGATTGATTGGTGAAGTTTGTATCAGTTTTTCTATCTACTGATTCACCCCCCCCTCTCTCAGTAGTTGATCAGATACTTATTATTTCATCACACCATCACAATAAGATGCTTCATTTCTCAGATAGAATATAAGGCTCAACCATTCACAAAAGCATTATAGAAAGGAGTTACATACAACTGGGATGGAGAATGTGAATAACACCTGAAGCAAATCAAAGAATATCTTTCCAATCCACATATCTTGATGCCACTGATTCAAGGAAAGCCTTTGATTCATTATATATTAGCTACCAATACATCACTGGGGGAACTTTTGGCTCAACATGATGAGAATAAAAAGGAATGAGCTATATACTATATCAACAAAATGTTGGTGTCCTATGAGATGAACTACACTATCATTGAGAAAGCTTGTTTAGTAATGGTCTTTGCATCACAAAAATTAAGACATTACATGCTAGCACATTTTATCAAACTGGTGGCTAACATTGATCCTCTAAAATATCTCCTAAACAAAGAAACACTTATAGGGAGATTGGCTAAATGGGTTATGATACTCATAGAATTTGACATTGAGTATGTAGAATGCAAAGCTATCAAAGGGCAAGTCATTGCAGATCAACTTGTTGATGCTTCGCTTGAAGATAATCAGCCTTTAAACATAAAATTTCCAGATGAATCCATAATGCATCTTACTCAGCGATCCTGGAAAATGTTCATTGATGGATCTTTTACTCAACAAGGTTCTGGTGCCGGATTCCTTTTTATCACTCCTCAACGATACTCAATCCCAAAGGCACACAAGATCCTCTTTCCTTGTACCAACAATATTGCATAATATAAAGCCTTGGTAAATAGAATCAATCTAGCTATTGAATGAAAAGTTATTGAGTTATACATCTATGGAGACTCCCAGCTGATAATCAACTAGATCAATGATATGTACCAAAATCGGGATGAAAATTTGATGCCCTATAAAAGAATGGTTGATGACCTTAAGAAATACTTTACCTTTGTATCATTTCAGCAAATTCCTAGATCAACAAACATAGCAACAGATATTATGGCTACATTGGCATCTATACCACAGCTACAAGAATCTGAGTTCCGCTATGAATTCCTGGTGGAAGAGCTACATTGTCCTGCTTATGATTCCCCTGATTCCCAGATGGTATGTTTTATCATTAGCCATGACTCATCTTGTTATAATCATATCTACTCTTATTTACGTGATCAAATTATCCCTAATAACCTTACCTGTAATGAGAAAAGAAACCTGGTCCGAAATGCTTCACGGTATGTCACCGTCGCTAACGATCTATATAGGTGAGATTTAGATAGTACTTTTCTTAGGTGTCTAGAACTTGAAGAATCCCAATGTGTGTTATCTAAATTCCATGAAGGTATTTGTGGATCTCACTCAAATGGTCTAACTTTAGCTCAGAAACTGTTAAGGGCTAGATATTAATAGCATATAACCCTATACAGGATTCAACTTTAGATTTTGGCAAATCAGTTAATGCTTTGCAACATCTGTTAGATATCTATGATTTTGAACAAGTTAAGCAAGTTAGATACTTCAAAAAATTGAAGAACCAATTGATCCCAAAACTTGAAATTCTACATAGGGCATATAAGGATTTTGAAGCAGTTTTGGCTACACCAGGTATGAGCATAGTGGACGCTATGGAAGAATTTTCTGCACAAGTTTTGACAAATGTTGAAATCACTGAAACATTGTTAAAGATATGGGATAATGATCTCAAGCAACTAAAGTTTCATTTTAGTCATTTTCTTAAGACTTCCATTGTAAAAACTCTTATATTTATATATGCAATTTTTTATGCAAATTTTGTTGTAATATATATATATATATATATATATATATATATATATATATATATATATTACTTTTTAATTTGGCATTGTTGTCAAAGGGGGAATAAAAATATGTAAAATATGTATGTGTGAAAATTTTGTATGTACTATTAAGGGGGAGTATGTACATTTTTGTAAGCACACTTAGTTGTCTCAAAAAGTTTCTCTGTGTTGCCATCAATGCCAAAGGGGGAGATTGTTGGCTTGATGATGATTTTTGTATTGGATGACTTTATGTGTTGTCATTAATGGAAAATATACACACACACATATGTTCATATTTTCATAGTCATCTTAGTTAAGTCAAACCGATACTACTCCAAAGTCTTCATATTGTAAACCGGTATCATATATTTAGAGAACTCCAACTGGTATGAAGGTGTCTAAATCGTTATATGTTGACAACCAATATATGCAGGAAAGACGATTGGTTTTGGTCCTTTCCATTGTTACCAGTTTCGAGATGCAGCGAAGAGCAACAAGGAGGCACATGGAGATAATCGGTATATGAGTTTTATGTGGTGAACACTAAACCGGTATCGGTGTTCAAACTGGTTTCGCAGATTGTGTGATGAGTTATCACTGGTCGTGATGTGTTATCTCTAACTGACATTTTTGGTAATGATTTGTGATGTGTTATGAAAGATTTCCCGGATACACTAAACCGAGGAAATTGTGTTGAGGTTCTTGAAGCCAACATGAAATCTAATGTCTATAAAAAGGCATTGTGATGAGTTATTTTGATATGCAAGATACGAGTTGTGTTATGAGTTAGATTTGATGTGATTTATTGAAGGAGTTGCAGAGTATGTTGGTGATGCAGTATTGAGTGAGCAGAAAAGGATCTATACAAGCGAGATGTGTTATTTCTAGATCATACCACCTATTATTTTCTAATCACTACAGTAGTTAAATCCCCTATTCAGGTAAGCTCTAACAAGCTTCATTGTACAAATTCTTTAGCAAGGTGATTCATTAACTTGGATCTAAATCCTCCTTTGAGGTTACCTTTAACCAAGTATAGCTCCTAGAAGGGCTTTGGGATCTCTAACAAGATTCACTCCTAACAGAACACTTTGTAGACCTTAACCGGTCAGTTATCTATTATTGTAGATAGTTAACTTATGAGTCCCATCTCACCGTGGTTTTTCCCAATTGGGTTTTCCATGTATAAACACTTGTGTTATGGTGAATGTTTTACTTACTGTGAATGTTGTTATAACACTTTGGATTGCATGCCTGGTTAATTTTTTTTACCGGTCTGGGTTTAAAGTGTTATTGCTATCACTGATTCACCCCCCCACTCTCAGTGCTTTATAAGTCTATCACAGCTTAATCCTGCACTATGGGCTTATAGAACAAGTATCAGAACACCTATTGGGGCTGAACCTTTTGCTATGGTATATGAGGCTGAAGCAGTCTTGCCTATTGAGGTGTAAATTCCTTCTTTGAGAGTTTCCTTGCAAGGTCTTATTACTGATGAAGATCACATAATATCTAGATTGCAAGAGCTTGAGTTGTTGGATGAACATCGGCAAGTGGTGTTTGATCATCTAAGAGCTTACCAAAAGAGAATGTCTAGAGGTTATAACAAGAAAGTAAGACAAAGATAATTTCAAGTTGGTGACCTTCTTTTGAGAGAGAATCCTAAAAATAAATAGTTTCGAGAACAAAAAGGGAAGTTTGAACCCAACTGGCTGGGTCCCTACATTTTTACTGTAGTCTTTAGATCTAGTGCTTATCAGCTCTCAACATCAAAAGGAGAACAGTTCTATGAGTCGATCAACACCATCCACTTGAAGAAATTATACACTTAACATTCTCTACTCCAGCAACCTATACAGCTAAAAAGTCCTGAGAAAAAAAAGTCAAAATATTAAAAAAAATTAAATGCCTTGGTGAAAACCTGGTAAACAAGCACCTCTTGTACTGAAGTGCTCCATCTATCAATGCAAATTTGGCTTTTCCTATTTTATTTCTCACTTTCCTACATCTTTTCTTTAAGCTTATATATATCTTTTAGTCACTTTTGTGACACCCTGGTTCTTTTTGGAACCATCATGGCTTGAAACCGATCAACGTCCTAGTCTTAGGGTAATCAACTGATAAATCTAAATGTCTTAAGAAGTATTAATTGATGTAGTGGGTCTAAGAGGTCTCACCACAATCAGGGATTAGATTATAAACCCCACCACTATTTGATAATTGAATTCTCAACCAAGACTATAGTCGAGACAATGCTTCACATAGGCCTAATGAGACATCATAACAAAGGGAAAAAGAAGGATTTGGTGAAGGAGTTGAAACATGTTCTCTAACCTATTTTAACTTTAAAACATCAATATCAACCTTGGCATCAAGCCATGCTAGTCTATCCAACACCAAATGCACCCTATGGGCCTAGGCTCTAGTAGCCTTGTTCTAGGAAAAATTTCGTCATATATTTTGAGTTACTAACACAAGGGCTGAAATGAAAACATTTTGAGATACCCTTTTTGGATTTTTTAAACATATGTGAAAACCAAGGTGGGGTAATTTGGACCAAGGTGCTCAAAATTAGACTGATACAGTCCTACAAGAGCCTAATTAGGCCTCCAATAACACTACAACCACCTCTTAGACTCTCCACAGCCCTGCCAAACCAGCTTGTAAAGAAAGGTAATTTTAAAAAATGAAAATATTACATACGTTTCAAGTTCTCCTTGGCTGTTTGGGTACCCAAACCAACAACAACCCACTCAACCTTGTCAAATTGGCCTAATACATGGAGATATTAGGCCTTCAATTGTTCAAAACCCCACTTAAACTCCTCCTCTACAAAAATGGTTCAAAATCCACTTGGAGAACCCTAATACCTATCATTACACAAAGTCTTGAGTCAAGAAGTTAGTGGAATGAATAGATATGCATTATTCTCTATAAACCCTCCAAACCTAGGGTTTTAGACCAGTCTAGACAAAATTGCTTGTAGAATGCATAAAACCCAATGAAACCACTCCAAAATAGTGAAAAATCAAATTTAACTTAGATACCTTTCCAACAAGTCTATCCTTTAGTTCTAATTCATCCGAAATTGAGATTTATGAGACAAAGTGCAGCATTTTTCTAGAAATTGCAGAGAAAATGTTCATGAAATTGCCTTCAAACTTGGAGTTCTCTGTACAATGGCATTAACCAAACCCTTAAAAATATATGAGGGGTCTATAAATACTCTAAAATCAATGGCTATAACCACTATTTGAATTTGTTAGCCATACAACCACCTTTTTGAATGTTAAGTGTCTTGACAACGTTGAAAAGTTGTCAAGCAACTTTTACAAAATTGCACAATTTGCATTTTTTGACACCAATGACCCCTAAAAATTTGTAGACATCTCAAATAGGATATATAAAAACCAAATACATCAAAGATACCCCCATACCACACCTAGGGAGGTATTGACCTAGTTTTGACCAAGATATCCATATTTGAGTACATTTAACAAATTGGCACCAAGGCCTTACAAAATGAGACAAAAGGAATCCAAAAGTTTGAAAATGGTCCTTGAGACCTTATTACACCAAAAATGAACTAAAAAACATGAAACCAAGAACAAACATCTTGAATAGGTCCCATGGACCCAACTGTGCCCCTACACCATGCTCCCAGGGAAGAATATTCTCGAGTCCCACTTGAGAGGAGGTCTTCAATTGAGACACCATGTTGTTTAATGTCATTCTTAGTCATCCAAGTAGCATCTTCTTTAGGAAGATCTTTCCATTTGATCAAATATTCCTTGTGTATCTTTCTTCTAGTTTTCTTCACCTCCTTAGTGTCAAGGATACACTCAAGCTTCAATGGTTGGCTAGGGGACAACTCCTTCACCCAATCATCATCTTCATTTGTTGTTGTACCTGCATCAAAACTTGAAACCACAAATCTTTTATATGGAAATAAATCAAATACATTAAAAATGCGAGATATGGCTACCCCAGGGGGTAGCTCAATCTCATATGCATTGGGACCAAACTTGTGAACCACCCGACATGGTCCTATCTTCTTCATCATCAGTTTAGTGTACTTTCCCTTGGGAAGTCTTTCCATCTTTAGATGTGCCAATACCAAATCACCAACCTTTTATTGTAGGTCTCTCCTCTTGAAATCTTCCCTTTCTTTATACTTTGCCATATTGTTTTGAAGGGTTTCTCTTACTTGTTGATGAATGTCCTTGATCGATACAACAAAATATTCTCCTTGAGCACTGCTCCTATCAATCCCTTGGAGATATCTCAATTCATACACACCTCTAGGGTTCATCCCATAAACAACTTCAAATGGGCTCCTTAAAATGCTCCTATTCATAGAATCATTATAGGCATACTCCGCTTGAGGTAGGACTAGATCCCAAGCCTGCTCATGTTCTTTGGTAAGACATCTCAAGAGGTTTCCCAAGGATCTATTAACAACTTCTGTTTGGCCATCCATTTGTGGATGATAGGCTGAGATATAAGACAATTGTGTGTCAAGTTTCTTCCATAAGGTCCTCCAAAGGTGACCTATAAACTTGGAATCCCTATCAAAGACAATATTCAATGGTAAACCATGAATTCTCACCACTTCTTTGAATAAAAAACCTACAATCTAAGATGCATCATTAGTACAGTTGCATGGAAGAAAGTGTGCCATCTTACTAAACCAATCAACAACCACAAAAACTCTATCAAAACATCTTGGAGTTCTAGGCAGCCCTAGTACAAAATCCATACTCACACTCTCCGAAGGCATATTGGGAAGTGGTAAGGGTTATAAAGCCATGCATTTGAGGAAGTATCTTTGGCCCTTTGGCAAATAGAACACCCTTCAACATACATCCTTACATCAACCTACATTTTTGGCCAATAATATAATCTCCTAACCAAATCCAAAGTCTTTTCAAGCCCAAAAAGACCCCCCAAACTTCCACAATGCTTTTCTTTAATAATATTGTCCCTCATTGAACATCTAGGTATGCATAACTGACTCCCCTTGAAGAGTAAACCATTCTAAAGAAAAAAATCAGAATACTCACTGTGGAAGGTATTGGAGGATTGTTCACAAACCTCATGAACCTCCTTGAAATTTGCATCATCATGGTACATGCTCTTGAGTGCATCTATCCCCATGCTTTGGAATTGAATTTCTCGCACCATGAGGGCTCTCCTATTAAGAGCATCTGCCACCTTATTAACTTGACCTTTCTTGTGCTTTATGGTGAATGTGTAGGCTTCCAAAGATTAAACCCACTTCATATGCATGTGGTTAAGCTTATCCTATCCATTCAAGAAACTGAGAGCATGGTTATCAGTAAAAACAACAAATTATTTGGGCAGCAAATAATTTCTCAGTTTTTTAAGAGCCTGCACCATAGCATACAATTCCAAGTCATATGAAGAGTACTTCCTTTTTGCATCATTGAGTTTCTCTGAGAATAATGCCACTGGTCTACCCTCTTGGCTGAACAGTACCCCTATGGCCTGATTGCTAGCATCACATTCAATAGTGAAAATCTTATCAAAATCAGGGAGAACAAGCATAGGCTGATGTGCTACCCTTTTCTTCAAATACTCAAAACTCCTATCAGCCTCGTTAGTCCAAGAAAACTTATATTTACTTCCACTCTTAATAGTATCTATCATTCTATCATAGGTGCACTAATATGACTAAAATTCTTTATGAACTTCTTATATAAACTAGCAAGCGCATGGAAAATCCTAACATCACCAACTGACCTTGGGGTTGGCCAATTAAGAATGGCCTCTACCTTGGAGGGATCCATTTTCAGATTTCTCTTGGAGATGACAAAACCAAGGTACACTATTTCATCCTTCAAGAAATCACATTTCTCCAAATTGATCATGAGTTTCTCCTCATGTAACCTCCTAAGAACCATGTCCAAATGTTGCAAATGTTATTCTTTGACCTGCTAAACACAAGAATATCATCAAGGTAAACAACAAATTTACCAATAAAAGGTTTCAACACCTCATTCATTAGGTACATAAAGGTACTAGGAGCATTTGATAGCCCAAAGAGCATCACCATCCATTCATATAGGCCTTCATTAGTCTTAAAATCAATCTTCCATTCATCCTCCTCTCTAATCCTTATTTGATGGTAACCGCTCTTAAGATCAATCTTTGAAAAGTAACATGCTCCCCCCCCAAATAGTCCATTAGGTCTTCAATCTGTGGTATTGGGAATCTATATCTAATAGTGATCCTATTAATGGCTCTTGAATCTGTACAAAGTCTCCATTTACCATTCTTCTTAGGTGCTAGGATGGTGGGTACTGCACATGGGCTTAAACTCTTTCTCACCAAACCCTTATCTAGCAATTCTTGCACTTTCCTAGCAATTTCTTCATTTTGGGAAGGTGTCATCTTATAGGAAGCCTTGTTGGGAAGTGTGGCACCTAGAATAAGGTCTATATGATGGTTGATATCTCTGATTGGAGGCAGGTTATTAGGCATTTCTTCAACTACTATACCCTTGTATCTCTCCAACAATTGCAACACCTCTTTAGGAGTGGCTTTCCCCTTATTCACCAACAAATCTGATTTACCTTTTGGCTTCAAGATCAAGGCAAACTCTTGTCCACCCTCTTCTTTCAAGGTTCTCAAAAAATCCTTCTCACCTACCACCATGACACTAGAGCCAACTTTCCTATCTCCACCCTCATCTGGTAAAGGGTTCAAAGTGAAAGAGTCGCCATTTTTGGTTATGGTGTAAGTATTTTTTTGCCCATCATGTTGAGCATTAAGATCATACTGCAATGGGCGTCCTAGAAGCAAATGGAAAGCATCCATGGGAATCACATCATATAGGACTCTATCCCTATACCCCCCAATCTGAAACTCTACCCAAGATTGTTCATTTACAAGCACTTGATGTCCCCTACTCAACCAAGACACCTTGTAAGGGGTAAGATGAGGAATTTTCTTATGTCCTAATTTCTCAACTATTTCTACTGACACCAAATTATCTATGGACCCTGAATCAACTATGATTCTACATACCTTTCCTCTAGATTTATAAGTCCTAAAAAGTGACTTCATCTGTGGTGGCTCCTTGGTGCTTGGCACCTTCCAAAATGTTCTCCTCATCATGAGGCTCTCCCCATATTCTAGATATGTGGGTTTGGATGATGCATTAACACTTTGGCTATTTTTCTCTTGCACTAGTTGATTCCTCCTATCACCTCTATGAGAACTAGAGGCTTTCTTTTCAGGACATTTGAAGGCCAGATGTCCCACTTGGTTATAGTTGTAGCATCTACCGGTAAAGGTACTTGATCCTCTTCCTGAACCATCATTCCTTCCTGTTTCATAGGGCCTTCTCCCTCTAGAACTTCATCTACCATTAGAGTCTCCATTTTGTTCATTTGGATTTGATTCTCCTTGTTGTCTTTGGGACTGACTTATGCCCCCAAAGTTTCCTCTTCCTATGAAACTCCTACCTCTTCCTCTACCTTCCTGGTCACTCTTCCTCTTCAACTTTTCTTTTTCCCTCAAAGCCACTTGAAAATACTCATCCATGGTCTTAGGAACAAGAAGGGTGATCTCATCATAGATATTAAATATTAGGCCATTTAGGTATCTAGCCACCTTTTATCTTTCATTCTCCACATGTCCTGATCTCATATTGAGTTTAGGAAACTCCTCAGTGTAGGCAGCCACATCCATATCTTTCTATTTCAAGTTTTGCATCCTTCTGAACACTTGAACCTCATAATCAGCAGTTAGGAATTATCGCTTCACTTTGTTCACCATCCTATCCCATGAATTGATCATAGAATTTTATTTTTTTTACCCTTTCTCCTTGGGTGTAATTCCACCATGTCAAGGCAGAACCCTTCAACTTGGTCTTGGCAAATTTTACCTTCTTATCTTCAGGCACCTCCTTGTACTCAAAATAGTTGTTCAAGGCATCAATCCACTCTATCAACTCCTCAAAATCCATTTTCCCTCCATATATTGGAAAATCCATCTTCACATCAGTAGCATCCCCTTTGACTATCTTCAAGGCATTTATAAACCTTCTTTCTTTAGGAGGGATCTCCTCTTCCTGAGGTCTTGCAAGAGGGGTCTAGTAACTAGTAGCCATGTTCTGAGACAAATTTAGTCATATCTTTTCATTTACTAACACGAGGGCTTAAATGAAAACATTTTGAGATACCCTTTTGGAATTTTTTCATCATATGTTAAAACCAATGTGGGGTACTTTGGACCAAGGTGCTCAAAATTAGGCTGATACAATCCTAAAAGATCCTAATTACGCCTCCAATAACACTACAACCACCTCTTAGACTCTCCACAGCCATGCCAAACCAACTTGGAAAGAAAGGGAATGTCAAAAATGAAAATATCACATAGGTTTAAATTTATCCTTGGCTTTTTGGGTACCCAAAACAATAACAAACCACTCAACATTGTCAAACTGGCCTAATACATGGAGATATTAGGCCTTCAATTGCTCAAAACCCCACTTAAACTCCTCTACAAAAATGGTTCAAAACCCACTTGGATAACCCTCATACCTATCATTCTACCAATTCTTGAGTCAATTCGTTAGTGGAATGAATAGATATGCATAATTCTTGATAAACCCTCCAAACCTAGGGTTTTAGACCATTCTAGACAAAATCGCTCATAGAATGCACAAAATCCAATGAAATCACTCCAAACCAATACCAAATGAAAGGCAACTCAGATACCTTTCCAAAAATTCTATCCTTGAGTTCTAATTCATTCTAAATTGATATTTATGAGACAAAGTGCAGCATTTTTCTGGAAATTGCAGAGAAAATGTTCGTGAAATTGCCTTCGAACTTGGAGTTCTCTGTACAATGGAATTAACCAACCCCTTCCAAACATATAAGGGGTCTATAAATACTCTAAAACCAATGGCTATAACCACCAGTTGAATTGGTTATCCATACTGTATACACCTAAAAATGGTCTGAAGATAATTAATTAAATAAGCAATTATTTAATTAATCCTTGTTCCCAATTTAATTAGATTCACTAAGAAATTTGATTAAATTTCCCCATTCATCTACTTATTAATAAATCTAAGGATTTATTTAATAGGTTCATTTCATTTCACCCCTTTAATTAATTAATTCCCTCCACCAAATTCATTTCTTCAAATCCTTTAATTAATTAAAACAAATCAAATTTATGAGTTGTTGAGATTAATTATCCTTTTCCTATTATTTGAATTTCTAAATTCAAATTCTCCTAACTTCTGACACTCCTAAACCTAACCATTCCTAAACCTAACCCATTCTACCTACCACCATGTCCCCTTTCATCCAACATCTTCTAGAACCTTTGTGACACTTGTCACTAAGTGTTCCCTTTCATTCTAACTCTTTCTAGAAGCCTCTTGACACTTGTCACCATAGAGATGACAAATGTTCCCTTTAATCCAACCCCCTTTGCCATCATCCTCCAATTTAACCATTGACATCTTCAGATCAATCTTGACCGTTGATTCTTGCCACATCACCCCTAACCTTGGAAAATCCTATAAATAGACCTCATTTTGGAGCAATATGGGTCCTAATTTCATGTCCCAATTTCATATCATTCTTGCATATCGATTGATTCATCTCATTTGCATTCATGCATTGTTATTATAGGCATCTAGCTTATAGTTTATTAGTTTTAGCAATGTTATCATGCTCAATTTTAGCTTAAATATTAGCTTAATCATGCTAGATCAATCATTCATGTAGCTTAATCATGCTATTCTTGCTAGATCATGCATTTTCATCATTCAAATCCTCCATCTAAGTGTACTCAAGTCACTGGAATATGCATAATAAGATCTAAGAACATTTTTCATACTCACATTTACTAGGAGGCAATAAGTCAATTAGCTATGGTTTTGTCTTTCTTTGATTTAAATATTCTAACCATGCTTGTAATGATTTATTGAGTGCATTGTGGTTACAGGTACAGGTACACTTCACAGAGCATGACATTTTGGTGCCCACCATGGGGCAGAAATCATCATTTTCGGCATCTTAATCTTCAGCAAACTTCATCTCTACCAGATCAGAATCAGAATGTCGTACGAGTTGATTTTCCAACTCATACAAACTACCTTTTAGCCCCAGACGACACTTCATCCTGACTCATGCTAGGTATAATTCTGACTCGTACGAGCTTTTACATTGAAAATTTTTTATTCATTCTAGCTCATTCTTGTGTCGTACGAGCTAATTTACACTATCGTACTAGAGCTAATTATGTTTCGTATGAATTTATGGCTTCAAAATATTATGTCGTACAAGTCTACTTTTATTCCTGTGCAAAATCTAAATTTGTGTCGTACTAACTGATAAAGCATGTCGTACGAGTCTCTGGTTCTGTGATTTTTTGAAAAACTGCAAATTAGAATTTTTAAGTTTGTCTATACGTTGGTAATTTACATTTTTGAAGGCCTTCTAGTCATTTTAAGCCCCTAAAAGCTTTGAAAGAGCATAAATCTCATCTACAACTCTTGGAGACCTTTCCAACGAGTTAAATGATTCGTAATTTCGAGTCTCGAGCAGAAAGTTATGCCTATTTGAAGTTAGGATAAAATTTCATAGTTTGGATCACTAATGCTAATCTTGTTATGTCTATGAGATGTTTGCAGCCTAACTCTTTTCTACAGGATGCTTGTCAAAGATACGCTTGTCAAAGACAAATTCAAAACACAATCATGACTACTAATGGATCTATTTTGCAGGTTGCCTAAGGATTCAGCAAAAACTTTGTGTATTCTTTAAGATTTTTAGGCACACTTCAATTTGGGCTAAAAAATGAACTATCATGTCTTATGTGTCTTTGATGATAGGCAAGTATTCTCTCACCTTTATTAGGTGATTAGAAAGCTAGACTCATATTTTTCTTTCATTAGTGCATCTCTTTAGCAGGCATGCCCTCCCGAGGAGTTATTAACTCTTAGCCCTTAAGGCCGGTGAGAGGGGAACGACCTAAGTGGGAATGGCTAATGCCAAGTAATCCAACCCACTATAAAATAAATTTGTTTTTGATGAAAATCAAAGCAACAGCAGTGCTCGGGAATAGCTCTCCTCTGTACCTTCGGGTATATCAAACCTTGGTTTTCAAGGCTGGGAAACCTCTTAATTGAGTTTATACCCCGACGCGTCAAACGGATCCCTTACTAGTGTCAGTTAAAATAGAAGCTACCTAATTCACTTCTGAAAGGGTGATAATCTTTGTGCAAGAGAGATAGTAACTCTCCCAAGGCACTTGCCATATCATGCCCCCATTAGCATTTGGAGTCAGATAATACAGCATTGAGAATCCATTGCGTGAGACTCAGCGGCCGTATTTTGATTAGCTATTGGGTATGTACCTAAGTCAGCAAGCAAAGGTTTTCATTCTCAGCCAGCTTCCTTAGGGTTTAGCTTGATTGAGAGTCATGTATCACATCATGTATTTGTTGTGTATTCATCCCTAAATTGAAAAATCAGACACTTAAAACTGGAAAACCAAAGTGAAACATCAAAATTCAGTGATCAAAACTCAAACAAGTAAACAATTTTTATCACTGTTCAAATACCTATCATACGAGTCAGATGTCTTTGTCATATTTCTTGATCCTCTGTCATACGAGTCTAGATTCTTTGTCGTACTACTTGATCTTCTATCGTATGATTCAAGGTTCTATGTCATACGAAAGACTGCTTTACATATGAAGTCACTAGTCTGTCGTTATGTTCTGTATCTTGTGTCGTCCTAAGCTGAATCTTACGTCGTATGAAACTCTGCATCTGTCAGTCCAGAGTTGTGTCCTGCATGCCTGTTTCAGATTTATCATTTCTTCCTGATCAATTTGCAGTAAGCATAAACACTTGTTATCTGTCAATCCGTGCTTAGATTGTCTACTTGGTTTTCTTGATCAAGTTATCATCCATCAAAATCAGACTCTAGAACATATACACCTCAAGATTTTCAAAGTGCTCACCCCCAACAAGTTCAAAATCTAAACATCTCAAAGTGCATTATCACCCTCTTTGGTAAACTGATCAATCAAACATAGTTTCTCATCAGGATCAATCATCCTTTATCACGAAACTGAAATGTTTGGTCAAGATAACCTTGTCCCACATCATAGGATATATCATTCCTACTGGACTTGGTTCTTATCAAATCATCACCATTGCACTCCTAAACTGAAGATCGAAAAACTTGCAAACCTTTAAACACTTGAATCCTCTTTTAGTGTCATATCAGTTTATGGCCTTGAAATTGACTATTGATCACTTACCCAAAACAACTTTTAGACAATCAAACCCCTGAAATGGAAACAAGAACATTTGCAATAGCTGAAAATCATATCAACATGACATACCAAAGAAAAACACAAGAAGAAAACATGACAAACCAACATATCAAAGCAATCAAACAAGTCCAAAATCAAAATCAAACTATGTTAAAACCTCACAAGGATTTAAATACATCTCAAAAGAAAGGTGGCTCTTTTATGCACCTCTTAAAGAGATCCCTAAGGGATTTGGCTAAAGAAGATCAAATTGTGCACCCATGTCTAACAATGATCCATCCATCCATAAGCAAATCGACTCTCCAAAGGCATATATTCCTACACCTCTTGAAAGCTTGCAAGAACCTTCCATAGCATCATTTTCAAACAATACATCCAAAACTGAAGTTTCCCAAGGGATATCCATGATTACCATCAAACCTATTTCAGAGGATCCTATTCAAAGCTCATCTCCTTCATATCCAAGCATTGATTCCTTGCAAAATCCACATAGCGCTTCCTTGCAAATTAAAGTCCTCATTCATAGAACGCTTGTTAAACATGTCCTAATAGATGGGGGAGTTAGCTTGAACATTTTCTCTATGAATCTTGTCCATGCTTTAGGATATTCAAAAGATGCAGCTGATCCCCAAAAAAGGATTAAAATCAAAGCACATAATGAAGAAGAGTATTCATCTAAAGGAATGGTGATATTACCTATCAGGGTCGGACCTTTACAAAAAGACACAGCATGCCAAGTTCTAGACTTGGACCTACCATATAATATACTCTTGGGGAGACCATGGATACAAAACATACAAGATATTACATCAACAGGTCATCAATGCTTAAAATATCCATACAATGGATAGGAAATCACAATATCAGAAGAATCAAATCCATTGCATTGTTGTAGTAATCTGAAATCAACCCAAGAGGTCATTGTCCCACATAACAGAGAGGTAGTAGCTTTAAGCACACAATCCAAGGATCAATCATTTACATCAATTTTGTCAAACATGGAAAAACAAATGCAGCTAAAAGATCAAGGAACCGAAGAATATTTGATATCATGGAAAAACAAACAAGAGAAACTTCAAATTGAGAGGGATGAAGAAGTAGATATACTAGTCAATGTAGTTCACACGTAAGCAAAACAAACATTAGGAACTAGCCTACTTGAATCAGAATCACATTCGACTGACATGGACTTAACCGAGGATGATCATGATTTTCTTATACAAGGTTAGTTTGATGAGAGTATCATTCTAGACATGGAAATACATATCGAAAGCTTTGATATCTCTATCATGACCCCTAATATCTTTGAAACTATTCAACTTGAAGATCCTTTATCCTAAACCTATGGACTGGGAAAATGAAGGACATACTACTATTGATACCTTACCTAATGACCATGCCATATCCTTATATCTTGATGAAATCAAACCCGCAACAACTTTCACCAGGGATTCTGCTAATGCATCTTCAAGTCAAATGGATGTCAAATATCCTAGTCGCAAAATTGAAAATCAAGAAAACAATATTAGGTCTAATGTTGAAAACCATTTATTGGCAACATTAGATCAGAAAAAAGTAAAAACAAAGGACGCATCTAATGGTGAAAACCTCCTTGAGGCGTCGGAAGATGGGAGATTTGACACTTTACCTGAATGTTATCAAGAGAAGTTATCTATCATAATAGCACTAGCAAAGGCAACTATCATTGGCACAATTGATCTATATCCAACAATCTCTTTATCAGAACTAGCAAGACAAAAATACTTGGAACCCTTCAAAAGGAGGCAAATCAATTTTACATGTTCATATATAGACGTTCTAGGGTTCGATCCATATCTTACAATACATCGCCTGAATATCAGTCCAAGAACAAGCATCAATAATGGAACACAGCATGGATCAAGAGCAAGCATCAATAATGGAACACAACATAAATTAGAAGTAGGCATTCTATTTATCAAAATGGTTGTAGAATGGAATATTAAACAACTTCAAGTCTTTGGAGACTCTCAGCTTGTCATTAATAAATTCAATGATGACTATCAAACAAAAGATGACAAACTCATGCCTTATAAAAAGATAGTGGATGATATCAAGAAGTACTTTGTAGAAATAACTTTTGAATAGATCTCAAGAAATGACAACAAAGCAGCAGATGCCATGGCTACACTTGCTTCTCTATTGCAGACACAGGAAAATCAACAGCGTTATGAATTCCTGGTTGAAGAGTTGTTTCATCCCACCTATAATTATCCTAATTCCCAAACCATCTGTCAACTTATTGGACATGATTCCTCTTGCTATGGCCAAACTTACACATACTTGAAAGATAATATCCTACCTCCTGACTTATTGAAGAACCAAAAGAGAAACTTTATTCGCCAATCATCTCATTTTACTCTCATCGTGGATACCCTATTTAAACGAGGTCTAGATGGTAATCTCTTACAATGTATTGAACAAGAAGAATCTGAGAAGGCCTGACATGAAGTCCATAGCAGCATTTGTGGCACTTATTCAAGTGGTCTTACCCTTTCAAAAAAACTCATACGCTTGGGATACTATTGGCCGACTATGGAACAAGATTCTTTTAAGATAGCAAGAACATGCAAACAATGTCAAATCCATGGGAATTTGATCCATGCACCAGCACAAGAACTACATGCTTTAGCAACATATTGGCCTTTTTGTCAATGGGGACTTGATCTAGTAGGAAAGATAAATCCTTCTTCATCTAATGGACATAAATTCATCCTGGTAGCTACTGAATATTTCACAAAATGGATTGAGGCGGTACCTCTCATAAATATCACAGGAAAACAAATTGCTGCATTTATCTTGAATTATATCATCTGTCGCTATGGAATACCAATGACCATTATCATTGATAATGGGCAACCATTCAAGAATCAAGATGTATAAGATCTATGTGAGAAGTTCAAAATCCAGCACAGATTTTCCACACCATATTATCCACAGGGAAATGGGAAGGCAGAAGCATCTAACAAAACTATTCTGAAAATCCTCAAAAAGATAGTGAATGATGCTGGGAAATATTGGCATATTCAACTGAACCCTTCTCTATGGGCCTACCGCACACCAACAGGTGCCACACCGTTCTCTCTTGT
Organism: Cryptomeria japonica; assembly: GCF_030272615.1. Lineage (NCBI taxonomy): Eukaryota > Viridiplantae > Streptophyta > Pinopsida > Cupressales > Cupressaceae > Cryptomeria > Cryptomeria japonica. The sequence continues at coordinate 528,773,396 of NC_081411.1, forward strand.
ATATGAATCAGAAGCCATATTGCCAATCGAAGTAGAGATACCCTCTCTACGTGTATCACTAAAAGGTCTCATCCTAGATGATGAAGAACGAGTATCTAGACTACAAGAGTTAGAACTGATCCAGGAACAAAGACAAAATGTCTTTGATCATCTAAAGGTATATCAACAAAGAATGTGTCAGAGCTATAATCATAAGGTAAAACCATGAATCTTTCAAGTGGGAGAACTAGTGCTAAAGGAAAATCCACGCAACCAAGCAAATCGAGAAAAGAAAGGCAAGTTTGAACCAAACTGGTTAGGTCCATTTGTGGTCATAGAAGTATTTGGATTGGGAGCATATCAGTTATCAACACAAGACAGTGATCAACTCGAAGAACCTATCAATAGCATGCATCTGAAAAATCAGAAAAATCAAAAACAGTGAAAAATTAGAAAAAGTGAAAAATCAGAAAAAATGAAAAAAAGTGAAAAAGCAGAAAAAGAAAATCCAAAAAAAATCAAATATCAGAAAAAGTGCAATAAAAATAGATGGTGAAAACCTGGCAAACAGGTGCTATCTGTCTGCTAGCTCTTCCATCTATTATTTTATGCATTCATTCTTCCATCAGCGTTATCCACATGCATCATAAGCCTTTATACATATGCAGACATCCCAAGTGGCTTCTTAACATAGTTTGGATCATTGGATATATCATAACGACTTTGTTTCTAGGCTTGGGGCAAAATCCTGCACTTAGCTGGGGGCAAAACTTTGGATCATTTTGAGCTTAATCAAATAGGTAGAACAAACGATCAGACAACTCTTATCGAGTGAAAACTGAGACACGTCCAACATTGAACACAAGATCAAACTATCACTATCAAGCTATCACAAAATCAATCTAAGCACATCACACACTTTTAAGTGGAATAATATCTTTTGGATAATGATTGTAATATGATTGTTCAACTTTTCTATATTGATTTTTGCTATCATGATTTCTGAGTGACTCTAGGATGTCATTGACTAGAGGAACAAGGAATAAACATGGTATTTTTCCTGTCTGTTGTCTGAAAATTAATCATTAATATGTGCAAATTTGTCTCGAGACATGCTCATCGAAGTATCATTGAAGACATTTCCAATTTGCATATTGAAATGATTAATACTGCCTATTTTACGCAAACAACACTCAGGTCATCTTGGTTCAGTTATACCTCGATGCTTGTGTTAACTTGCTATATCAAAAATATAGGAAAGAAGTGCTCATGTCATCATGTTTTAATTATACCATTGATGTTTGCACTCACTTCCCATATTTCAAAAGCTCAATGATGACAAAACGCAAAATAATCCAGTGACTGGTCCGGTCGTAGCTTTGCATTCCATTGCATTTTAGCTTGCATTTCATTCTTGCATGGGATCCTAAAGGCTCCTTTTATCCAAGCCTAAATCTATCGCATGAATCATCAAAGTATCATCACAAGTGTATACACAATCAGAATGATGACTCATCTCTCTCATGAAATTATCAACCCAGCAAATCTTATGCTACCTCTCTCAACATAATCAACATTAGCATATCCAAATATTTCTGCAACTTGATATCAACAAATTGTCAGTTCTTTACCTATAAACCTTATCAAATCAAATCTATTGATCAAACCTAATCAATTCTATCATGTCTTATATAGGATGAATCCTTCCTAAAACCAGACGATCTGATTCTGATTCATGTCTTATATAGGTGTATCCTTCCTGAAACCAAACGTTATGATCATGTCTTATACAGGATGAATCCTTCCTGAAACCAGATGCTTTGATCATCATTGTCTTATATAGGATGAATCCTTCCTGAAACCAGACTGAATCTAATCAATCAAGATTTTTCAATCTTATCAATCTAAGCAATCAAGCTAATTGAAGAACTTGCATTTTCATCAACCACAGTTACAGAAATCAAATCAAATCTATCGGGATATCAATCTCGCAAAAACTCCAAAGATCAATTATCTCAATTGATCTCCCGAGGGGGCATCATCATACCAAAATTTAGCAACCAAGAGCTGGGGCATCCTATCAAATCAATATCATCATCAAAATGAGATTATTCTTTGAATCAATGCGTCATCACACCTCGCTTCAAAGAGGGGCAAAATGTATACACCTAAAAATGGGTTGAAGATAATTAATTAAATAAGCAATTATTTAATTAATCCTCCTTCCCAATTTAATTAAATTCACTAATCAATTTGATTAAATTTCTCCTTTCATCTACTTATTAATAAATCTAAGGATTTATTTAATAGGTTCATTTCATTTCACTCCTTTAATTAATTAATTCAAATTAATTAATTCCCTCCACCAAATTCATTTCTTCAAATCCTTTATTTAATTAAAACAAATCAAATTTATGAGTTGTTGAGATTGATTATCCTTTTCTTATTATTCAAATTTCTAAATTCAAATTCTCCTAACTTCTACCACTCCTAAACCTAACCATTCCTAAACCTAACCCATTCTACCTACCACCATGTCCCTTTCATCCAACATCTTCTAGAACCTTTGTGACACTTGTCACTAAGTGTTTCCTTTCATTCTAACTCCTTCTAGAAGCCTCTTAACACTTGTCACCATAGAGATGACACATGTTCCCTTTAATCCAACCCCCTTTGCCATCCTCCTCCAATTTAAGAATTGATATCTTCAGATCAATCTTGATCGTTGATTCTTGCCACATCACCCCTAGCCTTGGAAAATCCTATAAATAGACCTCATTTTGGAGCAATATGGGTCCTGATTTCATGTCCCAATTTCATATCATTCTTGCATATCGATTGATTCATCTCATTTGCATTCATGCATTGTTATTATAGGCATCTAGCTTATAGTTTATTAGTTTTAGCAATGTTATCATGCTCAATTTTAGCTTAAATCTTAGCTTAATCATGCTAGATCAATCATTCATGTATCTTAATCATGCTATTCTTGCTAGATCATGCATTTTCATCATTCAAATCCTCCATCTAAGTGTAGTCAAGTCACTAGAATATGCATAATTAGATATGAGAGCATTTTTCATACTCGCATTTACTAAGAAGCAATAAGTCGATTAGCTATGGTTTTGTCTTTCTTTGATTTAAATATTCTAACCATTCTTGTAATGATTTATTGAGTGCATTTTGGTTGCAGGTATAGGTACACTTCATAGAGCACGACACATACAACCACCTTTTTGAATGTTAAGTGTCTTGACAAAGTTGAAAAGTTGTCAAGCAACTTTTACAAAATTGCACAATTTGCATTTTTTGACACCAATGACCCCTAAAACTTTGTAGACATCTAAAATAGGATATATAAACTTGAAATACATCACTGATACCCCCATACCACACCTAGGGAGGTATTGACCTAGTTTGAGCAAGATATCCATATTTGAGTACATTCAACGAATTGGCACCAAGGCCTTAGAAAATGAGACAAAAGGACTCCAAAAGTTTGAAAATAGTCCTTGAGACCTTATTACATCAAAAATGAATAGCAAAACATGAAACCAAGAACAAACATCCTGAATAGGTCCCATGGACCCAACTGTGCCCCTACACCATTAACCAAGTCATCTTTTTATCGGTACTACCAGTCCAATATGAGTCAGTCACTTGTGTCCAACCCACTGCAGGGTTTTACAACAGAGTAAACAAGAAAAACAAGAACAATGAAAACAATCACTAAAACTGTTTGAGATATGATATAAATTTTCTTTGTGTGTTGTCTTTTAAATTGGTTTTTGATTATTATTCCCTCTGAGTAACTAAAGGAAGTCTATCTTGACTAAGAGGAGCAAGGACTAGGGGCATAATATTTTTCTTTGCTTTTTTCTTGTAGGAATGATTCTGATGATCTAGAAACAGCTCATAAGATGGGTATCTATGATTAGTGCATTCACATCAAGCTGAAATCCCCACACATACCCCAACTCCGTTTATTTGTATGCTATAGGGAGGTTGGAATTATTTCCTTGTCTGTTTTGAGTAAATTTCTTTATCATGCAATCTGGATACATGCTTAATCTGTCCTAGGATATGAACGATAAAAGGGTCATTACAGACAAGATAATCAATATTGCATATGAAAAGGAAGGAACTCTTCTTTTTCTGGTGTTTTTGCACGAAAGAAACATTCAGGTCATCCTGGCTCTTCATGCCTTGGTGCTTATGTTTGCTTGCTAGATCAAAAGGATGTGACATTCAGGTCATCTTGGCTTTTCATGCCTTGGTGCTTATGTTTATCTTAGACATTGTAAAATGATCAGTGATGATAAATCAGCATACCAAATCTAGTGACTAAGTTTTAGGTTGCATTCATACTAAATTTTGTGCATTTTTAGTGATTTCAGCATGATAACATTGATCTCTTCATCTTTTGAATGAGACCCTGAATTTGAAACAATCATTATTTTTCTACTAAGTGGTCGACTGCAAATCATCATCATCAACATGACTAAGTACCTATGTATGGACATTACAATTACTACATAATATGTTAGTTGCATACATGATCATATCATATAGATCCAAAATCCATTGCATGTCCATTTACATCCATAGTATTACATTGAAAAAAAAAATAGTAAACATGGCATGGCATTCACATATACATTTGCATCTTCATGTTCATCCATTAGGTCATTCATTTGCATGATAAAAAGAAAAACATCCATGATCATAAGCAATATAGACATACATATCAATCAACACAAGTACAAGAGGTTGAATCATTTGTCATATATATATCTCATCAAAAATATCAATGTCAAAAGGTAAAAATGATCTCAAAATGTCATATACAATGTCTATTGGAGTAAGAAATATATCAACTACAAAAATGGGGTAGAAAATATGGGAGATATACAAAAATATAACTCTCCACCTCTCCCTAATTGTTGAGAGGAGGAGGTGGTGGTTGTTGTACAGGGGCATCATCCTGTCTAGGTGCTCTAGCTCCCTTAGATCGAGCCATATAATTAGAATAACGCACAACCTACCTATCTACTTGGACCACCGCGCTATAGGCTACCACGTAATATGTTGTTATGATAGTCTAGTGAACAACCTCATGCTGGAGGTTGTCCCGTTCTTCCCTCATCCTCTTGTGTAGGGGAAAAAGTGAGACTAAATATGAAAACCCTAATCCCACTCTCATACACAATCATGGAATATGAAAGAGCCTAGGGAGGTAATGCACGTCAGCCACTTCTTATGAGAAAGAGAGATTCATGGATTACCTCTTAGGTTTTCTTTTCCTTTGTTGTAAATGAGAGAGAGAGAGAGAGAGGAATGTTGCAAAATGCAATCTAACCTAGAGAGCAAATAAGCAAGAAAATCCTAATCTGAGAATGCAAATCAAAGAACAACTGATACACTGATGAAAAGTATAGATCAAAAGGCAAAATTAGAGGTGCACCTGTGTATGAAATTTGAGAAAATATTTCTAGGACCAGGGTACCACGCCACTATCCTGATTCTACAATTCTAGAGCTGCAACTAACAGGAGGGATTCTAAGATCTGTAAAGTATTGTTCTGTCAAGTCCTACTGATAGAGGGCAAGAATAGGGTGCCATGCCCTTTTCCTTGACAAATTTCTTCACTTCTGATACTTCTGGGTGGTTTTGATTCTTGTTCCAGATCTATAACTACTTTTGGATTCATGTTTCTGCACCTACAACTGAAAAGTGAAGGTTTGGGGTGGCTATATAGGGTTTTTCCTTAGTCAAACCCCCATTTTGGTGATTTCCACCTCCACAAATATTCAATAATGTATTGAAAATGTGTGTGCAAGAACCTTGGGTGTATGCAAGATCCTAAGAGTGAAAGTAAACAACCTAGAGCAACCCTAAAGAGTAAACCCTAATTGCTTATAATTGACAAAGTAAATTCTCTAAATCCACAATGCAAAGTGATCTAAAGCATGAATATGAATCAAAATGAAGCTTATGAAAAGACATGAAAATAACATGAAACCATACCCAACCCCAAGGGAGAGGTACAAGCCAATCGTCAGTCGATGAGCTCCTGTTGTTCTTCTACATCTTCAAAAGCCCCCAATTGATAAGATGATGCTTGATGAATGTTTGATGGATGAAATATGAATGTTGAATCTTGTTGAAGAGTTCAAAGATCTACTCATCCACTGCAAAGAAGGCTTGAATACTCCAAAAACTTGTTCCTACATTCTTAGAAGCAGACCCCTTCAAATGAAGAAAGAGATCTCTTAAGTATGAAACCCTAGATCTTAATTTCATATTTAGGCTGACCTAGGATTTGAATTTCCTGCAGATATTTTGGGATTAATCATTATTATATCATAGGATTGTGCTCCCAAAATTTTTGGGAAAAAGTCGCAAACCATGTGCATTCCCATCATGGTCCAACCAGCTTTTCACCAAAGTTTTGGGGCCATTAGATATGATGATATTAGAGCGCATCCCAAAGTTACAACTGATTTTGAGATGTTTTGATATGCAAAATCAGGCCTAAATGGTCGAAATAAGACATAATTAGGGTTTATGATTAAATGATTCATTGGATGAATAAAATGAAAAGGGGCACACTTAGGGTAAAGGGCACAACTTTGTAATGTGTAAAGTGATGAGACATGACCTTAGATTTAATTTAATTAATTAATTAAATGCTTAAAGGAGAATGAAAAATGCAAGATGCAAAACACACTAAGGTGGGTGCTAACCTAAGTGTGAAATTGTACCACCCTCGCAATGGTGTACAATTTATAACACTGCAGCTTTGAAGCTACATATCATGCTCAATAATTTGGCCATCACACTCTGTGATTTGTGTCTTTGCGACTGCTAGCTATATCTGCAAGCCCCTAACCCTCCCCCTCAAGGTACGAATAATATCTACAAGTGTTTGACTTCCTATTCCGACCTCCTCAACTCCACCACCCTGCTCCAATCTCCTTTGTCGCGCCTATCTTGGAGCATCATCACCGCCAGGGCTTGCTACCTCACCCATCTCAACATCAACTGTGGCCTCTCCTCCCCTATCACCACCTACATCCCCACCAACTTCTTCTAAAGACCCTCCCTCTCCCCACCTCTGATGTCGTCCTATGACGGGTGCTCTGCTACTACTCGCACTCGGATCTCCTCCTCCCCTCCTAGGTATCGCCTCTCTCTAAGCTCATGCAAGCACATCATCACTCTCATCTATCTGTGGGGCATACTCTCAAGGATTTGTGAATCGTGGGAATGGATGTCTCTGGAACCAATCCCTAAACTGGGGAATTACCCTCGCATCTACAACATCCTCCAGATACTCCCACCATTGTGGTGGTAATCCTACTAACTCTGACATGGCCAGGGCATATGACAATCTAGGCCCCTATCCTCTCCTCTCCTCATCCAAAAAATGAGTGTATTTTGTAAACTCCTGGGAAATACTTTGTAGCCTCCCATACTGCCTCAAAACCCTACTAACTACAAAATTCTCAATAATCACAGAAGATCTACCAATAAGTGGTCGCATCATAAACATATATCTTTGTTGCCTCATCCAATCATCCCACAACTCTTTACCCCTGTATGGTCATCAGACTACTTCTATCAGGTCATCTAGTTGTCTCCTCCAGTAGACCCCTAGATTGTGCTCCCGAAATTTTGGGAAAAAAGTCGCAGACCATGTGCATTCCCACCACGATCCGACCAACTTTTCACCAAATTTTTGGGGGCATTAGATATGATGATATTAGAGTGCATCCCAAAGTTACAAATGATTTCAAGATGTTTTGATATGCAAAATCGGTCCTAAATGGTCGAAATAAGAAATAATTAGGGTTTATGATTAAATGATTCATTGGAGGAATAAAATGAAAAGGGGCACACTTAGGGTAAAGGGCCCAACTTTGTAATGTGTAAAGTGATGAGACATGACCTTAGATTTAATTTAATTAATTAATTAAATTCTTAAAGAGGAATGAGAAATGCAAGATGCAAAACATACTAAGGTGGGTGCTAACCTAAGTGTGAAATTGTACCACCCTAGAAAGGATGTACAATTCATGACATTACATTTATCCCCCACTTTAGTGGTCATATGACACTACATGCATATGCAAGCTAAAGTACAGAAAGGTAAACATCATTTGAAAAAGGATATATCCATAAGTTGTTGAACGAAGCCCCCAGCAGTATCTGCAGTACACAATTAGGAACTACACCCTACCAAACCACATGTTAAATCACAAAATCACCTAATGCTTACTAAGGAAGGTGATGAAATTTGCATGTAGCTATATGCCCCCCTGTTCCAACTTGCTTACTTGTGAGGTGAAATAGGGTATCATGTTTTCCACAGCGAATTGTGATAAAGATCATGATAAAGAAAGTTCATAACAAGGATTGATTACTTTTCCAGCACATTATGGAACTCACATGGAGCGAGAGGGTGAACTCATGATTCCAATGCCACCAACGATGCTAGAATCAGAGCTTCCTATTTAAAGATATGATAGATTAAAGAAAAAGTGCAAAAATTAGGGTTTTAACTTAAAAACATAAAATCAAAAAGTGCATAATACATAAATATGAAAGTGACACCTCCATTTGTCACTTTCTAACTTTTTGTCTCTATTCACTATAGAGGAGCCCACATACAAGACATCATGCCTCGATGCTGACCTGAGTGACCTACATGGATGGAGATCCTCCACTAGTTTGTACTTGTCGACCAATTGCTTGACGAGGTGAGTTGACTTTCCATTGACTACATTTGAATTTATCATGTTTTCATAGTTTTTAGAATTGATGATGTCATCACCTAGTCCAAAACAGGGCCCACCCTTTGCAAACCTAGGGGTCCTAGGGCACCCTGGTCCTCTTAGGGAACCATGGTCCCAAGGGGGCACCATGGTCCCCTCTAGATGCCATGGTCCTAGTACTGAGCCATGGTCCTAGTAGGGCACCTTGGTCCACTCAAGGTGCTCTGGTCCCTGCTCAAGGCGACCAACAGTGATACAAGATCAGGCAATGAATGCTAGAAAAGATAGAGTGATTGCATTAATTAGATGATGATAGATGATTGATTGATTACTAATGATAGATTTCTTTGCATTTTGTAGACACTACCATACATCCACGAGCATACCGTCGGTCTCACATTTCAAAGCCTTCGGGAGCAGATCCCAAGGGTGACAATAGGAGAGAGTGATTTTCTACCTGTAGTGGTTTTGTTGGATGTGCTGACCATGTTGGCCATCTGATTCCATTCTACTATGTTGATGGCATTGATGGAGAGGTGGGATGCAGATACCTTGACATTCTCACTACCTTTGGGGGAGATGACGGTCACCCTAGAGGATGTATACCGCATTTTGCGCCTACCCATTAGAGGAGAGACTATTAGATATCAATCTAATCGCACAAAGGAAAATTACAAGAGAGAGAAGGTATATGATGTGGGGAGAGTGATATGCAGTGAGATGAGGGGTCACATTATGGTCAGCTGGCTCCTACACCCTATAGGTGAGGTTCCATTGGTGAGACGACTCATGATTCTGGCCCTTGCATTAGCTATGTGCCCTAATGGGTGCAGCACACATATGCACGGAGGACTCATCTATGCCATACAAGCCATGGAGAGACACAAGAGAGTATACTTTTGGGGTTAGAGCATGCTTGCACATCTCTATCATGACCTTGGAGAGTATGTGTTTGGACAGGGATGCAGCCTGATGACATGCACACTACTATAGGTGTGGATGTTTGAGCATATTAAATGCACTAGACCTGGTGGAGCCCCCATAGAGCTAGTCCCAGAGTAGCCTAGGGTATATGCATATCCTCTTACTCATGAGTTGTGATTTGGCGATCTCCTGTATTGGAGGTTGAGCATGGATAGATTGCCAGTGGGCAAGATCATATGGAGACCCTACTTCAAGATGTCCATGTGGGTAGCACTACGCACATAAATGTTCAGCATGTAGAGGAACCATCTACTAGAGGGATGGTATAGCCACATAGTTGTTCCCTTCTACTTCAACTAAGTTCAGTGGTAGTTTGGGTTCAAGCAGTGTGTTCCTACTGACATGTCTGTATACATCTGACACTCACAAGTGATGCCAAGGCTAGAAACCATTCCTAGGCCTACGAGTGATGAGATCAACATTACAGACTCAGATGGGTCAGATCAGGAGATAGCGATAGATTATAGAGATGATTTAGGCGTGCACCAATGGTACATCACATGGTGGAGGAGAACATACCCTGGAGGGAACCCCAGACCATGGAGATAGTTAGGTGACAAAGAGGGATCTGATGCATCCGAGGAGGATTCAGATGATCATGGTGACGACATAGAGGAGTAGGAAGCAAGCGGAGATGGAGGTGATTCTTATACCGGAGAGGGAGATCAGGATGGAGATGATGTGGAGGAGGATGAGGAGGACAAGGATGAGGAGGATGAGTCAAGTACAGTGCATCACTCCAGAGAGGATACCAGAGCCCTAGATCCATCGAGTCTCCCATGGTAGGCAAAGAGGGATCCCATAAGGAGTCCTGATCCTGATCCCCATCGGCCCACACCGACTATACAGAGACAATACAAGTGGGGAGAGCCTAGCGGGTCTCAGTCTGAGGCAGTCATTGTCCACAATCCTCACTAGCGAGAGGGAGATCTAGGTAATGTTCCATGTTATTGATTAACATATGCATCCTACCTACTTTAAATTTGATGATATAGAATGTTACTGATGAAAAACAAATTCTCTCTATCTTGTAGCTACCATCTAGGAGTGGTAATCTCTGAATTAGAATGCAGTGACAGACCTTATTGTGATTGCACACGTTCTGAGTTCCTCATAGATAGAACATAGATCCTAGAGGAATGAAAGATGAAACAAAGACCTTTTCTCCCCTATCCGGATGGAGGTGGAGGTCCTACAAGAGAGACTACGACAGACAGAGTGTGACCTAGCGGCATCACAGATAAAGGCAGCCACATACCGAGGGATCATGATGGAGAGAGATCGCAAGATCTCTTCATGGAGTCACTCGCAATCCATATCACAATACACCCCCATGGGTTCACCCGCATGGCTAGATCAGGAGGGGGCATCTAGCCACCATCCTCCTACTACTAGTCCTAGGGATAGGAGATGATTTTGATGTATTGGTGTATATATGATGACATTCATGTTTATGTTATTTGTAAGGCTTAAACAATGTACGCATTGCTTAGATTAGAAGTAAAATATTGAGTAATAAGCATGTATATCTAATTTAATTTCCATGTGATTGATTTCTCAATACTTCATGATTAAATTGATACATGTGTGATTTAATTAAATAACTAAGTATTTAATCAAATGCTATTGTGATGATGTAAAAGAATAATGTATTAAGCATGAGAACTATATGACTAATGTGATTTAATTAACTCTAATTAAACACAACATGATATAATTCTACTTAACACATAAGAAATTGTATAACATGCTAGCACATATGAAATGTAAATCTATTACAATTTACATAAAAAGAATCCAAGACAAGCAACATAGTAATGAGACATGCTTGTCAAGAATGAAGTAATGTAGACCAAACAATATAACATCATTTAATTTTACTTACTTTAATGAAGATATGCTAACAAATTACCCAATTTTGAAGAAAAAGATATCGAGAGAACAAATAGGAGACTAGAAAGAAAGAAAGAGAGAAAAAAAAGAACTAGGCACAGTATCTACAAAGGTGCATAGCATTTATGGGTTCCTTGAGAGGCGTACCTTCCACATTTGCTATAATGTAAGCACCTAATCCATAGACCTCCACAATGATGAATGGTCCAAGTGAATTAGGACTAAACTTTCCTTTCTCCTTACGTAAGGCATTCACATTGTGTTGATTCTCATAAAGGACTAAATCCCCTATCGAAAAGGAACATTGAATAACCCTATCATTGTAGCTTCGTTGCAAGTTTTTATGATACACTTGAATATGTTTGAGGGCATTTATACGTCGTTCATCGAACATATCAGGTTGTTGAATTCTTTTCTCTTTATAGGATTCATCATCCACTATGCCCCTAAGAGAAACTCTCAAAGAAGGAATTTCTAACTCCAAAGGCATAATGGCGTCAATGCCATAAACAAGATTATAAGGGGTACAACCTGTAGCAACACGTATACTCATGCGATAAGCCCACAAAGCATAGGTTAATTGAGTATGCCAATCCTTACCATGCTTGTTTGTAGTCTTTCAAAGAATTTGTTCAATTATCCTATTAGAAGACTCAGCTTGACCATTTGATTGGGGATAATAAGGTGTATAAAATTTATGTTGAATATGATATTTCTTGAGAAACTTCTTGACATCCTGATTTTTGAATGGTGTTCCATTATCTGAAACTAAGGTAGAAGGTATCCCAAATCAAGAAATATTTTTTTCCAAAATGAATTGACAAATTACTTCAGTGGTAGTGGATCGAAGAGGAACTGTTTCCACCTACTTCGTAAAGTAATTAGTGGCAATTATGATGAAAGTATGTCCTTGAGATGAAGGAGGAGATATTTTACTAACAAGATCCAAACCCCATGTAGAAAAGGGCCAAGATGCTACCTATGATCAAAGCTCTTTGGCAGGGGCATGGATCAAATTGCTATGTTGCTGACACTGATGACATCATTTAACAAATGCAAAGGAATCCTTCTCCATAATTTGTCAATAATATCCCATTTAGAGCAATCTCTGAACTAAAGACCTACCCCCAAAATGCCCCCTGCAAGAACCTAAATGTGCCTCTTCAAGAGCAATAGGGACTTAAACCTTGTTTAAGCATCAAAGAAGAAGACCATTATAACCCCTCCTGTAGAGAACATTAGAAAGGATAATGTATCTAGCAACCAATTTGTGAACCCTAGCCCTAGTATTCTTATTCACAGAGTCAGGAAAGATACCATCACTCAAATATCTTACACCATGCAAGTACCATTCATCAGAATCTATAATGCAACATTATGCCACATCACTAGGGTTATCAGCAATAGCCGAGGAAGTAAGGTTGTGAATAGTGAATTGAAGATCTACCATGGGGTCCTCTAGAGACACAAGAGAGGCAACACATGCCATCACATCAGCATGTCAATTATCTTTTCGAGGAATAGGCTCCATGGTGTAAGAATCAAATTTTTGTAACAAGGATAAAGCTAGATCTTTATATTGCGATAGTTTGTCTTGTTTAGCTTGATAAAATCATGTCACTTATCTTATGATTAACTAAGAATCTCCATAAATATGTAACTTTTTCACACTCAACACTAAGGCTACTTTAATTTCAGCTATAAGAGCTTCATATTCAGCAATGTTGTTGGTAAATAAGAAACTAAGAGGATTTGATAAAGGAATAGGCATCTTTTTTAGATAAATTAAAACCACCCCTACCCCCGATCTTGTACAACACTTAGAGTTGTCAAAGTATAGTTCCCAAGTCTCATCAACCTCAATGGAAAGAATATATTCATCGGGAAAAGACTCTGGATTGGGTAGGGAGAAGGGTGAAGGACCATCAACTAAATGATTAGTCAACGCTTGACCCTTTATTGCCTTTTGTGAGACAAACTTAAGGTCAAACTTGATCAACATCATAACCCAACTAGCTAAGCATCTAGAAAGATTGGTTTTGGAGAAAATATGTTTAAGAGGATCAAATTTAATGATAACATGGATCTCCACATTCAAGAGATAATGCCTCAACTTTTGGGTTGTAAAGACTAAAGCAAGGCACTATCTTTCTATCGCAAAATATTGGACTTTGTAATCGAGTAGAGTGCGGCTTATATAATAAATCGGGCATTCTCTACCATCCTTATCATATCATAGAGGGAATCATGGGAATCAACTATATTGGTAGATCTAGTGGAGTTGATAGGAATTTACCCATGAGTGGAATCATTCAACTTATCATTCTCATCACCACAAAATGGCATAGTAACAAGGTTGATTATTTTTTGGTAAAATGAGGGTTTAGAAGGCTTAGGATTCAAAAACTCATCTAGAGCTTCATGTAATTCATCCTTACTAAACTCATAATCAACAAAATTTCATATATCATCAAAAGCATGAACATCTTGTAAATAGAAATCTGACATTTTGAAATGAAAATTGCATGAAACTTAAACACACAATACAAGGAAAATGAAAGAAACCTATCTATTTTTGTTTTCTTTTTATCTTTTTCTATTTTCTCTCGCTCTTTTTTTATGTTTATGTAAATGAAGTAAACTAGACCTAGATCTAACAATACAATGCAATGCAAATGAAATTGGATTCGCATTGGGTTCACCAAAGATGTGTAGGGGAAAAAGTGAGACTAAGTATGGAAACCCCAATCCCATTCTCATACACACTCATGGAATACGAAAGAGCCTAGGGAGGTAATGCATGCCGGCTACTTCTTATGAGAAAGAGAGAGTCATGGATTACCTCTTAGGTTTTCTATTCCATTGTTGTAAATGAGAGAGAGAGAGAGGAATGATGCAAAATGCAATCTAACCTAGAAAGTAAATCAGCAAGCAAATCCTAATCTGAGAATGCAGATCAAAGAACAACTAATACACTACTAAAAAGTACAGATCAAAAGGCAAAATCAGAAGTACACCTATGTCTGAAATATGAGCAGAAATTTTTGGGACCAAGGTGCCACGCCACTATCATGATTCGGCAATTTTGGAGCTGCAACTGACAAGAGGGATTCTGAGATCTGCAAAGTATTGTTCTGTCAAGTCCTACTGACAGAGAGCAGGACCATGGAACGATGCCCTTGTCATTGACATATTTTTGCACTTTTGAGACTTTTGGGTGTTGTTGATGCCTGTTCCAGATTTGTAACTGCTTTCGGATTCCTGTTTCTACACCTACAACTAAAAAGGGAAGTTTTGGGGTGGCTATATAGGGTTTTACCTTAGTCAAATCCCCATGTTAGTGATTTCCACCTCCACGAATAGTAGATAATGTACTGAAAATGTGTGTGCAAGAACCTTGTGTGTATGCAAGATCCTAAGAATGAAAGTAAACAACCTAGAGCAACCCTAAAGAGTAAACCCTAATTGCTTATAATTGACAAAGTAAATTCTCTAAATCCACAATGCAAAGTGATCTAAAGCATGAATATGAATCAAAATAAAGCTTATGAAAAGACATGAAAACAACATGAAACCATACCCAACCCCAAGGGAGAGGTACAAGCCAATCGTCAATCCGTGATCTCCTATTGTTCTTTTACAGCTTCAAAAGTCCCCAATTGATAAGATGATGCTTGATGAATGTTTGATGGATGAATTTTGAAGTGTTTTGAGCCTGTGTGTTTCAACCAATGGCATTGTGTGATGAGTTAGCATAGTAATAGAGATCAGATCATGTTGCCACATCAGCCTCATCCATGTGAAGGATCCTGCATGAAGGAGATTTATCCTATCTACCTCGAGAATGTGCGAAGTCTCTGCAAACGGTGGAGAACGCGTGATGGGTTATCACCTCCTAGAAGCGGCAAAGAATGAACGATGGAGAATGTCTTGAGATCTGTTCAAGACCATTATATTTAAATGCAAAGTGTTCAATGGTCAGGATTGAACTGACTAAATTTTTCAACCTAAGTGTTTAGGGTTTAGGGTTTATGCTACCAACCTATCTATTTCCTATAAGGTCGATGTGTCATTTCATGCTGAGGTTGTTGGCAAATGTTGTGTGTGTATCTATGTGCAGAGATACGTGATTCTTGCCATACCAGTTGAGAGGATTGATACCTGCATAGTGTGTGTGTAGAAGGAAGGAACTAAAGCGGATCTACATTGGCATTGAGTGCTATTACCAGATCATTGTAATACCTGTTGATCTCTAATCACTTCAATAGTTGGAAAATCCCTTAACAGGGTAGCTTTAATGAGCTTGTTGTAAATCCTTTAATAAGGTGACTCAAAGTCATTGAGTTCATAAAATCCTTTAACAAGGTAACCTCTAACAGGGTTTAACCCTTAACTGGGTGATCCCTAACAGGATCAGTTCCTAATAGAACCTGTTATAACAGTCATTAACCAGACTAGGCTTCTAACAGAGCAGACTTCTAAAGAGTTCAAAATAGCTTGTGGGTATTCATCCCCACTGTGGTTTTTCCCAGTTGGGTTTCCATGTGAAAAATATGTGTGTCATATGTGATGTCTTTTTCATGTGATTCTTTGTTGTTTTTTGTCAAGCGGTGAATCATGTTGATCTAGCAAGTTATTATATCTCTGGTGTTAGATTATCTATTTATTCTTAAGGACAAAGTGGAAATGAGGGAGTAGGTTGTATGAAAAGCTAAGAAGATTGACCGATTCATGTCTTTCATAGTTTCACTGTGTTTAACCGGTAGTACTCTGGTTTGGACCGGTGTTAGGGATTGCCAGTAGTTTACAGCATGTAATCAAACCGGTTTAGGAAAATTTTTTGTGCCTATACTGATTCACCCCCCCCCCCCCCTCTTAGTACTAGTTTGGTACTCACTATTCATCACTGAGTTATCAATTGGTATTAGAGCGTCCTCCAGGTCCTCTGTGTTGTAAGCTTAACTGCTTGAGGGAAAGATCCTATTGTAATGATGAAGAGGGAAGGTCCAAAGTTCAACAGAGATAACTTTAAAATATGGAAGGACAGAATGAAGATATACGTTAGAAGAATGGGTGCTCAACATTGGAGCTATGTTGAGAATGTTTATGTCATCCCTATCGGTACTCTCACCAATGACCAAAAGAGAGAGATTCGGGAGAATGGGCAAGTCATGGAAGCCCTAATCAGTAGTTTATCTGACATTGAGTTTATTAATGTCAGGGATAAAGAAAATCCCAAAGAAGTATGGGATACTCTTGAGAATATCTATGGCGGTGATAAGCATGTAAAAAGAGCTAAGGAAGAAAGCCTTAGAGGGAAGTTTGAAGACATGTGGATGGTTGAAGGTGAGACCATTCAACAATATGGAATAAGAATCAAAACTATTGTTGGAGATATCAAGAGTGTAGGTGGTAAAATGGAAGATTCCATTGTTGTTAGAAAAGTTTTGAGATCCTTATTACCGGTCTATGCAATAAGGGTTTCTGCTATTTAGAAGTTGAGATCAATAAACAAGACTAAGGTATCCCTAGACTCCATCATTGCAAAGTTGACAGCCTATGAGCTAAATAGTTTTGATGGCAGTGTTCAAAAGACTTAATCAGCTTTTAGAGCATCTACTGCACCATCCAGAAAAGGAAAAGAAGCAAGCACCAACAGTGAACCAAGACAGAGCAGAGAAATGGATGATGAGGAGATTATGATGGAATTTGAAGCTCTTCTTGCCAAGAGACTTCCTAAGGGAACTGACAAATACAGAGGTAAGCTTTCTTTGAAATGCTTCTCTTGTAACTGGATAGGACACATCGCTATAAATTGTCCTAATGATGATAGCAAGGATAAACCGGAAAGGTTCAAGAAATTCAAAGGAGGAAACTGAAGAAACTATTTTGTAGTAGTTGATGAAGGTGTCACAGATGAGGAATCAAAAGATGAAGAAAATGAAGATATTGTGTTTGTTGCAGTCAAAGAGGATGTGTCAGACAAAAAGGCTCTTGTCTCCCGCTTTGATAATTCCAATGAGTGGATTATTAACAGTGGTTGTTCTCACCATATGACTGGTGACTGGAGCAAGTTTATATCTCTAGAAGAGTATGATGGTGGGGTGGTTTGTTTTGGTAATGATGCACCATGTATGGTCAAAGGAAGATGGTCCATCTCTCTAAATGGAAAGAGAAGTGCTAGCAATGTGTATTGGGTGGAAGGCCTCAGACACAATCTATTGAGTGTTGCCTAGCTGAATGAAAGTGGACTCACTCTGGAATTCAAAAATGGAGTCTACAAACTCAAAGGAAAGAATGGTGAACTGATGGCCACCGGTATGCAGACCAAAGGTAACTTATTTTAGCTGAATGTAAATATAAGTACATGTCTTATGGCTAAGTTTAATGATAGTTGGATATGGTATAGGAGACCCTGCCATGTAAACTTTGATAACATAGTAAAGGCCAGTAAGATCAAGGCAGTTAGAGGACTGCCAATGCTGAGCAAACCAGAAAATCCTTTGTGCAGAGAATGTCAACTGGGGAAAATGTCTTCCTCAACCTTCAAAGGTAAATCTTTCACTGCTGACAACTTACTTGATCTTGTGCATACTAATTTGTGTGGTCCTATGAAAACTAGGAGTGTGTAGGGAGATAGGTATTTTATGATTCTTACAGATGATTTCTCAAGAATGATATGGGTCACATTCTTGAAGGATAAGTCTGAAGCCTTTGGAAAGTTCAAAGCTTTCAGAGCACTAGTAGAAAAGGAAAGTGGTAGATGAATCAAATGCCTTAGAACTGATCAAGGAGGGGAATTCACTTCCAGTGAATTCAACAAATA
The DNA here is from genome assembly GCF_030272615.1 of Cryptomeria japonica. Lineage (NCBI taxonomy): Eukaryota > Viridiplantae > Streptophyta > Pinopsida > Cupressales > Cupressaceae > Cryptomeria > Cryptomeria japonica. The sequence goes on from NC_081411.1 coordinate 528,791,855, forward strand.
TTGTGAAGAGAATGGCATCAAGAGGCAACTATCTGCCCCCTAGACTCCATAGCAAAATGGCCTAGCAGAGAGAAACAACTAGACTGTGGTTGAAGCGGCTAGAACTATGTTGATCCAAGGAAAGGTTGCTCACACCTTTTGGAGAAAAGCGGTGAGCACTGCAGTCTACACAATGAACCGAGTACCCATCAAGAAAGGAAAGGATAAGACTCCTTATGAGTACTGGACCAGTAAGACACAAGTGGTAAAATACTTCAGAGTGTTTGGTAGTAAATGTTATATCAAGAGGAGTGAACATCATAGCAAGTTTGATGCTAAATGTGATGAGGGAATATTCTTAGGGTATTCCACTAAGAGAAAAGCTCTCAAATGTTTCAACAATAGGACTCAGAGAATTGTTGAAAGCATCAATGTTAGGGTTGATGAAAACTCTAATAAATCAGAGGAAACTGGTAGAGAGCATGTAGGAGATGAACCAGTAGTAACCTTCTGGGAACTAGTTGCAAATCAGCCCAGTACCAGCAATTGTGCTCCTACACCGGTAGATGCTGATGAAGATGAGGATGATGAAGAAAAGAAAGAGGAAGTTGTTAAGAACATACCTAGGTATGTCAAACTCAATCATGATCCAAAGCAGATCATAGGAGACAAAGATACAAGAATTCTTACAGGAAGAAAGGTCAGAGAAAGCTCATGTATGATCTCTGAATTTGAGCCTAAATCATTCAAAGAGGCACATAAAGATGAAGACTAGATCAAGTCAATGGAGGAGGAATTTGACCAGATAGAAAAGAATGGTACATGGTCTTTGGTACCCAGACCGGAGCATAAAAATGTCATTGGAACCAAATGGGTTTTCATAAATAAGCTAAATGAGGATGGCACAGTGGTAAGGAACAAATCCAGACAAGTATATAAAGGATATGCCCAAGAAGAAGGAGAAGACTATGGTGAAACCTTTGCTCTAGTAGCAAGATTGGAAGGAGTTCGTATGCTTCTTGCATATGCAGCTTTTAAAGGATTCAAGGTATATCAAATGGATGTAAAATCTGCATTTTTAAATGGAATAATTGAAGAGGAAGTGTATATAGAGCAACCAGATGGGTTTGCCCTATCAAAAGATAGTGACATGCTGTGTAGGCTACATAAAGCCTTATATGGACTGAAGCAGGCACCAAGAGCATGGTATGAAGGCTTGCATTCCCATCTTGTGAAGATTGGATTTGAAAGAACAAGTGAAGATAGAAATATCTACTTGAAATCAGAAGGAGATCAGATTCTGATCTGCAAAGTATTTGTTGATGACAAGATGAGTCATGACTTTGTAGATGAGATAAAAAAGGAGTTTTAAATGTCACTCATAGGGGAAATTAAGTTCTTCATTGGACTGCAGATTCAGCAAATGAAAAATGGAATCTTTATTACTCAGTCCAAGTATGTCAAAGAGGTGTTGAAGACCTTTGGCATGGAAGACAGTAAACTGGTTGGTACACCAATGGTGACCGGTTGTAAACTATCAAAAGAGGATGACTCAGCATTGGTAAATGAGAAGGAATATCGATCAATGATTGGTAAGTTGCATTATGTAGTGCATAGCAGACCGAACATTGCACATGCAATGGGTATTACCGCTCGGTTTTAGCAAAGCCCAAGAGAATCCCACTTGGTAGTAGTCAAGCGGATTCTTAGATATCTAAAGGGAACTATTGACTATGGGTTATGGTATCCATACAATAATGATTTCAACCTGAAAGTGTTCATAGGTGCTGATTAGGCTGTTAATGTAGATGACCAAAAGAGCACAACCGGTGGTGCATTCTTTCTCGGTGGTAGACTGGTCTCATGGATGAGTAAAAAGTAGAGTTGTATCTCTCAGTCTACAACAGAAGCAGCGTATGTTGCAGCTTTTATGAACTATACCCAGACTATTTGGATGAAGCATGTATTGAATGGCTTCAACGTTCTTGTATCTAAACTGGTAAGTATATTCTGTGACAATACAAGTGCAATTAACATATCCAAGAATCCGGTTTTACATGCTAGAACCAAGGATTTTGAACTCAAGTATCATTTCTTGAGGGAAAAGGTTCAGAACAAAGAGGTGGTATTGAAACATGTTTCCAGTAAGGAGCAGTTAGCAGACATATTCACCAAGCCTCTACCGAAGGCTACTTTTGCCTATCTGAGAGGTGAGTTAGGGGTGCTGCCCCTTCCAGAGGTAATCTAAAGGTTTGTTCTCCACATCAGTCAGATCTTACTTTTCTGTATCTTTTGAGGATTGATGTGTTGAAGGATGCTACTCCTCAGGGGGACTAGCATAGTGGAACAGGGAAGCTTGTGCCTCCACTTTGGCATTGTTGTCAAAGGGGGAGAAGATGTGAAGTGGAAAAGGTATCTGCAGTATTAAGGAGAAGATGTGATGCAGAAAGAGAGATATCTTTGTATATTTCCATCAATGCCAAAGGGGGAGATTGTTGGCATTTGTGTAGAATATGTTGACATGATGATATTGTGTTGTCATTGATGTCAATATGCTGAAAGAGAACCGGTAATATGCTAAAGAGTGAACTAGTAACATGATGAAGAGTGAATAGGATTATTGAAGTTAAGCAACATTCAAAGAGAAGCAGTATGATGTTGTAAACCGGCATATGTGAAAAAGTGAAGCGGTACGCTTGTCCAAGTGAACCGGTATGATGTTGTGAACTAGAACTAGTATGTCAAAATGAGAACTGGTATATGGAATGTTTTGTATCTAGGGTTCATATGGCATAGCTACCGGTTGGTAGTCTCAGCTTCAGGGTTTCCGGTTGAAGTGTTTCGAGCCTGTGTGTTTCAACCGATGGCATTGTGTGATGAGTTAGCATAGTAATAGAGATCAAATCGTGTTGCCACATCAGCCTCGTGCACGTGAAGGATCTTGCATGAAGGAGATTGATCCTATCTACCTCAGGAATGTGCAAAGTCTCTACAAATGGTGGAGAACGCGTGATGGGTTATCACCTCCCAGAAGTGGCGAAGAATGAATGATGGAGAATGTCTTGAGATCTATTCAAGACCGTTGTATTCAAATGCAAAGTGTTCAATGGTCAGGATTGGACTGACTAAATTTCTTAACCTAAGTGTTTAGGGTTTAGGGTTTATGCTACCGACCTATCTGTTTCCTATAAGGTCGATGTGGTGTTTCATGTTGAGGTTGTTGGCAAATGTTGTGTGTATATCTATGTGCAGAGATACGTGATTCTTGCCAAACCAGTTGAGAGGATTGATACCTGCATAGTGTGTGTGCAGAAGGAAGGAACTAAAGCAGATCTGCATTGGCATTGAGTGCTATTGCTAGATCATTGTAATACCTGTTGATCTCTAATCACTTCAACAGTTGGAAAATTTCCTAACAGGGTAGCTTTAACTAGCTTGTTGTAAATCCTTTAACAGGGTGGCTCAAAGCCATCAAGTTCATAAAATCCTTTAACCGGGTATTCTAGCCATCTGTTAACTGAGTGATCCCTAACAGGATCAGTTCCTAACAGAACCTGTTATAACAGTCTTTAACCAGACTAGGCTTCTAACAGAGCGGACTTCTAAAGAGTTCAAAACAGCTTGTGGGTATTCATCCCCACCATGGTTTTTCCCAGTTGGGTTTCCACGTGAAAAATATGTGTGTCATATGTGATGTCTTTTTCATGTGATGCTTTATTGTTTTCTGTCAAGCGGTGAATCATGTTGATCTAGCAAGTTATTATATCTCTGATGTTAGATTATTTGTTGATGCATAAGGACAAAGTGGAAATGAGGGAGTAGGTTGTATGAAAAGCTAAGAAGATTGACCGGTTCATGTCTTTCACAGTTGCACTGTGTTTAACCAGTAGTAATCTGGTTTGGACTGGTGTTAGGGATTGCCAGTAGTTTACAGTCTACAATCAAACTGATTCAAGAAAAGTTTTTGTGCCTGTACTGATTCACCCCCCTCTCAGTACCGGTTTGGTACTCACTATTCATCACTGAGTTATCATTTGCTTCATATGAGGTTTTTGAAATTTTGAACTTTCAGAGGTAATAATGAATTGAAAATGACACCTTCAATCCCTTATATAGGCGAAACCCTAATTTTCAAACTTGCTCCGATGGACACAAAATTTGTCCTCTTAGCTAAATCGACCATCCTAAGTTCATTTTTGGGATTGAAATCAAAATCTGACATCAATTTTCTAGTTGAAATCTCACAATGTTAACCACTTGGCACTTTCATCTTTATGTCATATTTCTCATCATTTTGCGCTTAAATATTATCTGATTTCAAATCATTTCTTAAATCAATCTTCATGCTCTGATTCTCATCAATAAATCATTATATTAAATAAAACTGCTTAAAACCACTGTGATCTCGCTATATTTCGGTTTTTCTCCTGAGAGGGCATACTCTTTACATCAACATTATCATTGATTATCATCATCAAAAAGGAGAAATTTTTCAAATCTTCATCAAAAGTTGAGCAGAAAATCTTTCCAATCAAAGATAAATTGATTATTAATCAAATCAGCTAAAACCTTGTTACTAGGGGCATCTTAACAACATCGCATCATATGAAGTTAAGATTATTCGATGTCAAATAAAACAATCTCTAGGGGCATATCAATTTTTTTGTCCTGATCTGAATCAATCTTTAAATCGATGTTGGGTTTCATCACATCAAATCAAGCTAGACATTCTATCTCGCTATTCAATTCTAGTTCAATCAAGTTCTAGATCAGTGCTCGTTTCTTGATCCATCAAGTTCAAGAATGGTATCTCGCTCTTCATCGGTCCTAGTTCAATCAAGTTTAGGATCAGTTTCTCTTTAATCAATCTGTTCAGTCTAATCACTTCAAATCAAGTTTAACATCTCACTCTTCATCGGTTTATGATCCATCAAGTTCAGAACTAATTTCTATTTGACATCAACTATTCTTTGAATCAATGCACTGCTTGCACATCAATTCAAAGTGGGGAAAATGTAATACCCTAAAAATGGTCACCTAAACCATGGGCCCCTAATCTCGACTACATCACCAAGGTCCTAACCAAAGGCAATTAAATGAATCTCGAGCACCTAATTAATTAATTCCTCAATGATCTCCTTGCAAGAGGTTGGGAGAAAAGGAGAAATAAATTGGATGGAGTCGCACGGGCAAGAGTCACAGAGGGTCAAGCTAGGGCACCGATGCCCTAGATTGTAATCAAGCATGCATGCAGGGTGTTAGGGGTGCGCAGTGGAGGTCTATGTAAAGCAGGGAGTATCCGAGGGAGCAGGGGAGTCGTGCGGTGGGATGCAGGAGGGTGCAAGTTGTGCAGCTTGGGAGTTTTTTCAAGTAGGTCGAGGGTTTCCAGTGGGGCTAGGGGCCTTGGTTGGATCTCCATCCTGAGGGTTCTTGGGAGGGGTGGATTTTTGGGTGTCGTTCATGCTAGCGGGCCCCTTAGGGGTGTGGGTTCCTTTCTTCTTGAGATCTAATGTCGAGTATTGGTGGTGAGGCCTCAAAGGTACCACTCACCATGGATTTTTCGTGTTGTGGTGGGCTCAAAATCCCCATCCTAGAGCATGAAGACTTTTAAAAATAACCTTTTCTCCTCAGATTCGGGGTCTGGTAGTGCTGGTAGCTCTCGCATCTTGAAGGTTAATAGTTGCTTAGAGAGATGTAGTGAGAAGACGAAGTTGGTTATTCCTCCTAAGATGATAGTCAAAGACATTGAGTACTTTTCAAAACACTCGCTATATTGCAAGTTTTTGGGAATGAGGGTTTCCTTGCAATTTTTGGAAAACTGGGCACAGAGAACTTGGGCTCCGGAAGGGGAAATGGAGATTATGCTGCTAGCAAATAACTACTTTATGGTTACTTTCAACTACATGGAGGATCGCAATAGGGTTTTTGAAGGAGGCCCATATTTTTACAACCAGGTCAAACCTTGGAATGCAGCATTTAACCCTTCGGAGGAGCTCCCGAATAGGGTTCTAGTATGGGTTTGTTTACCACGCTTTCCAGTGGAATGTTGTCGGGAGGATGTGCTCTGGATGCTTGTTGCACTGCTTGGGAAGCTAGTGGGATCTTCAACACAAACCCTAGGGAGAAAGGTAATGACCTTTGTGTGTATCTGTGTGTAAATTGATCTTGGTAAACCTATACCAGATGCTATAGATATGTGTGTAGGTTCTTATTCATGGGTTCAGTAGTTAGATTATGAGACTTTACCATTTCAGTGTTCTCTGTGTCATGAGTATGGGCATTTACAATGCAAGTGCCCTAGATATAAACTGGTGGAGTGCCAACCTCAGTGGTTGGCCCACAGCCTAGATGGGGCTGATAAAGGAAAAGCTGCTATGACAGTTGAGGGTGCAGGTGCTGATGGTTTTGTCTCAGTTAAGACAAAGAATAGGAATCGAGGACAAAAGAGGCCCTTACAGGAGAGACAGGAGGAGGATACCTTTAACAGATTTGAGGCCTTGGATGACCTTAGCCAGTAGGAGGTGAACCCGGGGTTTACCCCTTTAGACCTAGGAGCTTCAGGGGAGGCTACAGAAAGAGTGATTGAGGACCCTTCCCAGGCTCTGCAAGTGGTTGGAAGCCAGCATATGGAGATGGATCAGCTAGTAGGGGTCCAATTGGAACTCACTTCTGGGTTGGAGGTGAATTTGGTTGGGGGGAGGGTTCTTCTATAGCTCTAAAATTGGATCTAGTTGGGGGTAAAAGTAATAAGCCCTCTGCTCACCTGGGTCTTCATCAGAAAGATATTAAGAAAAGTGCTTCGGAGAAGATCTCAAAGGTCGAAAGAAAGAAAGATTTGGAGAAGATCAAATTGATGGGAGATAATTTGATTGATTCAGGGTTAGTAAAGACACTTGATTCTCCCTTTTCCAATCCTCCAAAATGATTGTGCTTTCATGGAATGTGAGGGGCTTGAACAGTGGCCCTAGACAAAAAGTTGTTTGGGATTTGATTAGGAATCATTCACCTGATGTCCTATTCTTGCAAGAAACTAAACTCTCGGTGGAGAGTATGATGGGTCTGGTGCCGAAGCTATGGGGACAAGGCAAGTGTCGGTGTATTGGGGTAGCGGGTTCCTCTGGTGGGGTGGCCTGCCTTTGGAACCCTTTAAGGTTTCGCTCTGTCTCTTGGGTTGCCTCTAGATCTTCGTTATCTGGGATTATCTCTAGTTTTGAGACTAGAGAATTCATCTTGTTTTCTAACATCTCTGCCCCTATTGATCTTCAAGGTAAGTAGAACTTATGGTCTCATATTTCTTGTATGCGAAGGCTGGTCCCTTTTCATCCTTGGATTATGGTGGGAGATTTCAATGCCATCCTTGAGTTGAGCGAGAAGAAGGGAGGTGTTATGCATTTGGAACCTTCTTCTATCCTTTTTCAGGATAGTATATCTTTGTTGCATCTTGTTGACATTAAGCTTGGTAATGGTTTGTTCACTTGAAACAATAGGAGGGTGGGGGAGTATTGGATTGTAGAGAGGCTGGACCATTTTTTGGTTTCTAGTTTTTGGATTGGTGGGGGGTGGACCATAAGTTCTGACATTCTTGAATGGAGAGGGTCAGAACACTGGCCCATCAAGCTGGTCTCCTCCTCGGTTCGGGTCGTTGGCTTTGTTTCATTAAACTTCCAACTTATGTTGCTTCAGGATCCTGCTTTGCAGACTCTTGCAGTGGAGTGGTGGAGGAAAGGGAAGCCAGCCTTTGGCACTATTATGTACACTTTTGCCAAGCAGCTACAATTTGTTAAGTTTTAGCTTAAACAGTGGAACTGTTAGGGTTTCAAGAACATTTTTTCAAGCTAAGAAAGCTTCTCAAGTTATGTTGAATGGCATCACCAATGAAATTAGAGAGCATGGTTTGTATGAGGCCTTTCTTAGGGAGGAAGACAGGGCTATCAAGTTTGTAGAGGAGTGGGAGCTTAGGGAAGAAATATACTGGAAATAGAGAGCTCGTATTGATTGGCTTCAGGTGGGGGATAAGAACACTTCTTCTTCAACTCAGTGAAGGCAAGAAGACATGGATATTTCATCCCTATTCTGGTCAATGATAGAGGTTATCAGTGTTTATCCTTGCAGGAGATCTCTAGGGAGTCATTATAGTATTTTCGGTCCCTCTTCAGTGAAGACTCTCAAGGAGAATCGGTGGATGATAATCAGGTTCTTGCTTGCATTCCTTCTCTTGTCATCGGGGACATGAATGAGTAGCTTTTGGGTCCTATTTTGCTGGAAGAACTAGAGAGGATTGTTTTTCACATGAGGAAAGAAAAAGCCCTAGACCGGATGGGTTCCCGATTGAATTCTTTCAAGAGTTCTAGGATATCATCAAACTAAACATATTGGAAGTAGTCCAGGAGTCTCAAAAGAATAAGAATATTCTTTGGGCTTTGAATACGACCTTCATTTCTCTAATCCCCAAGTGTGATGGGGCCGACAGGTTAGGCTTGTTCCGCCCTATCTCTCTCTACAATGTGATTTATAAGATCATCTCTAAGCTGATAGCGGATAGGTTGAAGAAGTGTCTGGGGGATGTTATTTCTAAGGAGCTGAGTGAATTTATGGAAGGAAGCCAAATTTTAGATGGTGTGGTCATTTCTATGGAGACCATTCATTCTATGGCAACCTCTAAGGAAAAATCTATGTTCATCAAACTAGATATGGCTAAGGCTTACAATAGAGTTCAATGGTCCTTCCTCTAGAAGATCCTCAGGGCTTTTGGCTTTGTCGATGAATGGATCCAATGGGTTATGAGTTGTGTTACATCTACTTCCTTCTCTATGCTAATTAATGGAGATCATACTGAGTTTATTTGGTGCTTCTAGGGGTCTACGCCAGGGGAACCTCCTCTCCCCTTATTTATTTATTCTTCTAGCTGAGGGTTTGGGGAGGTTGATTAAGTATAATGTGGGTCTGGGTATTATTCAGGGCTAGAGTTGGGTTAATGATTTGTAGTCGCAATCTCATTTGCAGTTTTTTGATGACACGACTCTTATGGGACTTTCTCATATTAGAGAAGCTACTAATCTGCGTAAGTTCCTTGATGTTTATCTTGTGGCTGTTGGCAATATTACATTATAACAGACAATGAAAGATTGTTGACATTTCAATAAGGATATTGAGAAGGTTGTTGATGATTATGGACATAACTGATTAAAGATGTTTTACTATCTTGATATTATTATTTTGTCATTGATGTCAAGAAATTGATTTTCTAATTCAGTATGATGTTGCCATATCTTGAGAAGTATGATATGAAGATTATATAGAAGTCGGTAAAAGACACAGGAAAGAATATGATGAATAAAGGGATGAATAAGGTATTCAATGGGAAACTACTACCGAGTCAGACAATGATGAGATCATGATGTTTTAGATTGTTTTAACATCATACATATGTTGTAAAATGTAAAGGTTAATACTATACTATGTTATCAGGCAAAGAACCTAGTCGGTAAACCCTTAGGTTATTGCTATCGGTTAATGAAGGCAGAATGTCTACCGAGTGAAGTTTAGTATTCACCGAGTTGTAACCGAGCTATAACAGAATGCATTAAATGTTTACATGCGGTATTTAATGAAAGAAGCTGATGAGCTAGAGCAGATCAATGATTGGTAAGCCGTGGAAGAAGTTTGTTAATGAATCTAAGGCAATGGAAAGTCAGCATGAAGATCTACAGCTTAGATTGAACCGCAATACCTTGGCACAAGTTTCAAGACTATTATGCAAGTTCCAAGGTGGGGTAAAATGTTTTCAGATCGAAAGATGCATTGAACCTAGACAAGATTGAAGATCTGATGGCTATGATTGATCATGGGAAATGTGATCAAGGAGATTAAGCGGTTACCTAATTGTTTATAAATAGGAAACTATTGATAAACAAGGGATGCGGGCAAGTGTATGCACAAGGATGCTACATAGTGATTACCGAGCATAGAAGCTTGAAGACTTGTTAGAATAATAGAGTATAGAAGCCCAGCAGATAGACAAGATTAGTTCTATGTCTAGATTGTATTGAACAAATAGGAATCTGCTTTAGCATTTTAGATGTGAAGTTGCAGATAGATTTTATTACTGTTATTTTGTGAAAGTGATAGAAAATCTCTTAACCGAGTGGACTTAACAGTCTTATATGTAAATCCTCTAGCAAGGTGACATTCTGATTGAGTGTTTGAAATCCTTTGACAAGGTCACTTCTAACAAAGTGAAGATCCTAACAGATCTGAGGGAAATCCCTTAACCGGGTCACATCTAGCAATGTGTTTGTAATCTTTAACAGGATTTGCTTTTAACCGAGCGTACTCTAGAAGAGTATATTTCTTAGTGGGTCTGAAATCCCATAGTGGTTTTTCCCTATTTGGGTTTCCACGTTAAATCTGGTGTTATGAGGTTTATATTGTTCATATGCTTTTAAGTTATCATGTTTGACAGTTTTGATTATATCATTGATATATATGTTACCGAGGTTGAATCTGATGTTTTTATGGATGATTAAGTTTGTATGATTCACCCCCCCCCCCTCTCATCTTGTTGGCTATTGGATCTATACTTATATTAAGTATTAGAACTATCAGCGGCTTCAGGCCAGATGATCAATGAGGATAAATCATCTATCCTCTTTTTCAACACTCCTGGAACTATTCAAAGGAGGATTTATCTTATCTTAAGATTCCAAGTTGGCTCTCTACCCTTGACTTATTTGGGTATCCCTATTTCTCTTGGGAACCCTCCTAGGGAGTCATGGCAAGGTATCTTGGATAAATTTCACACGAAGGTTACACACTAGACTCACGGGTGGTTATCCTTCGCTAGGAGGGTTCAACTGATTCAATCAGTGGTTCAGGATCTTTCGATTTATCGATGTATGCTTCAGGTGGCTCCTAAGTGGTTCTTGAAGGGTTTGGACTCCCTAGCCAGGCAATCTGTCCTCTTCCAAATGGAGTCTTGTCAATTGGGACTTGGTGTGTAGCCCAAAGCAGTCGGGGGGCTTGGCTTAAGGCAGTCTATTTTATTTGGGGAAGCTCTAGTGGCTAAACTTTACTGGAGGTGGTGTGTTGAGTAGATCGAGGCTAGGATAGGATTTTGGCCATCAAATATATGTAGAGGATCCCAATGGAGGAAATCCCTTGATATCCTCTTGAGGGAAAAGGTTCAACGATCTGGTATACTCTCAACAGGGGGGCTTCTCTCATTAAGGAAGGTCTCTTTTGGATTTGCGGGAGGGGGGAAGAGGTCCTTTTCTGGAACAATTCTTGGGATGGATACCCCCCCATCCTTGACCAGTTTCCTAACCTTGGAAATCTATGCCAAAGGTTTCTGGAGGTAGGGTGGTCAAGGGTGAGTGACTTAAAGTCTGTTTATAGGTGCGAGTGACTAGATTTGGAGTGGTGTAAGGCTCCTAATGAGTGGTCGGCTATTGGGATGGAGGAAGAGTGTGCAGAGTTGAATGGCATTCTGGTGAGTAGACATTGTAGTTCTCTCAAGGGTAGGGTTGGACTTGCTTGGTATCCAAATCCTAAGGGCATCTTTACTGTGGCTAGTGGTTACCAGGAACTATTGAACCAAATACTAGAGGGAAGAGAGGTGCACTGGTGGAAACGGGTGTGGAATAATTTTGTGTCCAAAGTGTAACTGCTTTGCTTGGACTTTGGCTTTGAATAGATGCTTAACGTGGGACAACATTCACAAGCGAGGATTCTTGGGGCCTTCTATTTGTGTTTTGTGTGGTAATGGGGAAGAAGATTCCTCACACCTGTTCTTCAGATGTCCCTTCTCTGTGTTTATTTGGCACTATTGGTGGGGGTGTGGAAGCACCCTTGTGTTCACACAGATTCTTTGGTGGAATTCTGGAGCAGCTTGGGCAGACCTCCTATCTTGTCCTCCTTCCTCCAGACTATTTGGTATATTCGACCCATTTTTATTCTATGGTAGATCTGGCTCGAGAGGAACAGGAGGATTTTTCGTGAGGTTAGATTGGTTGATCAGCAAGTGTGGAATAGAATCATTGTTATGATCCAGGAGACGGTGGAAGCTAAATGTGAGGTGAACTTTCCTCTGGGTAGAGAAGAGGTAGAGATTTTGAGTAGGCTGGTTTGCAAGAGTTGTCTCCCGCCTCTGCTTGTGTTAGAAGAGGTAGATGTACTATGAAGAAGGTTCAAAGCGTGGGAAGGTGGTTACCTCCTCAGGATGAGTTTATCAAGATTAGCACTAATGGCTCCTCTAGGGGTAACCCAGGCCCTGCTGGAGTTGGTGGGGTTGGTAGGAATAGTTTGGGGGAGGTCGTTTTCCTCTTTTCGGTGCATAAAGGATGGCAGTCTAATAATTTTATGGAGGGGTCTGCAATTCTCTGTGCCCTAGAGCATTCTTGGGAGCTGGGTCGAAGGAAGGTTATTTGCGAATCGGATTCACAAATTGTTGTTAACTTGTTGACTGAGCAGAAGGTGTATGGGATTCAATGGCAGTTGGCAGGGATTGTTTAGTATATTCTTCAAATTAGTTCTTTAATGGAGTAGGTGTCTTTCATCCACATTCCTCATGAATGGAATAGAGCAGCTGATTACCTAGCTAAGTGGGCCTCGAAACATGGTAGTGATTGGAAAGTTGAAGGTTAGGAGCACCTCTCCTCGGATTATTGTCAAGACCTGCAAAAGATTTTTGTTGAGGACATGGATAGATATGAAGTTGGCTGATCTGGGGCTGGTTCTCTTTGTAATTCTTGTGTCTAATTTTCAATAAAGTTGTTACCCCTTTATTCAAATTAATTCATCAATCATCAATGTCACATGGCAAATAAATCATTCTTAATTAATTAAATATTTATTTAATTAATTAATCATTCCAAGTAAATCATTCTAATCAATTATCTTATTTATTTAATTAAATATCCTAGCATATTTAATTAAGAAATAAATTTGTCATTAAATCATCAAAAAGGAATTAATTTGAAAAAAAAAAGGGAATTAAATTGAGAAAAGAAATCAACTTGAGATATTTCTTTTTCTAAATTTGAGATAACTTGAGAAATCTCATAAAAGTAACTAAATTGAATAAATCATTTTCTCTAAATTTAAAACTCAAAGCAATCTTGAGGAAAGAGATTCAATTGCATTAAAATGACTTTTTCTAATAAAAATCTTAAGCAAATAAAAGGAATATGCATGGAATTAACTAATTTTTATCTCAAGTGCATGACTTTAATTGATTTTATCTCCAATGCAAACTCGGACTTATAATCCAAATGCATTAAATTGGGCTTTAATTGAATTTATCTCAAGATCAACTCAATCTAATCTCCTTTGAAACTGAATCAAAGCATTCAATCATTTCAATTCACCCGGATTGTGCTTTCTCTTGAGGAATCTCAACCGCTCATCATTAATCAATCTTGACAGTTGGTCTCTCTTTGGATTCTCTATAATTTCAGCCTTCCATCTCTCATTCAAGACACCCTAGAGATTTATTGTTATTATGAAGTTTTTGCTCTAGAGTCATTGAGAATATTGTGCTTTGAGATTATTACATCTTAGTTTTTTGCATATTAGTTTAATCGTGATTGCTTGAATTCATTTAGCTTAATATTGCATCTATCTAGCTTAATCTTGCATTCATCTAGCTTAATCTTGCATCCATTTAGCTTAATTTTGTGCTCATATAGATTAAATCCTTCATCTTGGTGTAGTCTAGTCACTTGTATTGCTTAGACAAATCTGAGAGCAAGTCTATACTCGCATCTTTTAGGAGGCAATAAGTCAATTATGGTTTTTACATTCATTGATTATATCTGTCTAACCATGCATGCAATGATTTATTGAAGTGTTTGTGCCTTACATCTTGCAAATTACCACTTTTCACACACACACACACACACACACCATCTTTAAACCTTTTTCTTTAAATTAAAAAAAATAGATCGATTTTAATTTAAATAAAAATTTAATTTTTATTAAATTTTGATTGCGATTAATTAAAAATAAATTTAAAAAATATTTTATTAGTTAAAATAATTAAAATTTATTTATATTTTGGGGTTATTAATAATTAAAGATTTGTTTTATCTATAAAATATATTTTAGAGTTTTTTTATTCAAATAGTTGAAATTTATTTAAACAATTAATTTTTTTGGTATGAATTTGTACATTTGGTAAAATTTACTTATATCAATAGAATTAATTTATAGTTCAAGAATTATAAATAAATTTAATAGCTGAAATTCATTACATTATTTAAATCTATTTATAATCTAAGAATATAAAAATTAATTAGAAAAGATTTATCCTTTAGTGTATAGTAAATTAGATTATTAAAATATTAAGAAAAATTAAAGTGGTAATTAATCCCTTAGGGAGAAGTATATAATAAATGTAACTCACGTTAATGGCCTTTTAATAGAGTTTTAATATGAAAATTTAAATTTTAAATTTGGGCTTTCCCTTAGTCAAATAATTTATTTCTAAAGAGTTTATTGTCTCCTCAATGATGGGAAAAGAATCTTTTGAGTTTTTAAATGGATAAATATTGTAAGAGGCAAAAAGGTCAATTAAGACATCATTGATAATCAAACACTAAGAGATCCATTACCTTGAATTAATTTTTCTTAGGATGTAGATATAATAGTTAAATCTCCTTATAAAATAAATTAGTTTGATTTAAGAAAACAAAAGAAAAGGGATATGCTATTGCATCAATGATACATCTTGGGAAGCTTTTGCACAAGTTTATATAAAAAAAGTGGGGGGAGAAGAAGAACTTATTTCAAAATATTAGTTCTTTTTCATCAAGTATCACTAGTTCATTTCAAATATTTAAGTCCTTTATTTGTTGGACATCAAAAATACCTTTTTGTATACTTCAATTAGTGCAAGTATTAAAGGTTAAAATAATTTACCTTCCAAATAAATGTGTTTAGATTCATAGTTACCTTCAAGACATTCATTTCAAATATTTAAGTCCTTTATTTGTTAGACATCAAAAATACCTTTTTGTATACTTCAATTAGTGCAAGTATTCAAGGTTAAAATAATTTACCTTCCAAATAAATTTGTTTAGATTCTTAGTTACCTTTTTATGTATTTCAATAAATATGAATTAAAGTTTAGTTAAGTTAGATTTCTAGATATAGAGTATACAAAGCATTTGATAATAGTCAATCTATGAATAGTTAAAGGCACATAAGACTATTAAAGGTGAAGTTACATTTATGTTGCAAAGAAATTAGTATTAATTAGGATGCAAAGAAAGATCATTTGAAATCTGATGAGAAAAGAAAATATCCAAAAATTCCAATCCATGAAAACCAAAATAGTTTTAGCAAATGGAAATAAAACAAAAACTTAAATCTTTTGCACAAGATTTTTAAACTTGACTTATCTTGCAGATCTCAAAATTAAGTACTCATCTTTTGTTTATGTCTAATGAAACCTAATTTGGAAGTTGAATTAAGTTAGAATTCATTGCTCTAGATTATTGGATTCTTATCCTTATCAAGCAAATGAGTTTCAAGAAAACCTATCCCATGATCACTTAGAAAATTAAAATTTAATTGAAGTAGATTTTAGGAGCAAGCATTAGCTCACTTCTAAGAATTTTAAATTGATAAGATTATCAATTGTAGGAAATATCTAAAGATAAAGTTAGCATTACTTCAGGTGGAAAGAATAGGGCAGGACGGGGGCCTGGAACCCCTGTCCCCCTTGGACAGGGGCATGGCGCCCCTGTCCCACCCTCTTAGGGTGGCCCCAAGATAGGTTCCCCCGACCCTATCTGCACTTCTGGATCCCAAATCTCCCCGATGTCAGCCTTTGGTAAGATGAATTAATCTTCTGAGGAATGTATAAAAGGGAGTTGGTTTTCTCATTTGTAGGAGGCAAAATTCAAGTGGGAATGAGATAAGAAGGAATTAGATAAGAAAGCATAGGCAAAGATATACATCATCAAGCATTCAAGCATTCAAGTCTTCTTCATTCATCCATTGGAGCAACATTACATTCATTCATTTGCAAATTAAGCTTGTGAAGTGCAACTTTTTAATTGTTTGTTTCAGATCTGATTTTCATCTCAAAATTGCAATTCAAATTTGCCTCTTTATTCTCAAAATTCAGTGGTTAAATCATAAAACCCTAATTTTTAAGATCTTTCTATTTTCAACCTTTGACTGCAAATTTGACCAATCTAGACATCTCTAAATCAGTTTTTTTTTTGGATTCTGTAATAATATCATAATACCTATCATCCCTAAAAAAATTCAAAAAAAGTTGGTCGAACTGTGTGCACTTTCGCCACGGTCCTCAGCTTTTTTCCTGAAATTTTAGGAGATAGAATTGATTGTGTTTTTCTGCTTAAATCCAAAAAATTGATGTACTTTATCAATTTTAACACCCTCTAAGGTCGAACACAAATTCAAATTCAAATTTCAAATTTGTAGTTCAAATTCCATTTTCCCTCCTTTATTAAATTTTCTAGGCATGTATGTGGTGAACATTATTCTTGTTCGATCATCAATGAATATGGAGTTCTTATCTTATTTTGATAATTCAATTTCAAGTTACACTAAAGAAGTTCATGATGTTCCCTTTCATTCATATGATGATAATTTAGTTCTCCCTTTCATTCATAGCTATGATTTACCCTCTCCCAACATTGATCTCATTAATGAGGGCACATTGGTGCAACAAGGGAATATAGACACTTCTTTCAAAGATCTCCCTCCTAAAGATGAATCTTTGGAGAATTGTGTTCCTTCTTTTCCTAAAAAGTACCTCCCTCATAAGGATTATTTGGTGCAAGAGGATGATCTTATGGCTACTTATCCTAGTGATACCATACCTTCTTTTCAAGATCTTCCCTTTAAAGATGAAGCACTAATTACATATGATATTCCTTTTTCTAATGGGTGTCTTGAACATAAAGATGCCTTAGAATAAGAGGATGATATTATTTCTCATAATAATGCTCTCTCTCCTAAACATCAAGAGCCTAACAAACAAAAAAATCAATTCCATTCATGTTCCTAGGAAACCAAAAATTCTTCATGACTATCATGTTGTGCCTTACACATATACTAATGAGGTAGTTGATGAGAACATAAGTGAAGCATCATATACTTTCTCAGCTCCTACAATCCTCTCTTCAATTCACACAAATACACCATCTCCTACCAAAGAAGTTCCTAAAGAAGGACTCTTAGAGGATGATTGGGGGTCCTTAGATTTCACTCCTATCTTTTCTAGTAAGTCTAAGATGCCTGAATTTCATATTCCAAATTTTTCTCTTAACACAAATCTTGAAATTGATCCAGGCATGTTAAAAATAACATCTGATAATAAATGGCATATTCATCATGATCGTTTAAAATAACATTCAAGTTTCTATTATGTTGCTCCTGACTATGTGACATAGATATCCTACTTATTGGAGGCTCCTTGTCATTCGTGGTTGTACAATTTTGGTTGAAATAATACTTAGTGAGTAACATAATAGCCTATTTATTCTTGCCTCTATGCTTGGGAGGCAAGAACATTCATTTTCCTCTTTCTAAGGTTTGACTATTTTCTTCATGGGGTACATTATTTATAAACTTGATGTCCTTTCTTGCATGGAGTTTTCCTTCATCCGAGCGCATGTCTATTCCATGAGTGGAATCTTCTCCCTACTTGAAATGGTACTTCTATTATGACAATTTCTCCTCAGAGAACTTTTGTGAACCTTCTTCTTTCTCTCTCTTTGTAAATTACCTCTTCTATTGTGTTATTCATAACTTGATGTCCTTTCTTGAATGGAGTTATCCTTCATGCGAGCGCATGTCCGTTCCTTGGTTAAGATGTATTCCTTTCTTGAAATAGTACATCTCTTATGAGTAATATCTCTCTAGAAGTTGTGTAATTCTTCTCATTATCCTATACTTGGGGGGCAATTATCTCTCTGCCTCTCTCTTTTTCTAAGGATCCAATTTTCCCTATTGTGTGGATAGTGTGAGCTTTATTAATTTATGTCATTCCTTGTGTGAAATTGTTGGTTGTTTTCTCAAGGGTTATCTCTTATACAAGAGGTGTTAGTCCTTGACTACAACCTATTTTCACACTTGGTAATGTGCATCTATGATAAATTCACCCATCCCTCTAGGGACTAAAAGTGAGTCATCACTCATCGAGAATCCCTTTCATCTAGGAATAGGAGGAAGGATTGCATTATTGTTCTCTTCTTTTCTTTGTTCTATAAGATGTTATATTTGTCTAAGACAACTCCTCTTGGAGGTAGATGTCTTTTAAACAAAGATCTCTTCTCCTCCAAGGATCGCCTTTACACTTACAGCAGGATATCTCTTTTCAACTATCTTATCCTTGCTTGAAGAGTATTCCCTCTCTTGCTTGGATTTATGAAATTGTTGCATAATGGATATCTCCTTTGTGATGAAGGTAGGTATCCTTGTTCTTATTTCCTTAAGATATCAACATTAGTCTATATTAACATCTTAAGTGGGGGGCACCCACACTGCTCCTTTGTACTATACTTCTCCCATGCATTATATAGTGGGACATTCTTGGAACCAGAGGACGGCCTCTTAGAGTAAGATGCCATCACTTTTCTTGTATAGTGGGACATTCTTGGAACTAGAGGGAAGCCTCTTAGAGAAAGATGTCTTCACTTTTCTCTTATACATTGGGTCATTCTTGGAACTAGAGCACAAACTCTTAGAGTGAGATGTATTCACTTCTTCTTTTCTTATATAGTGGGTCATTCTCGGAACCATAGCATAGACTCTTAGAGTGATATGATGCCACTTTTCTCTTATGCAAGGTGATTATTCTCGAAACTAGAGCATGGACTCTTAGAGCAAGATATCATGCCTTTCTTGACACATGTACTATACATTCTATACAGGTTATAGCGTACTCGAGCATAGACTCCTATGAGGTGCTTCTAACCTCACTTGCACACATGCACTTGAAGTTGAGTAGAACTAACGGTGTTCTCACTCTCCTCCCTTACATGGATCACCCAGACAGGCTCTGGGGGCTAGATTTCCATGTCCTTCTCTCCATGGATTACCTAGTTTTAGGGGCAAGATGTCCATGGTTTCTCTCTTCTTTGCCTTTCTTCTCATGGATCACCAAAGTATGTATTCATGTCCTCTCTCTTCTTCCTCTCATGAACCCATAGTTTTTCTATTGATGGCTCATGGATGATGTCAGCTTTGCTCTTTTATGTGATTGATTGTGCTTATGTGATGGCATTGGTCTTTATGTCCTGGTTAGTTGTTGAGACATCTGAGTATCGAGGTCTCTTTGGCTACTTGCTTTGTTGTCTTGTGTCTTGTCTTGTCGTGTGTCTTTTGCGCTTTGTTTTTGTTTTGTGCATCTTGCTCCTTTTTGTTTTGTGTGTTCTTGCATATGTTTGAGTGAGTTAAGATCCTAATATTGGGGGATTTTGTTCCTTAAGATTAGTGACATCTTATACTCCTTGTGGTATTGCTCTACATCTCTCATCTTCATCTCTCTCTTTCTTCTACTTTACCGACAATAGTGGTGTAAGTCATACTCCCACTAAAGTGGGGGCTAAATTTAGTGTCATAAAATTGTGCCTCCTACAATTTTTAACCACATATGAGGTCCTCACCTTGGCAACAACATCCTCCTTCCTAGCCAAAACCTCTTTCTGCATTTTCACCCCTTGACCCCTTCCTGTTTGAGCCTTGAGGTAGCCTCAAGACCCTGGCTGGGCCCCAAGATAGGGTAGGACAAGGGCATGGCGCCCCTATCCCACCCTCTTAGGGTGGCCCCAAGATAGGTCCCCCCGGCCCTATCTACACTTTGGGATCCCAAATCTCCCTGATGTCAACCTTTGGTAACATGAATTAATCTTCTGAGGCATATATAAAATGGAGTTGTTTTTCTCATTTGTAGGAGGCAAAATTCAAGTGGGAATGAGATAAGCATGAATTAGATAAGCAAGCATAGGCAAAGATATACACCATCAAGCATTCAAGCATTCAAGTCTTCTTCATTCATCCATTTGAGCAACATTACAACATTCATTTGCAAACTTGTGTATGTGTTAGGATTTTGTCATGTTACATGCCATTTCATGCAACACTTGTGATTACATTCAAGAAGCAAAGCAATCATCATCGACAAATTGTAGATCTACAAGGTATACATTTCCATTATTTACATTCAAGCATTTGCAATTACTTTCTTTCAAGGTTGATTCCTCAATCGGGGTTTGACTGAGGCAAACCCCTATCCACAACCCTTCTTCCCATCTTTTATGTATGTAGGTTGCAGGTGCGCAGCTGTAATTATAGGTTTGGGCTTTATTTGCAGAAACGGAAGAACCCTTTTCATTTCATGGATTTTTTGGAGGACCATGTACACTCACGCCACGGTCCTAACAAATTTTCTCCAAATTTGTAGGGCAGATCCATATCAGTCTAATTAGCTCAAATCCAAAGTTACAACACGATCCCGAACAAGTAGCTCCTCATTTCACTCAATTTCTCTCTTTGTTCCACATAGTCAACAAGTCAACTTTCTCATTTACAAAAGAGGGTAAACCACACTTCAACCCTTGCAATCCACTTGGAATTCACATCCTTGTTTCCCTTGGATTTAGATCTAGTGGATTCAAGCCCCTCTTTTGAATGTAAATTTCTCCCAAGTGAAAATTATCCTAGTGACTTCCTTTCTTTGTCCTACGTGGGGAGTCACTAGGGTTCAATTTTTCCACTTTACACAAATGTGCTTTGGAGGTTGCACATTGAGTAGGAAAACTCCCCCAGTGTTGGCCTGCAATGGAAAATCAAATAATTAGCCCTAATTGACAAGTATATAAGTCGTATTTTCCCTCTCATTTGCATAAATGGGATAAGCCATAAGACAGATACATGAGATCATGCATTCAAGCATTCAAGCATTCTTTTGCAACATTGAGCATTCTCAAGTCTCCTTTCAAGGCTAGGTGTTGCATTCAAGTCAAGGATTCAACCATTGAAGAGGAGATTCATTCCAACATTCAATTCCGCACAAGCAATTCTATCACAACCTCCCTTGAGGTGATTTACATTTACTTGTGAGTACTTTCTTTCATCATTTGGTTAATTCCAAAACTGGGGTTTGACCTAAAGGCAAACCCCCAATCCCAACACCTTTCCCTCTCTTTTTTGTGTGTACATTGCAGGTGCGCAACTATACTTTCGGATTCAAGCTCCATTTGCAGAGGCAAAAAAACCAATTTTGTTTCATGGAATTTTTGAAGGACCGTGTACATTCCCACCACAGTCCGGACAACTTTTTCCCAAATTCATAGGGAGACTTCTTATCGATGGATTATTGCCAGATCCAGGTGCACAGCTTCATCTTATGCTTCTATCTATAGTTATAATAAATCTTTTTCACTTTTACACTTGATCATAAGTACACAATTCAATCAATTCAAATCTCAATCTCAGAAGAGGGGATTCACTTACCATCACTCATAATTCAATCTCTTTCTCTAGAGGTTGAATCTAGTGTATTTTCCCCCCCTCTTCCAATGTAATGTGGAAAATGTGTTTGAAGAGAAATCCAAAGTGAAACTTTCATCTCGCCTCGGAAGGAAGAAAAGATTTCCTCTTGATCTCTCATTCACTATTTTTCCAACATTACACCTACATAAATATCATTTCCTACATATTGGAACTTCTACTATACCATCCTTTACAAACTACCTCAATATCTTCACTAGACAACTCAGCAATGCCAGAATGATTACTTCCTGACCATCTATAACACATAGTGACATAAATTACAACACAAGATAGGTTGATATAAATTACAACATAGCACGCAACTTAAGCTTCCCTAACACTCATAATTGATTGGTTGAATCCCAAATCAGATATGTCCTCTAGGATTTGGAGAATGACAAATACAAGGTTAGACTCGGATGGAAAAGTCCAAGATATGGGCTCTACCATAATCATGGAAGAAAAGGTAGACAATGCATTGTTGTAAATATGATCACAAATGAAAAGTTGCATAAACCAACCCATGAGAAAGGAGAAAATCACAGTGTGAATGGATATGGAGAGACCCAAAAATCCTTTTTGGAAACCTCAAAGAAATATGATGATGCTTCTCGGTCGATTTTGGAGAAACCTCTTGGAGACCAATCCCTTTCATTAATCTAATGGCTTCCCCTTTTGATTCAAATCTAGGGATTTGAGGTTGCCATCATAGTATTGAAAAAGTGGGTCTTGTTAAACTCATATGCTTCCCTTTATTTACACATTTTCTCTTCTAATACATTTGTAGTGGTATTTTATTTTAAGGATGAAAAAAATAAGATTTTAGAAAATACTTCCTATTGGTTCAATCATTTTTTCTTGTTTTCCCTCTCAAACCTTCCCCTAGAGTTTATGAACCCGGTTAGTATGTAGATGTCAAGGAACATACAAGGAGTCAATCCATGACTGATGAGATGACTCCCAAGATGATGGACACACCAAGTGTGAATCATCCTCAATAGCAAAACCCAACTTGGGATGATTGTTGTCTTGCTCCCTCCCATAACAGCAATGCACTCTGAACAAAGGAGTTTTTGGTGTCATAAACCCTCTCTTTGGAAGATGTCAATCTTCCTAACACAATAATCTTTGACTTGAAAAATGGAACTTGAATCAAATCAAGACACTGGAACTATGTTATGATTGGGATTGAAATTGATACAAACAATCCAACAAACAATATGCATCCTACTACCTTAATCTCAAACACTTTTCTTCATGGACTATTTGATGTGAAGAAATGCCTAATACTAGAATAAAAATTAATCAAATTAATAAGATTTGTGGTAGATAAAATAAAATCTCAATTCATAAAAGAACTATTGGAGCAAAGAGAGAAGGATGATCTCTCAAACTCGAATTGCAACCCACTTTCAATTTCACAGCTGAATGGGCATGATAACATTTCCATCTCTCCATCAAAGTTATTCAGGAGCAAGAAACCAAAAATCTTGAAGACATGACAATAAATAGATGCAAACATTCAAACAACATTTGAACAAAAATTGAAAGCCACGAAATATAGAAAATTCATGGGAAGGAAGGTTATTCCCTCCAAAATAGACATTGAGGGAATGGACAAAGCTACTATTGACAAAAGCATGTAGTTGGAGGTCATTATAGGAGATCTTGTTGTCTTGATGATGATTGCAATGAATTCATCATATGTTTTCATTGATGAAACACATACACACACATATGTTCATATTGTCTACCAGTGTAACTTCAAAGTTGTTTACACTACAACCGGTATACTAGAGGTTTATATCTAACCGGTACTTGGTAAAAACCGGTATATGAATGGAGACAACCAGTGGTTATACATAACTTGGCATCAACATTAACATCCAACGAAGATTATCATAGGAGCATCAAGGATAAGCGGTTTATATGTTTAACTCCAATCGATATTGATTGTTCCAACTGATATTCATTGATTGTGTGATGAGTTATCACAAGTCATGATGAGTTATCCTTACTGACACATTTTGGAGGTATTTTTGTGATGATTTATGATCACTTGACCAGATACACTACACCTAGGTAATTGTGTTATGATTTCTAGAGGCCGACATGAAATCTAAAATGTTTATATATTGACATCACAATGAATTATTTTGTGAGCGAAAGTGATATGTTATGTGCAAAGGTAGAAGTGTTAAGTCGTAGAGTATGTTGGTAAACAAGTGTTAAGTGTGCATAATAGGATCTATATAAGAAAGTTGTTCTATTACTAGATCACATCACCTATTGTTTTCTAATCACTGCAACAGTCGAATCCCCTAACTGGGTAAGCTCTAACAAGCTTCATTTTTCAAATCCTCTAGCCAGGTGATCCATTAGTTTGGATTTAGAAATCCCCCACTGAGGTTACTCCTTACAGGGTACTACCTTTTACAGGGTATAGCTTTTAACTAAGCTTTGGGATCTTTAACAGGATTTTCTCCTAGCAGAGCATTTTGTAGACCCTAACCGGTCAGTTATCTATTACTGTAGATAGTTAACTTGTGAGTTCCATATCATCATGGTTTTTACCTATTTGGGTTTTCTACGTATAAATACTTGTGTTATGGTGGATGTTTTACTTATTGCGGCTGTTGTTATATCATTTTTTATTGCATGCATATTGTTTAACAAACTTGTTAAGTTTATCTACTAGTCAGTGTTTAAAGTAGTAGTATTTTTGTTGTCACTTATTCACCCCCCCTCTCAGTGCTTTACAAGTCCATCAATTGGTATCAGAGCCTAACTTCCTTAAAGCCTAATCATTTGGAAGAAAACCCTAAAGCTACCATGAGGGATATGAGCTACTTTGAGATGAGTAGAGATCTTGCGGCTAGTAGGAATGAGCTTGAAACGCAAAGGGTCAAACTGAAAGCTTCTCAAGTCAAAAGAAGAGAGCTAACTAAACAACTATTAGAAATATCTAATAATAGTTATTCAGATGAGGCCAATATTGATGATTTAGCTGAGGAAGTTGAAAAACTAAACAGTGAAAAGCTAAATCTGAGGAGAGAGCTAGAAGGTCTTACTATCCACATGAGTCAGAAACTAGAATCTAGGAGAACTATTGAAGATCTCACCAAGGAAAGAGATCATGAGATTTCCAAGATCAAGCAAGAGAATGCTACCTTGCATGAGCATTTGAATACAGAAAGAGAAGAAAAAGAGAACCTACAGCTAGATCTTGAATTAGCGTCATCTCTGAGAGAGAACCTGTCAAAACATAATGAATATCTCATCAAACAGCTCACTGAAGCAAATGGGAAATTGGAGAAGTTCAACAAAAGTTATACCTTGCTGGAAGAACAAATTCAATCACAAAGGATGAATGGTGATACCTCTGGACTTGGTTTTCACACATCTGAAAAAGGTGAATCCTTTGGTACCAAGAGCAACACTCTTAAGAACAAATCTGCTCCTAAGGTCAAAAAGCCTACAGGTAAGAAGGTCTTTAAACCTATTTTTTTGTTTTCCATAAACCTGGTCACACTGCAAATGTTTGTAGAAACAAACCTAATGGAAATGCAAGCTACAATACTAATGCTAGGTATGTATCCAATAAATTTGAAGGTCATTGCTTCACATGTAGAATGTATGTACATAGATCAGTTGAGTGTAGATATGGAGAAAATAATCTTGTACCGCATATGCATCCAAGACCAAATGGCAATTGGATGAGAAATTTTGACAACCGGATCAACATGAACTCGCAAAGACCCTACGGCAACCGGTTTAGTCCATTTGAGATGGAAAAGGTAACAAATGTCATTTGCACCATCTGTAACAACTTTGGTCATGTGGTTATGAATTGCAGAAGAAGAACTAGGAGAGGTAATGCAGGACCTTGGAAATCATCAGGTGTGGCCTGCTATCACTGTCACAAATTGGGACACTTGCCAAAATTTTGTAGATCCAAAAAGAGCAAACCGGTCAATCCTTCTAAGGATCAGAAAGGAAAGCAGAAAGTTTATGTTGAAGAAACTAGAGAAGAAATGAATCGAATATGGAAGAAGAAGAGTGATGACTCACCTGGAGAATAAATTGTTCCTTCACCAAGTGTGGAGAATCCTACACTGGTGAATTAAGCCTTTTCAATATGGCTAAGGGGAGCATAATGGTAAATCCACCTCGGACCCCTTGAAATGAATGAGTGGTAAGAGAATTTGAATGCATGAAATTTTGATAACTTTTTGTGAATCGGTTATCAACCGGTTTTACATCTATGTATCATTAAGTGTTGTAATTAGGGTTTACAACCCTAACGGGCAAGCATTTAATGTAGTAGGTAAAAAGGATAAAATCAAGTTTTCACTTTGTTATTTTTACCCTAATGCATACGAGAAAGAATTTTTGAGTGCTTGCAGAGCTAAGAAAGGATTGTTGTCTGATGTTTATCAAAATTTGCATTGTGATTTGTGTAATCAAGCTAATTTGAAGGTTGGAGAAGACTGAACTGGTGTGCACTTGGGCATTCAACTGGTAAACGAGGCTACGTGCGTGAAATAAGGTATTTCTTTAAAAAATCCTGCTTCGAATCTAGTTTATCTAGAATGGCATCGTCTTCTAAACCAGTAGAGAGATTAATGATTACATCTGAACCTATGGAAGTTGTTGAAGCAGAACAAATTGTGTCTTATAATGCTTTATCACAAGTTCCTAGTGGTGTTATAGTGAAACAAGATTTGTCTAGCTATATTGATTGCAAGATTGAGTATTTAGGATCATTATCGATATATTCTCAGTTAAAATCCCTTTGCGATGAAAATGGAAAGATTCAATCAGAATATATTAGGGTTTATGAAAAAGGTTTTCATAACGCAGCTTACTTTCTTGAAGATTTGAAGAAGAACATATACGAATTATTTTGATTCGAGTTCATGGGGAAAACATTTATTTGGAAAGGACTCATACTATAACCAAGGAAGCCATTCAAGCTGTAAGTGGTTTTTACTCAAGTGGTGAAGTACCTGTGCTGAGGCGTATTTCAAAAGAGATAGTATACACTCTAACCAGATCAACATTTGATAAGCATGCTTTTTTTTTCAATAACATCAGGGACCCAGTCGTAAAATCGACAGCTATGGTTATAGGCTACTGGGTATTTTATTCTAGCAGATTAAATAGTGTTTCATCAGCAGTGGTGCATATTTATTACAAGATGATAGCTAAAAATGTTGATTATGACCTATGTGAGGCCATAAGGAGCCAATTATTGTTAATTCTTTAGTCTATCAAGAAGGATAGCAGTCTAAAGTTTAAATTTGGACAGTTATTGATCAGTCTATTCTTTTATTTTCAGAATTTCCTTCCAAGAATAGGTGATCTTGAGTGGTCTGAGGATCTACCGGTATCTGCCTAGATTAAGAACAGTATCAAGGCTGTGAAGAACACCTTTTCTGCTGCAATGAACAAATACTTCAATGAATTTCAAAAGAAAATGAGCATGAGAGTAAGATTGCCTAAGGATGTGGTAAAACACTTTTCTAAGGACATTGTTTTCATAGTTACCACTGATTTTTGTTTGATGCAGGCAATTAACTTTAGAGAAGAAGAAATGGAAGATATGAGTTATGAGGTTAACTATGACTTACTGATTGGTTATGCTAATAACCTATTAGCATTTCCAAAGGATAAAAAAGAAGGCAAAATTGGATATTGTTGAAGTTTAGACTACACAAGCTGGAACCAATATCGTTCCTACCATAAGTGGTAAAGGTAAGAAAAAGAAGGTTGAGCAAGCACCTCCAGTGATGAAAAATACAAGAGTGACATGAAGTGTCCAAACTAAAAAGGAACCGACACCTAAAGTTTATGCAAAGAAGGAGAGTGCATCAAAGAAAAGAGGTCGGAAAATAATTCTCCAAGAAGAATCTGAAGGTACTGACACTGAGGAAGAACCCAAGAAGATCAAAGCAACTGGTAAAATGACCAAACCAGTGAAGGAAGTGCCAAAGGAAACTATGCCTTTTTATATCTCAACTTGCAAGCTTGAGACTATCTTTGAGAAAACAGTGAAGACATTAGGGAGAAACAAATTTGGTAATGTCAAGAATCATTTTGATTCATTCACTGAAGATGAAAAGGAGAAAATCATTCAAAAGGTAATCAATTATTTGTGTCATTGTAATAGATTACCCCATGATCTTGAAAAGGATATTTCAAATTCCTTGTGTAATATTCTTTTAAATAAATGGGAGGAAGTTGTAAAGAAGGAAAAAGAAATTATAGATGATATACTTGTACAATATTTTCCTAAATTGTCCAAGGATGAACTAAGTGTGTTGTTTGATAAGTACAAAGTTCATTTTTCTTACAAAACAAGAAGATTGAAGCTAATTAGTGGAAAGAGGCAAATTGTTGAGACTGAGACTCATCACGTAGCCTGTAACATCCAACGAATGGAAGAGATTATACATTCTTCTAAGGATGAGCAAGATACTGGTGATCGACCTAAAATGGATGGAGAAGAGATTGTACAAGCTAATGATGTATATCTTATCAAGAAGAAGGATGACACCATTATCCAAGTTGTTGATGATATTTAGGATACAATTGATCTATCTAGAGACATCATTGTACCAGATATGCAGCCACCTGAAATCACTGACTTACAAGTTACTTCAGTTGAGAAATTGACAACTCAACCAAAAGTGGATATTCCACCAGCAAAAGAACAACCTGAGAAACCCCAATCCCCACTGGTTTCACAGAATATTCAGAAGGAATCTAATGAAAATGTTCATACTCAGATTTCTAAACAGGAAACAGAGAAAGGAGAAGAGAAAGAAATTGTTAAGGTATTATCTTCTGAACTGGCAAAAACTTTAGTCATACAACAAACTGATGAAGATGATGATGACTCATCAAGCATCTCAGGGCCTATAATTGTTGATAATATGAGTGCATCTAAAATGATGAAGATTGCAACTATCATACAATCTAGAGCACATAAGAATAGACTTAAAGAGAAAAGAATGGAAGCTGAAACAATTCAAAATGCAGTAGATATTTTATCAAGTCTACTACCAAAAACTTCTACAGGACATCTGAGAACCCCTATTAGAAAACTTGATCAATTGGTTGTTGATGCATCTGACCAAATTAATTCACTTAAAGAAGCTTCAAAAACTTATGCTGAGAAGAGTTACAGGAAGAAGTATGGAGAGTGTCTTATGAAAGAGATTGATTCAGGAAAACTTTCTCTATCTTTTAATAAAGATTTGTTAACAAAAGATATTGAAACGGGGGGAAAATATCTTGCTTCTACTTCTAATGTTTCATTCTTTTATTCTGATATCAATAAAAAAGCGAACTGAAACAGAGCAAGAGCTAGAAAAGATATGCAATGCATGTGTACACTTCAGGACTCTATTTTTTCTTTTAGCAAATCTGTGGATGATTTGCACAACAAGTTGGATACCTATGATCATGAGAAAGAAAAAAGACTATGGTCACTAAAGGAATTGAATATTCTACTCACATCCCAAGTGGACATACTATAGAGATCCTACACAAATTCAAAAGCTATTTTAGCTACTCCAGAAACATGAACACTTGATTCCATGGAAGAGTTCCATACACAAATTATGTATACACTTGAGTACACTAAGAACGTGTTGGAGACATGGAAACATGTCATATCATAGTTGAAGAGGAACTTTAATGTTATTTTCATGAGACTTGCGTATGCATGAATCTTGATACAGTTTTTCAATTTTTTGTAAAATATGTGATACAAACTTTTCTATGTGTGTGTGTGTGTGTGTGTGTGTGTGTGTGTGTGTCTGTAGATATATATATATTGCTTTTCAATTTGGCATTGTTGTCAAAGGGGGAGTAGAAATATGTATGTGTTTTTGAAAATTTTGTATGATGTATTTAATAAGGGGGAGTATGTGTATATGTGTAAAAAAAAAATTGTAAGCACACTTAGCGGTACTACTGTAAAAATATTCTAAGTGTTTCCATCAATGCCAAAGGGGGAAATTGTTGGCTTGATGATGATTGTAATGAATTCATCATATGTTGTCATTGATGAAACACATACACATAGATATGTTCATATTGTCTACCAATGTAACTTCAAAGTTGTTTACACTACAACCGGTATACTAGAGGTTTATATCTAACCGGTACTTGGTAACAACTGGTATATGCATGGAGACAACCAGTGGTTATACATAACACAACATCAACATGAAGATCCAGCGGAGATTATCACATGAGCATCAAGGATAAGCGGTTTATATGTTTAACTCCAACCGGTATTGATTTTTCCAACCGGTATTCATTGTTCCAACCAGTATTCATTGATTGTGTGATGAGTTATCACAAGTCGTGATGAGTTATCCTTACCGGCTATTTTGACGGTATTTTTGTGATGAGTTGTGATCTCTTGACCACATACACTGCACCTAGGTAATTGTGTTATGATTTCTAGAGGCCGACATGAAATCTAAAATGTCTATATATTGACATCACAATGAATTATTTTGTATGAGTGAAAGTGATATGTTATGTGCGAAGGTAGAAGTGTTAAGTCACAGAGTATGTTGGTAAAAAAGTGTTAAGTGCATAGAACAGGATCTATACAATCAAGTTGTGCTACTACTAGATCACGTCACGTTTTGTTTTCTAATCACTGCAATAGTCAAATCCTCTAACTAGGTAAGCTCTAACAAGCTTCATTGTTCAAATCCTCTACCTAGGTGATCCATTAGTTTGGATTTAGAAATCCTCCACCGAGGTTACTCCTTACAAGGTGCTACCTTTTACAGGGTATAGCTTTTAACTAAGCTGTGGGATCTTTAATAGGATTCGCTCCTAGCAGAGCATTTTGTAGACCCTAACAGGTCAGTTATCTATTACTGCAGATAGTTAACTTGTGAGTTCCATCTCAACGTGGTTTTTACCTATTTGGGTTTTCCATGTATAAACACTTGTGTTATGCTGGATGTTGTTATATCATTTTTGATTGTATGCATATTGTTTAACAAACTTGTTATGTTTATCTACCGATTAGTGTTTAAAGTAGTATTTTTTTGGTGTCATTGATTCACCCCCCCCCCCCCCCCCTCTTAGTGCTTTACAAGTCCATCATATCTTCCATCCCTCAAAATGAATTTTAAAACCAATAGATTTAGGAACTCTCCTCAAGAACAATGAGGATTGCATCTTGGAATATTAGGGGCTTAAATGCCCCCAACAAATGACATTTAATCAAACCCTAGTTAGGGCTAATAAATACTAATGTTATTTTCTTGCAAGAGACTAAAATCCCAATCTTCAATGCTTTTTGATAGTCGAAAAAGATAAAAGCATGTGTGTTCCCCTACCTCTAGGGATTCCTGTAGGTTGGACATCCTTTGGACAGATGCATAGGTGGTAGTAGACCTTATAGTCTCAAAGGATAATTGGATGCTAACCCTTCTTTCATGATTACATTAGATATGATGATTTATTGATGATGTTATGTCTCGCCATGTTGTCTTATTAATTTGGATGTGAAATGGGCGATATCACATCACATTTATGATCAGGTTGTGATGTTGCAATTCCCTTTCACTTGTTTGTTTACTTTATGTTTATATGTATGTTATGCATAGACATTTGGTGTTATACAGGATGCAAGTACTAGGCATTGACTCCACCTGGTTTCACAAGATTGAGTGTGCCTCTAATCCCAATGGCAGTTGATCGAAGGTGACATAAGGTCTTATCACATTCTAAACCTATTCAATGTCTTATCAGTTCCAATGTTTTAGCCTGTCATCTTGTAAGGTTTTATGTGATTTGAGTTTATTCTATTTTATTTAATTTTTGTGTTGGCTTGATATTTTAAGGTTGAGGTGATTAATTAATGCATTCTTATACATAGTCCTTTGTGTAAGTAATAGATAATGGTATGAATATATATTATTATATTATTTGAGAATTTATGTTTATTTATGAATTTAATTATTTATTTTATATATGTTGGATATTTTGGAGTTTTATTTGGTAATTAATTTTTATTACCTTTTCTTTTGAATGTCTTGTGGAGTGAGATTGTGTTCACATGGGGAGTTGCTATTTGGGTCCAAATTGTTTTAGGAAAGGGTGGTTTTCGGTTTTCTAATGGTTTTGTTTTGAGAGTGTGGTATTTTCTACATAGAGGTGGTTGAACATGGTTTTTCAAAAAATTCGATTGTGAAAAGGATGTGTTGAAGATTTGTATTTTGGACTTGAAGGTGGTTACTTTGATTTCAAGTTAAGGATTTCTTGTGCATGCTTGAACATGGTTGAGGAATTTCCTAGAGTAGTTGTGTTTGTGTGGGAGGAAGCTTATTTTGCTATTGGTTTATCATTGTGTGAAGGTCTATTCATGTGGAGACATCTTTCTTCCCAATTTCTTTTGTCCACTTCTTCTTTTGTCCAAATTGGTGGTTTTATTTATCATCTTTTGTTTGTGTATTTTTTTTTAAATGAATAAAGATTGTTGTTGGATGTGTATACGATGTCTTAATTATTCAATAAAATTATGTGTCTTTATTTTTATATTTTGTTAATTGAATGTAAAGAGTTTTTGGGTTTTGCTTATTTTAGAGGTTGTATTTGTTGTTTGAGGTTTTGTGGATTGTGATTCTTGTTTTATGAATGTCAAATTATATTTTTGGGTAACAAGCGCCCTTTTCTTTAAAGGGTTTGAGTCATTTTTTAGTTTAGAATCGATTTGGAGTTCGTTGGTGGACAGAAGGTCATTTCTATGGCATGTATTATTCTCTGTCATGAAAGTGCTAAAAAAAGTCTCATATGCGCTACAATAATTAGTGTATGCACTAGTCTATGTTGTATATGTGCTAGAAGAAGTTGTGTAAGCACTAGAATATTTGGTAAATGATCTAGTGTAAGTTGTATGTGCACTAAAAGAATTAGCAAAAGTGTTATTTCACAGTTTTTCATTTCTAGTCTAGTTTTTGAGGTGTGTGTTAGTTTGGGACAAATCATAGGCTTGTTTGGGAGTCTTTAATTTTCTATGGTGGCTTTTTCAGAAGTCGATTGATTGAATTTGATGAATTTATGTGTTATTTTATCTTCCTTATGTATGTACTTATTTTGGTTTATCGGTCTTGCATTCTTGATGTTGCATGAGACCTATTTGGATGGAGTAACGTGTTAAGAATCAGATTTGTTGACGAGGATCAGATTTTCAATATATAACCTTTGTGATGATGTTTCATATGAATTTTAAGAGTTCTCTATATTCATGTTTAATCCCTAGATTTTAGGATCATGTTAAGGGGGAGTGGCTTTCAAGTGGGTGTCGAGGCCCTAAGTGGTTGGTAGGGAATCTCATTGGAAGTTTCCTTAATTTAGTGATAATATTAATTAATGATTTAGGCATTGGGTAACTTTCACATTAACAAGATAACTGTGTGCCCCACTCATGGCCTTGAGTGCTAGTTCAGGCTCAGGATGAGTATGTGAAGGCTTGATGGCATAATCGTTCTTCCTTGTCCTTGCAAAAGGATGAGTCGGTTCCACATAGGTGTCACTTGGGCATCAGGTTCTAGTGAGAGACTACTAGGGAAACCTTATTGATGGCATTCAATAACACTTTACCCTATGTGTGTCCTAGTACCTTAGCCTCTATGTTGTGTGAAGCCTTTGATGTGTCTGTGTTTTATGGTTAAACATATGGCATATGTTGTTCTAGTCTCCAATGTATTGTTATCATTACTTTTATTTTGTTCCCATGGTTGTGTAGGTGTCGGCCTAGGTCTAGAGTGTATTTGAGGTCTTTTATCATTCTTCATAGCACAGGGTGTGGACCTTTTTAGTTCCACGTAGTCGGGTGGTTTGATGTCTTCTTCCATTAGGATTCCTCATTGGTTGTTCATTTGCATGATGGATACTTCTTCTTCTTCTTCTCATTTCTTGTGCTATGAATTCATGGAGCAGATGTGAACTATTCTATGTGCTCATGAATTATCATTGTAATAGGTAATTTGGATATCATACATGTAATCAGTCTATCATGACATTCTATTTGTAGTGGATATTGAATATTGGTAATGTAAACCTAGTAGTAAATGTAATATGTAATGTAATGATGATTTAGGTGATTTCTTCTATATAGAAATGGTACTGGCTATTTTTAGGGATGTGTGGATTATCTACTGTATTAGGATTATTAACTTAGGAATATTTGATATTGGTGTGTTAAAATAGACTTAATCTATTAGAAGTGTTAGATGTGTCATAAATCATAATTATCATTCTATGTTTTAAATGATTACCTTCCTATGTTATGTGTGAAGCGGTAGACATTAGCTTAAGTAGGATAACAACAAGAATCATTGCTAATTAGTGTTGCACCTTTTTTTACTATTGTTGTATCTAAGTAATGTTGTTAAGTTACCCTAGGGAAAGAAATTTGAATGTTATAATTTAATTTCGCTTGTGCACTTAAGATTATGCAATCATATTAACTTGATATACGGAATTCTCTTAATCTTTATGTGTTATTGTAACTCTAAATAAATGTTAACTCTAATTTATCTAGTAAAGTGCCTAGTTGGGTTAGAATCTCTAGGGTATTCTTGGAGGGTATTAAATCTGGTATCAAAGCCCATGTTCATACACTGGGTACTCTGGTTTCAAATGAGCTCATTGTATGTGTTAGTGTAATTTAAGTTAAACCTTTCAAGCCATCTATCCAAGTTATCCTTGTTGTAGCTTGTCCTAGATCTTGTCTAATAGTTGTTTTGTGCCAAGTGTCAGGGAAGATGTCTCCTAGGGGTAGAGGACCCGGGCGAGGTAATCATATGGGTACTTGACAGAATCCTCATCCTGAGGGTTCTAAAGAGGCTCATAGAAGAGAAACAACATTACCATTAGGAGGAGGAATCCCAAGGTGAGAACCAATAGGGTAATGATGGAGTTCCTCAATCGATTAATGTTCTCCAAGACCTTATTGTATGGTTGTGACTGAGGTAGGAAGACAATAAGAAAGGAGAGTCCCATCATTCTGATCAGTAGGAGAGAATTGAGCATCAAGATAGAGAGAGACAGACAGAGATAGAGGTAACCTTAGAGGAGGGACATTGTGGTTCCAAATCAGAATGCCATTCTAGTAGGACATATGAGGGACCTTCTTAGGTCTTGACCTCCTACATTTGATCAATCTAGTAGTGTGACAGAGGCAGAGATGTGGCTTTTAGATTTAAGTAGGTGTTTTTTTATGCATCTATATAGAAATAACACTAAGGCTAGGTGTGTCATCATGAATCTACGAGAGTTTGCTTCTACTTGGTGGTATCTAGAGGAGAAAAAACTTTATCTTGATATTGCATCGGTTTCATGGGAGATATTCCGAGAGAGTTTTCATGCTCATTTCTTATTGGATCACTAGAGACAGAGGAAGGTGGATGAGTTCAATGACCTAGATCAATTGGTTATGTCAGCTGAGTAGTATGAGCAAAAGTTCTTTGAACTCATCTTGAAGTATGCATGGATAGCGAATGATGAGGCCATGCTTGTGCTACATTTTTTTTAGGGGCCTTAATGTGTGTATCAATAGAGGAGTCAGGGTCTTTTAACCCAAGACTATGGATGTAGTTGTGGAGAGGGCCTGATTGGTTGAGGAGAAGTTGTCTATATCTCTAGGTGGAGGCAGCTTCTAGCAGTCCAATGCACCATTGACAAGCAAAGGTTTTAGCAAGGGAAATTGCTTCACTTGTGGTTAGCAGGGTCATATTGCAATACACTATAGTCAGAGATCAGCATAGATGTCTGATCAAAGATAGGCAACTTTGCAACCTACTATGAAATAGCAGGGAGTGTTAGAGAGTTCAAATAACCAGAAGACAACTAAGAGGGGGGGTGAATCAGTTGTCACAAGATTACCAGAACCGGAACCCAAAAGATCAATACCGGAATGCATAAACTAAATACAGAAATAGCAGATAAACCAATTAAGCATAAACAACAATCAGAGAATAGATACCATCCACATGACACCAAGATTTGTATGTGGAAAACCCAGTAAAGGGAAAAACCACGGTGGGAAGCCTACCCAAAGTTAGATAATACTTCTACAGTATGTGATTACAATTGAGAGGCCTGTACTTGCAGGAATGCCAACAGCCTAGAGAACACTTCTTATCACAAAAGGAATCTCAGTAACTACATAGAAATCCAAACTACAATCTGGAGGAAATGAATGAACTGCAATGATAGCATCTCCTATGTCTGAATACAGTTCTGGTTAAGCTCAATACCAGAGGACTAAATCCTCTTACATAAACTCAAATCGATTACTAATGATTGACCAAATCCTCTGCTTGAATGATTATTACATTATTTTCTCATATACATCCTCACCTATGATCTACAATCAGATCTTACATCATATATATACAAACCCTCGACCACAAACAATAAGGTCGGCCACCAAAAAATAAAATAATTAAATAATTAAAAAACATGTCGGCCTAAGACCAAACAAATAATATCCAACCCATAAGACATCTGGGAAACACATCGAGTAGTCCAATCTACACGTTACATTAAGTCGGTCCATAACCTAGATAATATCAGGACCCAATATAGGTCCACACACGCTAAAGCAATGATCCCAATCAACCAAGTCTCGAACATGATCATCATCAGCATCCTGAATCTCCACCAGAAGCCACACCAACACCACTTATGCATAACATCAAAGGTCTTCAACAAAGCTTTGTCGGTGAAACCCTCGCTAGAACAACAAACCAAGCTTGCCGGAATATAGGATAGCATCTGATCACGAGATCAAAACCAACTGACTGAACATGAATCTGAGTAGCATGAATAAGCCAATTCCATAACCCAAACATACTGGAGCATACCGAATCATCATGATCTAATCCAACTAGAAACCAAACATCTTACTGGGACTAGAAGGATACCAGTAAAGCAACCAAAACAGCTAGTGTTGACATCAATGCAACACATAATCAATTCCTCTAAATGTCCAACAATCTCCCCCTTTGGCATTGATGGAAACACTAGATGTGAAAAACATCCAAGTGCCAAGAAATGCCAAACAAGTCTCCCCCAATGGAAGACAACCAACAATCTCCCACACAAAGATATAGCAATGAAGTTCTAAAACAAATACCAAACTCCCCATATGAATGATATCTATATAAAGCTATGTTTTTCACATATATCTCTCCCCCTTTGACATCAATGCAAAAAATCTGACAAATATATCAAATCAAAAACCAAAACCATTAAATCATAAAGCTAACTACTCCCCCTAAGCAGTAGCATCCCCACATCAATCTAGATAGAATGATATCTCTGATAATGCATATCGTATTGATGCCAAATAGCATCAATCAGTTCTCTGTCGGAGGGGCAGAAACCCCTAATCTATCTCTGAGGTACTCAAATGATTCTTTAGGCAAAGGTTTAGTGAAAATATCTGCAATCTGCTCTTTAGTGTTCACATAAACCAGTCTAACCTCATTGTCTTCCAACTTCTCCTTCAAAAAGTTATACTTGATAGATATGTGCTTTGTCATAGAGTGAAATGCCAGATTCTTTGATATGTCTATAGCAGTAGAGTTATCACAGTGGATAACTATCGGTCCAATGCAATTCACTTTAATATTCTTCAACATTTGCTTCATCCATAGAACTTGTGTATAGTTAGTAGTAGCAACAACATACTTAGCTTCAACATACTCAGCTTCAACAGTAGATAAAGAAGTACATGATTGTTTCTTTCAGATCCATAAAACCAACTTCTTTCCAAGAAGGAAAGCTCCAACGGAAGTGCTTTTTTGGTCATCAACATCACCTGCCCAATCCGCATTTGTATATGCACATAAAGTAAAGTTATCATCCTTAGGGTACTGTGTGTGTGAAAAAGTGAAATAAGTCTCTGTAAGCTACAGGTGCAACACTTCAATTAAGTCATTACATGTATGGTTAGATAGATATAAGCATGAATAATAAAACCATAACAAATCGACCCATTGCCTTCTAAAAGATGTGAGTATAAGATTGCTCTCAGATTTGTATAAGCAATACCAGTGACTAGACTGCACCAAGATGAAGGATTTGATCTATATGAGCATGATATTAAGCTAAATGGATGCAAGATGGATGAAAGATTCAAGCAATATGGATTCAAGCAACCATGAGTAAAATAAATATGCAAAAAGCTAAACTAAGATGCAATAATCTCAAAAAGCAAGCACAATATATTCAATGACTCCATAGCAAAAAAGTGTATAATAACAATACATCTCTAGGGTGTTTTGAATGAGAGGTGAAGGCTGAATTTATAGAGAATTACAAGAGAGATCAAGAAAAAGAACAATTTAGGATAATTAAAATAATTGAGAAATCAGATTCAGTTAACCTTGAGATAGATTCCAATTATAGTTTAATTGAAATGCATTTAGATTATAAGTTCGAGTTTGCATTAGAAATATAATTCAACTAGTTCCATGCACTTGAGATAAAAATAGGTAATTCTTTGATTTATTCAAGAAAAGAGTCTTTTCAATGCAACTGAACTTCTTTTTCTCAAAAGCTTTGAGTTCTAATTTTAGAGAATGATTAAATTCCTTTTAATTGCTTTTCTGATTCCAAGTTCTCAATTTAGAAGAAAGAAATAATATCTCAAGTTTGATTTCTCTCTCAATTCAATTCTTTTATTTTATTTTCAATTTAACTCTTGCTTTATGATTAATTCCTCTTTTGTAATAAATTAATTCTTTTTTTGCATGATTAAATGGAAAATTTATTAATTAATTAAATATGCTAAGATATTTAATAAATTAAATAGGATAATTGATTAAAATGATTTTCTTGGAATGATTTAATTAATTAAATAAATATTTAATTAATATTGAGTAATTGATTTGCCATGTGACATTTGATGATTAAAGAATTAATAATGTGCTCAAGATTTATTTAATTGCCTTTGGTTAGGATCTTGGTGATGTTGTCAAGATTAGGGGCCCATGGTTTAGATGACCATTTTTAGGGTATTACATTTGCCCCTCTTTGAATTAATGTGTGAGCAGTGCATTGCTTCAAAGAATAGTTTATGTCTAGGAGATACTAGTTTTGAACTTGATTGATCACGAACCAGATGAAGAGCGAAGTGTTTATCCTGATTTGAAGCAATGAAGCTTAATAGAGTTGATTAAAGCGAAACCGATCCTGAAATTGATTGAATTAGAACTGATGAAGAGCAAAGATACCAAACTTGAACTTGATTGATCAAGAAGCGGATCTTACTGATCTAGAACTTGATTGAACTAGACACAGTGAGCAAAGATAAAATTGATCTTGAACTTGATGGATCAAGACACGATGAGTGAAGATAAACTGTCCAGCTTGATTTGATGTGATGAAACTGAACACCTGCTTAAATTGAGCGTGTGATCAAAGATACTCTTTAAACTTTTGATTGAGTTTAAACGAATAATCATCTTGATGAAAAGCGATGAAATTGATTAATGTTAAGAGACTGATTTTAGATGAAGGCAAACATCATCTTGATATGAAGCGTTGAAACTAATATGCCCCTAGTGATTGATTTGATTTAGATGAACGAGAGATCTCAACTTGATATGAAGCGATAAAGCTGAGATGCCCTTTAGCAATAAGAATTTGATTGATTTTCTTTAGTTGAAAATATTTTTTCTCAACTTTTGATGAAGATTTGAAAATTTTCTCGACTTTGAAGATATGAGGTCATAAGGTCATGAGTATGCCCCCTCAGGAGTGAAATCGAAAGATAGCGAGGGTACATGATTATAGGCAATTTTTGGTGATGATAATTTATTTGAGCACAAATGATTCAGAGGAATTTTAAAAAATTTGGCGTTGATTGATGAGAAATTGCGCACAAAATTGATTTGTAGAATTGAATTGAGATTCAGCGTTGATTCATTAGCGCAATTTGAAGAAAGAAAGAATGAGCTTTTGATGAAAAGCACTAAGTGGTCCAAATTGTATTGAAATTGACAGTAAAATGATCTCAGATTTTGATTTTGATCCTGAAAATGGAATCAGGAAAGGCAATTTAGCTAAGGGTACAATTTTCATGTCCATCAGAGCAAGTTGAAAAATTAGGGTTTTGGCTATATATGGGGTAAAAGTGTCATTTTCAATTCATTTTAACCCTCCAAGTTTGAAAATTCAAAAAACCTTATGTGAAGAAAAATGGTGGTTCCCACACAAGAGCATCGATTCGAGCACCAGAGACACCATAATCGACCTCAAAATTACAAGCCAGCGGTAAGTGTCCAATCTTAAGCCTGTTAATCATTTCAAAATTGAATTTTTTGGTTGAATTTTTTATTTTTTGGCATGTTGAAGTCAGGCATTATCGTTTTGTCGTGCGAGACGGGATCTTGTCTTGTACGACAAACTAATTAAGTTTGTTTTATTGTTTAAAGTCATTAGTTTTGTCATACTGCAACTACCCTTCTCTCATACGAGTACCTTCAAAAGAGCCCATTTTGTCATCCTAGGGCTAGTCATGTGTTGTATCAGACTATTTTGTCATACGCATCCTATTCTTGACTTGTATGAGTTTCTGCCTCTATGATGTTTTATCATTTGAAAATCAGCAAGTCTTTTTGAAGGTGCAAACTTGAAATTTTGATTTTGTCGTTGATGTAGTTGGATTTGCATGATGTTTTACTTCTCTTATAGGCTAATTTGAAATGTTTCCTAATGATCTTTTGTTTGATTTTTGCAGGTTTGATTGCCCCATGTGTTGTTTAGATGTGTATATCCACCTACGATGACATTAGTTCATTAGTTATCTGATGTTGACCGGGCACATATAGATTTATGCGGATTGACTCATCTTCTCGAGTTGCCTGATATCCATGTGAATCACGGTATGCTCACTGCATTAGTTGAGAGATTCCATTCAGAACATAATACGTTTCATTTACCAGTTGGGGAGATGACTATCACTCCCAAGGACGTATACAGGATTCTTTCTATTCCTTTTGTTGGGGTTAAGGTATATTATGATGCAGCACAGCATCCTGGGCTACTAGCTATGAGATAGGTATTTAGGGATGTAGACATTTTGACACGTTCTATCAGTTGGGACGTGATGATGACCAGGTACAGTGAGAACTTTCCACTGGCTTGCATCTTGGCAGGTTTCATCGGTTGCTTTCTTATGCCAAATAGGGGACAGCAGGAGTTTTTATGTGGATGGGGTAGGATGTTGGAGAGACTTGTAGAGCAGCCCCAGAGGTTAGGATGGTGTTCATGTATATTGGCACACATGTATCGCGAGATGCATGAGGTTGTGTATAGGGAGGGCAAGAGTATGGTTGTAGGAGTTCAGCTTTTGCAGGTATGGGCCTGGGAGCATCTCCCAGTATGCAGACCAATTGTGGATGATGTCAGAGATCCACAGTAGCCCATTGTTTACAGATATTCTGGATACATTATGCAGCCCCATCTGGGCAAGATAGATTATTGGAGACGGCAGCTGGATGACTTGATAGTCATGATAGGGAGACCGTACAAGGGTCTGGAGCCTTGGGATGATTGGAGAGTTGTTTATAGGGACCTATTCATGACCTGACCTCTCATAGGCAGATCATAGATAGTTATTGAGCACTTCATTGTATCTCAGGTGACGAGGCAGTATGGTAGACCTCAGGGGATATCGCAGGAGTTTACTGCATACACACATTATGCAGATGAGGAGATGCAGGGATGGGCATTGAGGCTATCATATGCCCTATGCATGCAGGAGTTGACTGGGTTACAACAGCTCAGGTGGGATTACATGGATGATATTGCAGATGCAGTGTTATTGCCCCAATACAGGGATTGGTTTTAGCAGCACCCTTTCTTGAGATTTACTAATCCAGCAGAGTAGGCACCTTTGATAGAGGAGATTAAGGATGATGCCCTCGTGCAGGCACAAGGATAGGGACAGAGGCAAGGACCGAGAGCTGAGGTTCCAAGGCAGACAGGTGGCGATCCTAGCACTAGCAGTAGCAGGGTGCCAGTTAGTGGTAGGCAGCAGCAGAGAGGAGAGGGTGGATCCCTAGGGGTTGTTGGTGTTAGACTGAGTGGAGCTAGGGTGATAGAGGGTGGAGGAGAGGAGGAGAGAGTAGCTCCCAGACAGGTGAGATAGAGGATGGATGATCAGGTTGGAGTCGGAGGTGGAGATGGAGGTGGCAAGCCTGTGAGGGAGAAGGGGGCCGACACAGCGCGATCGATGAGAGCATGCCTAGTGGGTTTATAGTCACAGCTAACAGTAGCATAGACTTAGCTAGCAGAGCAAGAACGATAGCTAGCAGAGCTTAGAGAAGAGAGAGATCATCAATTAGTTGAGCTCATAGCAGAGCGCGATCGTCAATTCACAGAGATGAGGGTAGATTGAGACGCTTTGCTGTAGGAGGTTCTCCATCACACCAGTCGGGCAGCCTATTATGTTGCAGCTTACAACATAGCAGTTCCAGTAGTGGAGCAGTGTGTACCTTATTCTCAGTATATGGCTCAATTAGAGGGAGCTCAAGAACCTAGGTAGGATCCGGGTCAACAGACTCCACCTCCTCCACCGCCTGGCAATTAGGGAGAGCCAGAGAGCTAGATATTTTTGTGTAGCTCTTAGATTTTTTTGTAGGCACACCCATTTTTTATAGCCCTTACGATTCTTGCTCTGATGGGAGTTTTTATATATCAGTTGACATTATTTTGTACCCTAAGACTTGATCATTATATATACGAGATCTTGATTTGACTTCATTGTATGTGTGTCGATCAATTTATGAGATGCTTTTCTATATGCTTTATTCTATATGTATGCATATATATTCAGTATGGATGTATGTAATGCAAATGAATATGGATGTTTATTTTTTTGTTTCTTTTCATATGCAAACAAATTGAATGAAAATGACTAATGAGTAGTGCAATTTTTTTATTTTTCAATGCAATAAGATGAATGCAAATAAATGATAATGAAATATATGAATCTATATAAAATTCTTATGTATGCAGCTAATATCTCAATACACAAGTACTTGATCAGAGAAGTGATGAAGAAGAGACTACTTAGCTTAGAAATGATGAAACTTCAAACTCTCATTCAGAAGATAAAGAGATCATTACCATACTGAAATCACTCTAAATTCACAAAATGCAAAATGAAATGCAAAATGAGATGCAAAATGAAATGCAACCTAAACCTAATCACTGGATTTGAAATGCTTAAGCTTCATCACTGAGCATTAACAAACATAGCAGGCAGATTAGAGTTCCTTTCTTTTCATGTGCAATATTAATTATCTTGTCCGCAATGACCCTTTTTTCATTCATATCCTTGGACAGATTTTGTAGGGACTCATATTGCATGATAAAGAAATTCCCTCAAAACAAACAAAGAAATGATGAGAACCTCCCTATAGCATTCAAATAAGTAGAGTCGAGGTATGTGTGTCAATTTCACCTTGATGTGAAGGCTCTTATCACAGACACCCATCTTATTAGATGTTTCCAGATCATCGGAATCATTCCTACAAGTAGAAAACAAAGAAAATATTATGCCCCCAATCCTTGCTCCTCTTAGTCAAGATAGACTTCCTCGAGTTACTCAGAGGGATAATAATCAAAAACCAATATAAAAGATAGCACATAAAGAAAAAATTTCATTCATAGCTCAAACTGTTTAGTCATTGTTTTCAGTAATGTTGTTTTACTTGTGTACTCAATGATAAAACTCTTCAGTAGTCAGGAGACAGGTGACTGACTCAGAGAGGATGACCAGGTTTCACTGACGGAATGATTGACTTGGTTACACTGCTTAGGACATGTAATGTGCTCTGTTGATTAACCTAAGACTAGGATATTGATCAGTTTCATGCCATGAGGGTTCCAACGAACCAGGATGTCACAAAAGCGACTAAAATATATGTACAAGCGAAAACAAAGATGCATGAAAGCAGGAATGCCAACCTTGCATTGATAGATGGAGCGCTTGAGTACAAGAGGCGCCTATTTGCCAAGTTTTCACCTGCTTGGCAGAGATTCATTTTTTTTTACCAAGGTGGTTGTTTACCAGGTTTTCACCAGGGCATTTTTTTTCTTTTTTCTTTTTTTTTCTTTTTCTTTTTTTCTTTTTTTTTTAGGACTTTATGATTTTTATGATTTTTTTCATGACATTTTTCAGCTGTACAAGTTGCCAAAGAAGAGAATGCTAAGTAAAGAACTTTTTCAAATGGATGGTGTTAATCAGTTCATGGAGTTGTTCTCCTTCTGATGTTGAGAGTTGATAGGTACCGGAGCCAAAGACTGCAATAACGATGTAGGGACCCAGCCAGTTGGGTTCAAACTTCCCTTTGTTGTCTCAAAACTATTGATTTTTAGGATTTTCTCTTAGAACAAGGTCACCAACCTGAAATTCTCATTGTCGAACCTTCTTGTTATATCCTTTGAACATTCTCTTTTGATACACTCTGAGATGATCAAACGCCACTTGCCTACGTTCATCCAGCAGTTCGAGCTCTTGCAATCTAGCTATTTTGTAGTCTTCATCAGTAACAAGACCTTGCAAAGAAACTCTTAGAGATGGTATTTCCACTTCAATGGGTAATACTGTTTCAGACCCATACACCAAAGAAAAAGGTGTAGCCCTAGTAGGTGTTCTGATACTTGTTCTATAAGCCCATAATGCAGGATTGAGCTGCAGATGCCAATCCTTCCCAAATTTGTTCATTGTTTAATGTAAGATAGTCAACAGGTTTTTGTTAGATGCCTTAGCTTGTCCATTAACTTGAGGGTAATATACAGATGACCAGTGTTGTTTAATGTTGAATTTCTCACAGAGCTCGTCTAGATATTTATTCTTGAATTGTCCTCCATTGTCAGTAACAATGGATGAAAATACCCCATA
Organism: Cryptomeria japonica; assembly: GCF_030272615.1. Lineage (NCBI taxonomy): Eukaryota > Viridiplantae > Streptophyta > Pinopsida > Cupressales > Cupressaceae > Cryptomeria > Cryptomeria japonica. The sequence continues at coordinate 528,836,334 of NC_081411.1, forward strand.
CCTGCAAATGATATGGTTTAGGATGAACAGAGCTACTTGATTACCGGTTGCTTTGATGAGCGGAACCACTTCTACCCACTTAGTGAAATACTCAGTAGCAGTTATGATAAACTTGTGTCTGTTGGATGATGCAGGATATAACTGACCAATGAGATCAAAGGCCCATTGCTAAAAAGGCCAATGTGTAATGAAGGGTATGAGATCCCTTGCTAGAGCATGTAAGACATTTCCATGTAGCTGACACTTCTCACAAGGTTTAGAAAACTTTATTGTGTCCTTCTCCATGTCTGGCCAATAGTAGCCAACCTGTAGTAGTTTTCAAGCTAAAGTAAGACCATTCGAATGAGATCCACAAATACCTTCATGGACTTCTGATAATGCACATTTAGACTCTTCAGTTTCTAGACAAAATGTACTATCCAAACCTCACCTAAACAAATTGTTAGCAATGATGACGTACCGTGAAGCGTTTCGGGTAAGGTTCCTTTTCTCATTACGGGTGAGATTTTTTGGGATAATTTGGTCATGCAGATAAGAGTAAATGTGGTTGTAGTGGGATGAGTCATGTTTGATAATAGAACAGACTATCTGGGACTCAGGAGAATCATAAGCAAGGTAATATAACTCTTCCACTAGGAATTCAAAGCGAAAATTAGACTCTTGTAACTTTGGTATAGATGCCAAGGTGGCCAAAGCAACTACTGCTCTATTTGCTGATCTGGGAATCTGTTGGAATGATACAAAAGCAAAATACTTCTTGAGATCATCAACCATTCTCTTATAAGGCATCAATTTCTCATCTTGAGTTTGATATGTATCATTTATTTGATTGATGACTAGCTGAGAATCTCCATAGATGTGTAATTCAACAACCTTCCATTCGATAGCTAGCTTGATCGTGTTTACCAGAGCTTCATACTCTGCAATGTTGTTTGTACAATGGAAGAGAATCTTATAGGCCTTCAGGATTGAATACTTTTGAGGAGTAATAAAAAGTATTCTAGCACCGGAACCATTTTGAGTGAAAGACCCATCAAAGAACCTCTTCCATGATTGTTGAGTAAGGTGCATTATTGATTCATCTAGAAATTCTATATGAAGCGGTTGAGTGTCTTCAAGTGGAGGTTTAACAAGTTGATCTATAATTACCTGTCCCTTGATAGCTTTACATTCCACATATTCGATATCAAACTCTATAAGAACCATGACCCATTTAGCCAATCTTCCTGTAAGTGTTGCTTTGTTGAGAAGATACTTGAGCGAATCAATCTTAGCTACTAGCTTGATAGAATGTGCTAACATGTAGTGTCTCAATTTTTGTGATACAAATACTAATGCCAAGCATGATTTTTCTATTATGGTATAGTTCATTTCATAAGACACCAATGTTCTGCTGATGTAATATATAGCTCTCTATTTTTTATTTTCATCTTGTTGTGCCAGAAGTGCCCCCAATGATGAATAAGTGGTTGATATGTATAAGATCAATGGTTTACCCTAAATTGGTGGCATTAATATTGGTGGATTGGACAGGTACTCTTTGATCTGCTGAAGGTTTTGTTCACATTCTTGATCCTAGTTGTATATTACTCCTTTCCTTAATACTTTTGTGAAAGGTTGAGCTTTGTCTACCAGCTGAGAAATAAAGTGTCTGATTGATTGGAGACATCCCTGTAAACTTCTTCGGGGGTGGCATTTCCATTATAGCTTGGATCTTCTCGGGATCAACCTCAATTCCTTTCTTTGAAATGATGTAGCCAAGTAGTTTACCAGATGTCACTTTGAATGCAAATTTTTTTGGGTTTAGCCGGAGTTGATTTTTTCCATTCTATCTAGTATAGGGCCTAGCTCTTGAATGTGTGGATCTCTTCATAGTCTTCACTAAAGTGACATCAACATAGTCTTCCATATTCTTATGCATCATATCATGAAAGATAGTAGTTACCACTCTTTGGTAAGTTGCTCCTGCGCTCTTTAGCCCAAATGGCATGACATTCCAGCAAAAGGTTCCCCATGCACAGGTGAAAGTTGTCTTTTCTTGATCCCTAGGAACTATTTTGATCTCATTATAGCCAGAGAATCTATCCATTAGTGAGTACATCTCATACCCAGCAGTCATATCGACTATCATATCAATATTTGGCAATGGAAAGTCATCCTTCGGACAAGCTTTGTTGAGATCTTTGAAATCTGTGCAAACCCTAATAGATTTGTCTGCCTTTGACATAGGTACTATGTTGGAAATCCATTCTGCATAGTCTATAGCTCTGATAAATCCATCTTTTAGCAATTTTTCTAGCTCAGCCTTGACTAGCAGTGCCACGTGAGGGTGCATCTTATGGAGTTTTTGCTTGACAGGTTTAACTCCTGGTGTGATAGAAAGATGGTGCATGATAAGATCAAGATCCAGGCCTAGCATATCAGAGTATGTCCATGCAAAATTGATCTTCTTTTCTGAAAAGAGATGAGTGAAATCTTTCAATTCTTTAGTTGATAGTGATTGAGCTACATGAATGATGTGTGGTGTCTCTTGACTCCCAATGTTCATTGGCTGAGTTGGCTCGATCAATATAGAAGACCTTTCTTGGAAATGACTTGGCAGTATATCAATTATCTCACCTTCAGGTGCCTCAGAGAGGTTTTCACCCTTAGGTATGTCCTTTATTTTCTCTTTTTTAGATTCTAACACCACCATAATGTGGTTTTCGCTATCAGATCTTTTATTTTTATTTTTCTAATTTTTGCGACTAAGATACTTGATATATGTTTCAGTCATGTTTTCACTTCGTTCACTAGTGGAAGAGTCCATGGGTTCAACTACGTTGAGGTAATAGGCTAGCGTGTAGTCATTGGCAAAAGTAGGTACATTCATGGGTTGGTCTTGCAGACTACAATCAATTAATTCAGGATGTACCAAAGATAGAGTGTGGACATGTTTGAGGGAGTTTACGGTATTGTCATCACAATTGTGAATCAAAAAATCGAGTTCTAGAAGACTACCTTGTGTAAATGTCTCGAGACTAGGAAGAGTCAGCACATGATTATTAAAGTGCACGTTAATATTTAGCTGACCTAATCTAATAGACTTACTTGTAGCATTGTTCTCTACGCCAGATTGGACTTCATATTAAGGTTCAACAATAACAAGATCAGTAGATAGATTCCCATCATTTACATCAGATGATTCAGAGTTTGATGCTGAGTAGATATTTTCATAAATAGGACTGTTGTCAGAGTCATTAGATTCATCGGATGAAGTTTCCGAGTCTTTTTCAAGTGATTGGTTGAATGCATGTATGGTGTCAACACCTACATCTTTAATGTTGCAAGTTCCTTCAAGATTTGGCTCATTTATCATTTGTATCTGACATACCTGTTGACATGACTTTGATGGTTATGTGAGTCCTTGACATCTACTCCATTCAGCTTCCTCTAGACTAATGACTGGTTCTGCTTCCATAGCTTCCAATTCTTCTTGTGTAGTCCCATACTTGATTTATTCTATTTTATTAGAGTATATAATAGATGAAAAAATTTCTGGTATTCTTCCTTCTTTCAGCCCTTGTTCATAGTCTTCTTGTCTTTTTAGTCTGATTTCCTGTATCTCCTTTTCTAGCTTTAAGCGCATCAGCTCTTAAGTGTCATTTGTGATATCACTGGACTCTTCTAGAGTTTCTATACTGGATTTATCTGAGATGTGGTCTGGACCCCATTCATACTCGTTTAAGTCAGTTTCTGAATCATCCACTTGTTGCCTACCAGTGTATGTGACTGGAACTTTAAAGGGTGCAAACAAATCTTTGATTCTTTCTACTTCTTCTCTCATATCCTCTGGGACTTCAATTCCTTGTGTTATTGTAGCGGACACCATTGGAACTTGAGTACTAATTGTTTCTTCTCTCTTGATTAGTAGTTCTTCTTGTTCTTTTATACACTCTGCTTTTATTTGTTTAGCATCGAATTCATGTGATGTTGAAGGCGATATCCTTTTCTTCCACTTAAACTTAGAAGCATGTTTTTGGTCTGATGTCTTTTTTGGATTGTATCCCAGTCCAGCCTTATCATTTGTAGATTTTGTTTGTAGCTGAATCGGTTCAGTAATACCATCTTGATGTTTTCCCAAGGGACTAGTGCCTGAATATCCCATGCATTGAATCATTTTGTAGCAAGGACCATATTGGTTTGGAGAAATCTCACAATGTCGTACTTCCTCGTTTTGACTATCTTCCTTGAAAAGCCACTTAAGAACAACATCCTCTTCTATTTCATCTACCAGGAAAGTAGAAGACTATACAAAAAGACCATCATATATGATATTCGGAGTTGAAGTTTGTGTTCTCATAGCCTTTGATGGTTTGCCCAACTGTTTTAGTGATGGAAGAAGAGAGACTAATGAAAGTATTCATTGTATCTTGTATCCATCCATTCCAGTATTTTTAATCTTCAATTTCTATTCTAAGTCCTTCATCAGAGCTTTTGGACTTTCATTTGTAGAGGCTGCCCTATTATGAGGCACAAAGGTATTAGCGCCTTTTTGTCAATGCATTACAGGGGAGATTTGTATCAGCAAGAATACTAACTTCAACTCTGTTATAAGGGAACTTTAAGCATTGATGATATGTAGATGGAATTGCCTTCATTTCATGAATCCACGGCCTGCCCAGTAAGATATTATATACAAAGGAAGATCAAGTACCTGGAAAATGACATATCTTTCTACAAGTCCCACCCTGATTGGTAATGATACCAGACCTTTAGAGGTCCTTTCTTCTTCATCATAGGCTTTAATTGTTATTTTCTTGGCCGGATCAATGACATTTTTAGAAAATCCTAGTTGTGTAAGCAGACTGTAAGTACAGATATTCAACCCCGTGCCTCCATCTATCAAAACATGTTTAACTCTGTGTTTATGGATCATGGCTTCAATATGCAATGGTTGGTTATGTGGATGATTTAGCGAGTTGTCATCTTCTTTAGAGAAGGTCAGATAGTGAGGTGAAGTCAGATGACCCACCATAGACTGAAACCGATCAATATCTAAATCTATTGGAACATTAGTTGTGAGCAACGCTTTATCCAAGATTTCTTTGTGAGCAAAAGATATTTTGAGAAATTTGAAGATGGAGATTTGAGCATTTGTCTGTTTCAACTGTTCAACAAAGCTATATCCAGAGGATGATGATGAAGTTAGTTGTTTAAATTTGTCAAATGTTGATTCTTTTTGTTTGTTTGACGAGGTTGGTATGTTTGATGTTGTTTGAGCTGGAGTTGAAGAACTAGCTCCTTGGAGAGTGACTTTCTTTTGAGAACGAGTCATAGCCTTTGCATATCATGATTCATTTTGTTTGTCTTTGATTATAATCACATTGCAATATTCAAATTGGGAAGACTCAATCATGTTGATAATGTTGTCATTGCTGGTATAAGTGTAATTTACTTTGGCACCTCCTTTTGTTTTTTAGGAATCACCTTGTTCGTAAATAGGTAAAAGATCCTTAAATGCTTTGTGATCAGAATTTTTTGGGTGATTCCCAACAACAATTTTACCAGCGTCTATGAGATCTTGAATCTCAATCTTGAGCTTCATGCAGTTATTTGTGTTATGACCTTTATTTCGATGGTAGTCACAGTATTCATTTTCTCTCCACCATTTTGGTTTGACTTTTGGATCATATGGCCTAGAATTATCTGGTAATGTTATCAGGTTGTTTTCCAATAGAGTTTTGAAAGCAGATTCGTATGATTCTTCCATAGGAGTGAATTCGCGTATAGGTTTTGAAAGCCAGGGTTTCTCTTTGAATCACTCTTTTGCTTTCTTCGAAGGATTTTCTGCTACGGTTTTAGCTGCCTTAAGTTCTTGTGTGCCACTATCCAAGTTGAATATTGTGGGCTTTGAGTTGGTTTTAATAGTGTCTACTAATTTGTCATTAACAACATTCTTGTTTTTGTATTTGCTATACTTCCAATGCTTGTTCTTCTCTTTAGAGCTAGATCTTGATTGTGTTTCTTTCCAAGGTGAGATATCTCCTTTCTTAATAAGCACATCTTCCATTCGGATAGCATTATCTACCATTTTGTTAAATGATGGGTGCACTTGCATTTGGATACTATATTTCAATTCAAGGATCAAATTGTTGACAAATATATCCATTTTCTCAGAATCTGGGATAGGTCGTGAATACCTAGAGAAGATCTTTCTCCAACGTTGGAGGAAAGTGAGAAAAGGCTACCCTGTTTTCTATTTGGTATTGCAAAGTTTGATCATAGTAACAGGATGTCGAATGTTATAGGAGTATTGTTGTAAAAATATTTGGATTAGTTATTCAAAAGTTTTTATTCCCTTAGGTATACTTGAGAACCATTCCATAGCTTGTCCTCCCAAACTCCTCAGAAAAAGGCACATGAGGTACGTTTTGTCGTGCATGAAATCCATACATAAAGCACAAAATTATTTGATATGGTCCTAGGGATCTGAGTTACCATCATATTTGTCAAATTTTGGGATCTCAACTCGTGAAGGAAATGGAGGCATGTATAAGTTTTGTCAAACGGAAATGTGCATATTGTCTCCACAGAATATTGTTTTGGGGACTTATCCTTATTTTTTAGTTATGTGATCTCAGTCCACAAGGCTTGTAATTGTCTGTGTACCATTATTATATGTGATTCTTCCTTTTTAGTAATGAGAGTCTGAACGTCATATCCAGTAGGAAGTTTGGCGCCTTGTTTTGCTAGTTCTAGAAAATATTCTTCTTTTTCTCTAGCCATGATAACCTTCATCATTTTTCGGAAATCTTTATCGTTTTGACATCTATGAATATCTTTTTCTAGAGGTTCAGAGTCTTTAGATTCACTTGATGAGGAATCATTGTCAGTATCATAAATACTGAGGTTGTCTTCATTATTTTGTTCTATTCTAGGTATAGTGGGAGATAAAGGTTCATCATAAACTGGTATCTTTGATGATGAAGGTTTATTAGTCAGAGGATCCTCTTCATAAAATGGATTAATTTTATATGAAAAGGGTTTCCCTTTGCCTTTGGCATCTTTCTTATGAGAAATCCTGGTTTGAGTAGGCATTTTTATTGATTTGTGTGACCTAAAGTTGTTTGTGTTGCAGAAGTCAAGATCAAATTCAGAGCTAGTTGTTTGGTTAATGTATTGTTTGAGAGAAGCAACTAAGATTTAGTCTGGTTTCAGGAATGATCTATCCTATATAAGACGTTTATCTAAGTTGGTCTGAGAGAAGTGACTAAGACTCAGTCTGGTTTCAGGAACGATCTATCCTATATAAGACGTTATCTAAGTGACTTAGGTTTGATAAGTAGTTGATTGAACTAGCTAAAAGATGATCGACCAAATCATGCAACACAAATGGCAGAGGTACATTGTCTTGATCCGTTTATGCTCAGGATGATGATAACTAGTATTATGCTCATTGTAGACTATTTTAGGCAAGTTTGACTATTCTGGACTGACAAAATCAAAGATCCGTACGACAGGTTTTACAAGACCACATGATAGTTTAATAGCTTCAGGATGATATTAGTAGTATTTTGTACGATTTGATGCCTAGTACCGTACGCCAGATGGGTATGTCTAGAATGATAGACTGTTTAGTGCAAAATTTTATCGTACAACACATGATGCAAGGTAAAACGACAATTCTCAGAACTGGACGACAAACAATCAGAGATCGTATGACACAGGATGAAGGCTCAAATGACAGACTATTAGGACTGATGGAATATTGTACGACACAGAATATGAACCAGGATGATAAACAAGAAGACTCGTACAACTATTTTCTAGGCAGAGGCAAAATTCTGGGTTTTCAATGACTGAGTATGACCAGATTTGAGATAGACTGAGTTTTTCATCGCTGACTGATAATGAGCAGTTTAGGGGTGGATTGAGTTTTTGATAGCTAAGGTATACTAGTTTGTGACACAGACAGAGTTTCAGCTAGGATAGACTAGTTTTGAACAAATTTTTGACTTAGGATAGACTAGTTTTGACACGGACAGAGTTTTTGATCATTGAGTTGTTTCTTGTTTTCTCCAGTTTTGGTATTCCGGTTTTAGTTTCAGGGATGAAAACACAGAAAACATGTAATATGAATAATAACTCCAATCATAGCATGCAAACCCTATGGAAATTGGTGAGAGAAGAAAACCTTTGCTTTTAGACTCAGGTACACACCCAATAGCTAATCAGAATACGATCGCTGAGTCTCACGCAATGGATTCTCAATGTTGTATTAGTCGACTCCAAACACTAATGGGGGAACGAAATGACAAGTATCTTGGGAGAGTTACTATCTCTCTTGCACAAAGATTATCCCCCTTTCGGAGGTGGACTGGGTAGCTTCTAATTTTAATTGGAACTAGTAAGGGATCTGTTCGGTACGTCGAGGTATAAACTCAATTAATAGGTCTCCTAGCCTTGAAAACCAAGGTTTAATATACCCGAAGGTACAAAGGAGAGCTATTCCTGAGCACTGTCATTGAATTGATTTTCATCAAATCATGTTTGTTTTATAGTGGGTTGGAGTACTTGGCATTTACCCATTCCCACTTGGGTCGTTCCCCTCTCATCGATCGTAATGACTATAGAGTTATTAGCTCCTCGGGAGGGCAGGCCCGCTAAAGATGTACAAATCTCAAACTGAAAGAAAATGCCTCAAGGGTCTGGATTTCTGATTGTCTATATAGACAAGAGCATACTCTCCTACCTCTCAAAATTTTCTTAAAACATGAAATACAAATTTGTTCTTTAACCAGATAGAAAGTTAGGTGCCTAAAAAGAATGAATTTAATGAATACGCTCGAATCTCCTCAGGCAACCTGCAAAGACAACGAATCAGTAGTCATATTATCTTTGTGTGACAAGCATAGTCTTCGAAAAGCGTTCTACAAAAACTGATTAGGTTGTGAAAATTCTTTAGATAAATAGACAACCAGCCAGGGTCAGCATCAGTGTAATCAAAATTGAACAGAAAACCTGAAAAATGAAACTTTCTTTTTAACCCAACAGAATACAGAATCGTATGACAATTCTCACCGACTCGTAAGATAATTTGTACAGGATCATATGATAATTGAAGTTTGTCATTCTAACATATAGGAAATGTTGTACGATAATACGCAGAAACTATACGAAAAAAAATCCGAAAAGTCAAAAATCTGAAAAATAAATAAATAAACAGTTAGTCTTGGAGACCGAAAAAAAAGTAATCTTCTACCCCACGGTGGGCGCCAGAAATGTGTGTGAAAAAGTGAAATAAGTCTCTGTAAGTTATAGGCACAACACTTAAATTAAGTCATTAAATGTATGGTTAGACAGATATAAGCATGAATAATAAAACCATAACAAATCGACCCATTGCCTTCTAAAAGATGTGAGTATAAGATTGCTCTCAGATTTGTATAAGCAATACCAGTTACTAGACTACACCAAGATGAAGGATTTAATTTATATGAGCATGATATTAAGCTAAATGGATGCAAGATGGATGAAAGATTCAAGCAATATGGATTCAAGCAATCATGAGTAAAATAAATATGCAAAAAGCTAAACTAAGATGCAATAATCTCAAAAAGCAAGCACAATATATTCAATGACTCCATAGCAAAAAAGTGTATAATAACAATAAATCTCCAGGGTGTTTTGAATGAGAGGTGAAGGTTGAATTTATAGAGAATTACAAGAGAGGTCAAGAAAAAGCACAATTTAGGATAATTAAAATAATTGAGAAATCAGATTCAGTTAACCTTGAGATAGATTCTAATTATAATTTAATTGAAATGCATTCAGATTATAAGTTCGAGTTTGCATTAGAAATATAATTCAATTAATTCCATGCACTTGAGATAAAAATAGGTAATTCTTTGATTTATTCAAGAAAAGAGTCTTTTCAATGCAACTGAACTTCTTTTTCTCAAAAGCTTTGAGTTCTAATTTTAGAGAATGATTAAATTCCTTTTAATTGCTTTTCTAATTTCAAGTTCTCAATTTAGAAGAAAGAAAAAGAAATAATATCTCAAGTTTGATTTCTCTCTCAATTCAATTCTTTTATTTTATTTTCAATTTAACTCTTTCTTTGTGATTAATTCCTCTTTTGTAATAAATTAATTCTTTTTTTGCATGATTAAATGGAAAATTTATATTAATTAAATATGCTAAGATATTTAATAAATTAAATAGGATAATTGATTAAAATGATTTTCTTGGAATGATTTAATTAATTAAATAAATATTTAATTAATATTGAGTAATTGATTTGCCATGTGACATTTGATGATTAAAGAATTAATAATGTGCTCAAGATTGATTTAATTTCCTTTGGTTAGGACCTTGGTGATGTTGTCAAGATTAGGGGCCCATGGTTTAGATGACCATTTTTAGGGTATAACAGGTACCACAAACCATATTCAGATGTACCTTGCAAGTATCTAAAAATTCTTTTCACCGCACTCATGATTTTCTCTATGATCACTTTGATATCTTGATGCAATGCAAACAACATTCATTATACCAAGCCTAGTTTGAGTCAAATATAGCAAACCTCCAATCATAGACTTGTATATTATAGAATTTACCGGTGTAGATTCATCTTTCCTTGAGAATTTGTCACTTGTAACCATAGGAGTACTTACAAGTTTAGAGTCTACCATACCAAATTTCTTCAATAATTCCCTAGCATACTTAGTTTGACAGATCAAAATACCTTTATCAGTCTGAGTAATCTACAAACCTAAGAAAAATTTTATTTCCTCAATCATAGACATTTCAAATTATTTCTCCATATTTTTAGAAAATTCCATGCACAGCTTATCTTCACCTCCAAAAATGATGTCATCAACAAAAACTTCAATAATCAATATATCATCATCAGTGACTATATAATATAGATTACTATCAGTATTACCTTTAGTGAAACCAAGCTTCAAAAGGTATTTGTCTAACCTTGCATACCAAGCTCTAGGTGCTTGTTTCAATCCATATAAAGAGTTCTTTAACCTACAAACCATATTTTTATCATCTCAAAGTGAAAACCATCAAGTTTCTCAATATAAACTTCCTCATCAAGATCCCCATTCAAAAAGGCACACTTAACATCCATTTGATAAACCTTGTAGTTTTTATGTGCAGCATAGGCAAGAAATAATCTTACAACTTCAATTCTAGCTATGGGTGCAAAAGTTTCACCATAATCAATTCCTTCCTTCTGAGAATATCCTTTACAAACCAATCTAGCTTTATTCCTTACAACTTGTCCATCTTCATTTAACTTATTCCTAAAAACCCATTTAGTTCCAATAACATTCTTATTTTTAGGTCGGGGAACTAAATTCCATGTGTTATTCTTCTCTATCTTATCTAATTCTTCTTATATAATTTTCATCCAACATTCATCTTTACATGCTTCAATTACTGATACCGGTTCAAATTGAGAAATTAAACATACCTTATTAGCTGCCAATCTCCTTCTTGTCATCACTCCATTATTCTTATCCCCAATAATTTGATCTTCTGAATGATTCATCCTTACATACCTAGGAGTCTTCTGATTCTCTATTCCTCTTCTCGTTTCTTTAGTTATTGTTGAATTTTATGATACTACCGGAGTAACTGGTTCAACATTTTGTTCTGGTAAAGTTGTTACCGGTTCAGTTATGATCATTTCCACTGCCCGTTCTTTCTCATAAACTCTTATTTGACTGCTATTCAGCTCATCCACCTTGACATTAGCACTCTCCACAATTCTCTACAATCTCTTGTTATAACATCTATATGTCTTGCTTTAATTAGAATAACCAATAAATATTCCTTCATTATATCTAGGATCAAATTTGTCGATCATATCATCTCTCCTGATATGACATTTACTACCAAAGATTCTGAAATACTTAACTATAGGTGTATTGCCAAACCATAATTCATAAGGTGTCTTACCGGTTTCTCCTTTGATATGTACTTTGTTGAATGTATAGACTGTTGTGCTCACTGCTTCTCTCCAATAGATATGAGGTAGACTAGCTTCCATCATCATTCTTCTAGCAGCATCCAAGATAGTTATGTTCTTCCTTTCCACAACTCCATTTTGTTGAGGTGTCTAGGAAGCAGAAAATTGTCTCCTTATACCATGATTCTCACAAAAGTTATTAAACTTACTGGATGTGAATTCTCCACCATGATCTAACCTTAAACATTTAATCTTCAATCCTGTCTCGGTCTCAAATTTAGCTTTAAAGATTTTAAACTTTTCAAAAGCCTCAGATTTCTCCCTTAGAATATTAACCCATGTCATTCTATAATAATCATCAATTATTAGCATAAAATATCTATCACCTTGAAAAATTTTAACTCTAGCAGGGCCACACAAATCAATATGAATAAGATCAAGAACATTATTAGATTTATTTTGTATACTCTTAAAAGAGGTTCTGACCTATTTTCCCATTTGACATTCTTTACATGACGGATTATAGGGCTTCACAATCTTAGGTATATCTCTAACTACCTTAGTTGAACTAATCTTTACAATGCAATCAAAATTCACATGACATAGCCTTTTATGCCATAGCCAACTCTCATCAATTTGTGCAATCAAACATGTCTTCTCATCAGAATTCAAATAAAATATATTACCTTTAGTCTGAGTACCGATTGCAATCTCCAATCCAAGTCTATTAATGATTTTACATTTTACATCCTTGGATTTGTAATTGAAATCTCTTATCCACCAATTGACCTACACTCAAAAGATTAAGCCCTAAACCTTCAACATAATAAACATTATCAGTATTGTGTGTTGGCATATGGACACTCCAATGAGACATTGTGTGTGATTGAAGGTTTTGTCATTGATGGCAACCTTGCAATCCTATGGCACCGACAAGACATTATACCGACAAAGCATTACTCAAACAAGGCAGTGCACCGGCATCAGCAAGAACAATCTACACCGGCACAAAAAAGAACATGTATACCGGCACTGAGGCTGACAGGATTTTTGATATGTAATATTTTGTTTATTATTGTAAGCTGACTTGGCAAATTGTAAAATGACTCTTGTATATAAAAGAGATCATTGTAGGCATTTGTAGGATATGGATAGGAAGCATAAATAAATTATAAGGTAGACCTAATGTGCGAATTGTAGGTCAAGGGTATATGTAAAGAACAAAGAAAGAACCGGTACTGAATCTGGCATTGAAGATGCTATTGTAAAGCAATACAGAATATTGGATTTGTGTAAATCCTCATTGTAAGTCAGTGTGACTTCTTATTGAGCAGTGAGCTCTAGGCAGTTGGCCTTCCTGCATGTGTAGGCCCCTATTGTAAGTAATATTCTCTTATTGGCCAGTAAGTGAATATTGTGGGTCACAAATCCCACCGAGGTTTTTCCCACACCGGGTTTCCTCATTAAACATCTTGTGTTATGGTGTTCTTTTCATGTGGATGTTTTTTATTCTGTTATTTGTATTAATTCTTGCATACTGGTATACTGTTACTTTATGTTCTACATATTCAGTTTTAAGAAAATTACATTACCGGTCAGATACTGATTCACCCCCCCCCTCTCAGTATCTGTGGGAACCCTAACAATTGGTATCAAAGCCTAGTCCTCTATTTTTAGAAGCCTAATAGCTTGAGGAAGATCTTGACACCGGTAAAGATGGAAAATCTGATGAAGCAACTTGAAGGAGCTCTTACTGACTATGATGCAGAGAAGTTAAAAAATATCAAATTAGAAGATGATTTAAAAGCAGCTCAGGACATTATTCAGGCACTTCAAGAAATTCTTACTATTACAAGGAATAAGAGAAGAGAACTTTGTGAAAAATTGCAAAATGAGAATGATGAAAAGGAATCACTAAATGATATGATAAGCAAATTAAAACAAGAGATCATGACAACAAAAAATGAAATGCAGGACGTGACTATGAGATTTTGCAAAGAGATTGAGGACAGAAAGAAGAATGAAGAAGAATTGACCAGAAGACTAAGTGATGCAGCAAATGAGAACACAAGACTTAGCTATGAAAATGACATGTTGAAGAGAGATCTGATGCATACTCAAAATGACTCAAATGAACTAATGAGACAAAAAGAAATCTTGGAAAGGGAATTGGAAACTGCAAATCAACACAAAGAAAAATTCAAAAAAAACTCAGAAGAACTTGGTACCTTATTGAAGAATCAAAAACCCAAAGGTGACACTTCTGGAATTGGATTTGAAGTTGGAGAAAGCTCCGGTACTGCAAATACCCAGGATCACAGCAAACCGGTAAGACCTTCTAATACTTACAAATTCAATGGAAAATGCTTTAACTGTAATAGATATGGTCATAGGGCGAATGAATGTAGATCTAGGAATTATCAAAACATCAATCCTCCCGCCGGTCAATGCACCAAATGCAACAAAATTGGTCATAACTCTGAAAATTGCAGAAAGAATGTAAGATGTTATGTTTGTGGAAGATTTGGTCATTTATCAAATAAATGCAGAACACAAACCGGCATAGGTTATGGGAAAGCTATTCAGAAAATAATGTAACCTATTATGCATGTAACAAGATTGGTCATATTGCTAAATTTTGTAGAATTAAAGGTACACCGATAGATAACAGAAGTACTAGCTTGAAAGGTAAAGAAAAGGTTGAAGAGGTTAAGCAAGAATTTTCAAAACAATGGATTAGAAAAGGTGATCTAAATATTGGGGTTACTCCTCCACCGGTAGAACCAACAAATGCTTCACCGGCAGGACAATATGATGCTCCACGGGCAAGACAGAGCAATGCTCCTCCGGCAGGATGTTCTTCATCAAATTGAAGAAAATTATCTTGAGGGTTTGGCAATCAAATGACACATGTGCTATTATTCCCTCGGTTAGAGAAAAGAAGTTGAAAATCTTTCATTACCAGCAAATAAAGTTGAGTTAATACATTACCAGCAAGCAATTAATGTGGTAGGTAGCAGAAAAGACTTTATAAAATAAGGTTTTTGGCTCCATTTCATTTCACCGTGAATTCAAACTTTCAAAGAGCGCGAAGATTTCCGAGCGAAGGCATTCCGAGCAAAGAGGCAAAGCACTTCAGCAATCAATCCATCCAAAGGTAGAAAAAGGTATTTATCATCATGGCATCCTCCTCTGCACCTGAATTCATAGCAAACCCTATAGTAGTCGAGGATATAAAAAGACCTAGGCCTGTGTTTCAGCTAGTTCCCGAGGTAGCTAAGAAAGATGACAACACGGGTGCTTTTTCAAAAATTCCAAAAGGTGTTGTTTATGCAGAAGATCCTAGAATGTATATTCATTGCAACATAGAGGAATTAGGTGATGAAGAAATCAAAAACATGTATAAGTCTGCTATATGTGACAAATCCAGGAATGTGAAACCTGAACATAAAATTGTTGAAACCCTAGGATTCACTGAAATCCTCCGCATTCCTGAATTTCCCAAGGAAGTGGTTAGGATAGTTCTGAGTATGGTACATGGTTCATTCTTTTGGCTTGACTCAGTGCATAAAATTACAAAGGTAGCTGTGAAAGCAGTAACAGGGTTACCTTCCACCGGTAGCAGACCTGAAAAAACCAAGAAGGTCTCCAATGACTTGGTAACAAACTTAACTGGTGCAACATCCGACAAGAGATCATTGAGGGTTAATGATGTGACCGATACAAATGTTAGATTTGTTAGCATGATTCTAGGTTATAAAGCAACTCATGCTAATAGGCTTAACTCTGTTTCCAGTTTATGCATAAAAAATGCTTATGACATGGTGAAGGACAATGTAAAAATTGATATATGTGAATGGTTAAAGGATGAGTTAATTGACAACTTAGCAAAAATCAAGAAGGATAAGAAAGGAACCTTTAGATTTGGAAATTTACTTGTATGCTTAATGCTACATATAACCAAACAGGCTCTCGGTATAGGCTACAAGGATTTTGGATTCGACATACCGGTAGGAAAACAATTGTCTGACTTATTCAACATGGGTGAAAATAGAGAAAAGAATATCAATGAGTATTTTCAAGCACTAAAGGTCGGAATGAATAAAAGAATCAGACTATCACAAGAAATTGTCAACAAATACAAGGATGATATATGCTTTGTGATCAAAAAGGATGAGATCTGGATGGAAGTAGTCATCCCAAGAACAATCTGGGTTATAGAGATGGGGTATGAAACAGATGACCACATTGTGGAAACTTATGCCAAAGCACTTCTGGAAGCCCCCAATGAACCAAAGGAAGAAGTATTTGGTAGTGCTGAGACCATCGAAAGTCAAATTCAATCTAAAAAGAGAGTAAACAAAGTTGAGGCATTTGTGAGGAAAGGAACCAGACAAGCAAAAGCCATAAAGGAAGATGTACTAAAGAAAACCGGCATAATAGAAGATGAGTTGGCAGCCCAACAACCTGTAACTCATCTATCACTGGTAGATACTTCTTCAGAAGGAGATATGCCAGCAACTTTCAAAAGATTTGTTAGGAAAAGAGACCCCTCACTGGTATCCACTCCATCACCTAGAAGGACAAGACAGAAGCAACAAGCTGTGAGGTCTCCAGTCAAGAAAGCCACACCTAAGAAGAAGCTGACCCCCAAAAGGAAGAAGAAGACAAACACTGACTTTGCCCCTCTTGACATACTACTGAATGAGATCACAGAGGAAGGTAAATTGAAAAACATAGGGAAAATCTATGACACCCTATTAGATGATGAGAAAGGACAAGTTGAGGAAAGTGTTAAATTACACATGGACATGTATAAAAAGTTTTTGATGCAAGTCCTAAATGAAATTCCTAATGAACTATATAAAAGACTTGAGGCCAGAAGGCAAGGAATAATTGAGTTGGATAAGAAAATAAAAATAGAGAAATTACTTGCAGTATACCTAGTCAACTCACCTAAGGAAATTGATGATTTGATAGCTCAAGCCAACCGGACAGTTTTTTCCACTGCACACCAGCAAATATCACTAATGGTAGGTAGAGTTACTGAAGTTTCAAAGGAAACAGAAAATGGTTGGGATACATTCTTGGTTGAAAAAGAAAAACAAGAAGAATATAGGAATCCCAAGCCCATTCTAGTATATCAAAAGGACAAAGGAAAAGGTAAAGTTGGTGGACCACCAAGTATCAAGATTAGAGACAACTTACCCCCACCTCCTTTAAATACTCCACCAGTAAAAACCATAACTGCAGAAGATCAACCAGCAGCTGAGAGCATGGACACAGTGGATAATAATCCTAATCTTGAAGTCCTATATACTGTGAATGTTGATACTCAGAAAATCAACATACTGGTAGACAAGGATACAATAGATAATACAGAAAACAAAGAGCAACCAGCAGTAGATTTAGAGAAAAAGATGGAATCTAGAACACAAACAGAGAAACCAACAGAGCTAAAGGCTCTAGAACAGATGCCACCGGTAAGAAATGATGCAGGAAAACCAATGCTTAAAGAGATGGAGACACAAACAGACCTACCAAAGGTCAATACTAGCATGGTCACTTCCACCAGCACTCAGTTTGTTGGGTCACCATCAAATGTAACAGAGGTATTGCTCGAATCTGTCAAGAAAATAACTGATTATAGCTCACAAGCCTATAAAGCGATAGATGATTCAATTCCAGTTTTGAAATCAATAGCTCCCAATTGTAATATAGCCAACAAAGATTCTTTAGGCCAGTTGGATACACTTTGTAAATATATTTCTGGAAATTTTGAGCAAACAAAGGTAGAAACTGTAAAGGAAAGTGTAGAAAAAGAGAAATAGAAATTCTTTGAGGAAGGAATAAAGAAGTGTAACAGGGAATTTGACACACTTCTACCGGAACTGTGCAATTTATTGAAAGAGTACAAAACTTTGTACAAAGACACCTGTAAGATAAACTTTTTGACCATAGATGTAGACAAAAAGATGAGCAAGGTACAGGAAGAGATCAATAAGCTTGCTGATAATTTTGTTAACTCACCTGATACATTATCAGTTTTTGAGGAAAAGATAACAAATTTTGAGGAAGAATTGCTCAAATTAGAAAGAGAGAAAGAGAAAATAATAAACAAAGTAAAATTCTTGAGATCTAAACTAAGTCCAAGATTGGACTATTTAGCATCTCTGGGAAAGGAAATCTCAGAGGCACTAACACAGGGTAGCAAAACACCGGCAGAGCACTTTTAGCATCTCACCGGTACAGTATATAGAACTGAGGTAGCAATAAAGGAGAGCAAGAAGTTTATGGATGGCATAAACTTAATTTTGGGAGATATTCTTCAGATAATAACCACCCAACTACAAGGTTGAGGTTATGAATTGGTACAACTACAAAATCTACTAACCTTTGTCATTGATGCCAAAGGGGGAGTAGTAGATGATAAAATTCAAAACACAGGGATCACATGCTCAGGGGTAGCTCTCACATTTTTGGATATCTTTTTGAAATTTCTCATGAGTGTTGTCATCAATGCCAAAGGGGGAGATTGTTGGCATATGGACACTCCAATGAGACATTGTGTGTGATTGAAGGTTTTGTCATTGATGGAAACCTTGCAATCCTATGGCACCAGCAAGACATTATACCGGCAAAGAGTTACTCAAACAAGACAGTGCACCAGCATCAGCAAGATCAATCTACACCGGCACCGGCACAGAAAAGAACATGTATACCGGCACTGAGGCCGATAGGATTTTTGATATGTAATATTTTGTTTATTATTGTAAGCCGACTTGGCAAATTGTAAAATGACTCTTGTATATAAAAGAGATCATTGTAGGCATTTGTAGGATATGGATAGGAAGCATAAATAAATTATAAGGCAGACCTAATGTGCGAATTGTAGGTCAAGGGTATATGTAAAGAACAGAGCAAGAACCAGTACTGAATCTGGCATTGAAGATGCTATTGTAAAGCAATACAAAATATTGGATTTGTGTAAATCCTCATTGTAAGTCAGTGTGACTTCTTATTGAGTAGTGAGCTCTAGGCAATTGGCCTTCCTGCATGTACAGGCCCCTATTGTAAGTAATATTCTCTTATTGGCCAGTAAGTGAATATTGTGGGTCACAAATCCCACCGAGGTTTTTCCCACACCGGGTTTCCTCATTAAACATCTTGTGTTATGGTGTTCTTTTCATGTGGATGTTTTTGATTCTGTTATTTGCATTAATTCTTGCATACCGGTATACTGTTACTTTATGTTCTACATATTCAATTTTAAGTAAATTACATTACTGATCAGATACTGATTCACCCCCCCCTCTCAGTATCTATGGGAACCCTAACATTGTGCTTACCATCCAATGATATAGTTCCTTTTCCTTTGATCATACATGCTTTTTCATCTCCAAATCTAACCAGACCGCCATCAAATTCTTGCAAAGATAGAAACTTCCTTTTATCTCCAGTCATATGATGTGAACATCCACTATCAATTACCCATTCATCCTTATCTTCAATTTATCAGCAAGTGGCTTCTCTTCAAGTACATTCTCTTCCAGTGCCGGAACATCTTCCTTGATATCCAGGAACACCTGTTCCTTTCCATTGTCGGAACTACTAGAAGAGTCTTGTGTCGGTTCATCATCAGAATCAGTCACACCTTCCTCATCCACAATGTAGCATGATTTATCTCTCTTTTTCCTATACTTATACTTGTTCTGATATCCAGGATTAGTCTTAAAAGATCTTCTATCTCTCTCTTCAAATCTTGAATTCCTTTCAGGACATCTAGATGCAAAATGACCTATCTTATTACATGCAAAACATTTAAAAGGTGCTTTTCCTTCAAACTTACTTCCTATCGGTCCTTTAGGTACTCTTCTAGCAAATAGGGCTTCAAGTTGCTCAAATTCTTCACCTTCTCTCTTCATATCATCCAATTCCCTTGCATACAAAGCTTTCCAATCTTGCTTGCCAGTTGATGATGTAAATGCATGAAAAGAAGGTTCAAACTTCACAGCTCCAAAAGGTCCAAATTCTTCAAGCTCAAAAGCAAATAATTTCTCAACCAAGCTATCTCTATTGACAAAAGTATTAGCCATTGTTCTCAATTGATTAATTGCAGTGGCCTTCATCTTATAAGTCGATAGAAAAGCTCTCAGAACTTTAGAAACTATTTCATCTTCACTCAGAGTTCCACCACAACATTGAATTCCCATAAAAATTTCATTTACCCTTTCTATGAATGCAGTAATCCTTTCATCTTCTTCCATCTTCAGGTTTTCATATCTCACCCCGTAACCATCAAGTTTAGCAATCTTCACCATAGGGTCACCTTCATTAAGAGTCTCCAACTTGTCCCATATAGCCTTTGCAAATTATTTGTCGGTTAATCCCATTATTTGTTGATCAGAAAGTGCACACAAGAGGGCTTCTCTTTCTCTACAATCATTCTCAATCTCCTTATCCAATTTTTTCGGAGGAGGATTACCAGATGTCAGATTATAAGGTGTAACACTATTCTCTATGATTTCCCAAATCTCCTTACCAAGACATCTCAAATGAGTCTCCATCTGAATCTTCCATACTCTGTAATTTGTTCCATCAAGACTAGGAATATCTCTCTAAAAGATAGCAGCAGATGAACTAGATGAACTTGAACTGTTAGTCGCCATAGGATCTTCCTCAAGTAGTTAAACTTCTACAGAGATGACCAGAGCTCTAATACCAATTGTTAGATAGCTCAAATAACCGAAAGACAACTGAGAGGGGGGGTGAATCAGTTGTCGCCAGATTACCGGAACCCAAAAGATCAATACCAAAATTCATAAACCAAATACCAAAATAGCATATAAACTAGTTAAGCATAAACAACAATCAGAGAATAGATACCATCCACATGACACCAAGATTTGTACGTGGAAAACCCGGTAAATTGAAAAACCACGGTGGGAAGCCTACCCACAGTCAGATAATACTTATACAGTAAGTATGTGATTACAATTGAGGGGCCTGCACTTGCAGGAATGCCAATAGCCTAAAGCACATTTCTCATCACAAAAGGAGTCTCATTGACTACATAGAAATCCATACTAGAATCCAGAGGAAATGAATGAACTGCAATGATAGCATCTCCTATGCTTGAATACAGTTATGGTTAAGCTCAGTACCGAAGGACTAAATCCTCTTACATAAACTTCTCTTGATAACCAATGATCGACAAAATCCTCTACCTAAATCATTTTTACATTATTCACTCATATGCATCCTCACCTATGATCTACAATGAGATCTTACATCATATATATACAAGCCCTCGACCACAAACATTAAGGTCGGCCACTAGACAATAAAACAATTACAAAATTATAAAAATTGTCGACCTGAGACCAAACAAATAATATCCAACCCGTAAGACATCCTGGATTCACATCGAGAAGTCCAATCCACACTTTACATTAAGTCAGTTCATAACCTAGATAATACCGGGACCCAATATAGGTCCACGCACACTAAATCAATGATCCCAATCAACCAAGTCTCAAAAATGATCACCATCATCATCTTGAATCTCCACCAGAAGCCACACCAACACCACTTATGCATAACATCAAAGATCTTCAACAAAGCTATGTCGATGAAACCCTTGCTAGAACAACAAACCAAGCTTGCCAACATACAGGATGGAATCCGATCACCAGATCAAAACCAACTGAGTGAACATGAATATGAGTAGCATGAATAAGCCAATTCCATAACCCAAACATATCAGATCATCATGATCTAATCCAACCAGAAACCAAACATCTTACCAGGCTAGAAGGATACTGGTAAAACAACCAAAACAGCTAGTGTTGACATCAATGACAAAACATCAATGCAACACATAATCAATTCCTCCAAATGGCTAACAGGGAGATCTCGTCGAGTTTTTGTGGTGGTTGATAACCATCAAGATAATAATGAGGGTACAATCATTCAGACCTCATGTGAGATATGTGGTATTTCTTTCTCCATGTTGTCTGATTCAGGGGCTTCAAATTCCTTTATTTCTTCTTCTTTGGTGGAGCGATGTAAGCTCTCACTGGAAAAACAAGTTGATAAGTGGAAGTGTTAGCTAGCTATTAGTTCCAAGGTAGCCATGGATTCTCTTATTTGCGACTATGTGTTGGACTTAGGATTCTTCACCACCACTATTGATCTCAGCGTTCTTTTGTTGGGTGTGTATGGTGTTGTCTTTGGAATGGATTGGCTTGAGGCACATCATTCTATTATAGATTATCATCTAAAGAGAATGAAATTTTTGGGTGATCATGGCGAGAGAGTGGATATTATGGATGTTCAACAACCCATTTCTCTACGTATGATTTTCGCTATGCAATTGAAGCAGTGTATGTGGTAAGGGTGTCAGTTGTTTGCAGTCTTAGTGAATGATTTGGATGAGGGGGAGAGTCATGATGATTCCCTTCTCAATCATCCTATTCTTCAAGAGTTTTTAGATGTTTTTTCCTATGAGATTCTAGATATGCCACCTAAGAGTGACATTGACTTCCAGATTGACCTAGTTCCCGGAGCAAAACTGATCTTTGGAGCACCATATTGGATGACCACTCAAGAATTGAGTGAGATTTGGTTGTAGCTAGAGGATTTATAAGATAAGGGTTTCATTCATCCTATTCTTTCCCCATGGGGAGTGCCAATCCTATTTTTTAAAAAGAAGGATGAATCTCTTCGCTTGTGTATAGACTAACGACAATTGAATAAAGTGATGGTCAAGAATCATTATCCTTTACTAAGGATCAATGATCTTTTCGATCAGATAAAAGGAGCTAAGGTCTTTTATAAAATAGACCTTAAGTCAGGGTACCATCAGCTTTGAATCCATGAGGCAGATATTCATTGAACAACCTTCAACACTCGCTATGGGTACTATGAGTTTACAATAATTCTATTTAGACTTACCAATGCGCCCTCATTTTCCATGAGTCTAATGAATGGGGTGTTTAGGACTTACCTTGACAAATTTATCCTCGTGTTCCTAGATGACATATTTATTTAATCGAAGACCATGGAGGATCATTTGATATAAGTGTTGTAGTGTCTTTGAAATAATCATTTGTATGTCAATCTAGCTAAGTGTGAGTTCTTTCAAACTAAGGTGAAGTACCTAGGTCATGTCACTTTTGAAGAGGGTATCGTTGTGGATTCCTCTAAGATTTAGGCAATTGTGGATTAGCCAACACCTACTAATGTGGTCAATGTTCATAGTTTCATGGGCCTTACAAGATACTATCATTGGTTTGTCCAAGGATTCTCAAGCATATGCCATCATGTTACTTCTCCTTAAAGGAAAGGGAAGAAATTGGTATGGACAGAGCAATGTGAGGTAGCTTTATAGACTCTTAAGGAGCGTTTGACTAGTGCACATATTTTAGCAATACCAAATCTAGCAAGAGATTTTATTGTGTGTACTAATGATTCTCTAGAGGGTTTTGGAGAAGTTATCATGTAGGATGGATGCGAGATTTCTTATGACTCTTGCAAACTCAAGGATCACAAGTTAAATTATCCCACTCACAACTTGGAGTTAGTGGCACGTGTTCTTGCTTTGATGAGGTGGAGACATTTTCCAATTGGGAAATAGTTCAAGTTTCATAGTGACCATTGAAGTTTGCAGTACAAATTTACATGGTCTAACTTGAATGCCATGCAATGGAAATGAATGGAGTTCCTCTGCAAGTATGAATTTGAGGTTAAGTACATTCAAGGGAAGGAGAATGTTGTGGCAGATGCATTGAGTCGTAGGAGACATGAGTTGTCAATGGTGACTCTCAACGTGGATTTGAGGAGTTGGATACTTAGAGAACTTCCTTCCAATGCTTGGTACCAGGAGGTGAGAGAAGAGATTACCTCTGGGAGAGTTCTAGAGGGGAGATATGTAGGATATTCTTTGGATTCAGATGGTATCTATGTTCCATCTTCAAAAGGGTTTTACACTTTGATCTTGATAGAGGCACATCGTGCACCTTACTGGGCATCTATAGGTGTCAAGAAGATGCACACAAACCTTCAACAATTGTACCATTGGTCCAGTATGAGATAAGATGTAGAAAATTTTGTGTCTTTCTATTTGGAGTGCTAGAGAGTGAAGGCTAAATATTAACATCCCACTAGGTTGTTATAGTCAAACTTGGTTCTATAGTAGAAATTATCATTTCAATGGACTTCATTGTTGTTTTATCGATCTCTTATCACAGACATGATTCTATCATGGTCACCATTAATAGGTTGACCAAGGTGGCACACTTCTCCTTGATTTGATCATCCTATACAGCAATAACAATGGCTTTAGTTTTCATGGAGGATATCATGAGGTTGCACGGGATTCCTCACCATGTTATATCAAACCAAGACCATGTTTTCACTTCAGCGTTATGGACTTCTCTTTAGCATGTCTTGGGAGCTCAGTTGAACTTCATCTCAACATATGATATTGAGACAGATGAGCAATCGGAGGGGGTTAATCAGGTTCTTGAGTTTATGCTTTGGACATATGCCATGGACCAGCAATCACGGTGGGAAGATTACTTATATCTAGTAGAGTTCACCTATAATAATGGATACCATAGTTTCATTAGTATGCCTCCTTTTCAAGCTTTGTATGGTTGCCCTTGTTGTACGCCTTTGACTTGGGACTAATTTCAGGATCAAGTTCTTTTGGGGCCAAATATGCTTTAGGAGATGGAGGAACAAGTGACCCATATTCGGGAGCATTTAGTGGCAGCATATGATAGGCAAAAAAATAAACAGATGCTCACCATGTGGATCAATAGTCCTTTGTGGGAGATAAAGTGTTTTTGAGAGTTCAGCCATGAAAGATGAAGGAACACAAATGGATCACTAAGAGGGGGGGTGAATTAGTGGTAACAAAAACTTGAACTTTCTAAATAATCAAAGCTCTAATATCATAAATCAAGAAACTATGAGCACAGATATTAAACACATTCACACACACAACAAACACATGACAAGATATATGAGGAAAACCCACGGTGGGGAAAAACCTCGGTGGGAAATGTTGCTAGAGTTTATTGTTCTAATCTAGCCTCACAATGAAAATATTTTGATTACAACGTTTATGGGCATCAACCCAAAGGAGCACCAACCCCTAATTTTATGACCACCAACTCAATGGAGCACCTACCCCTAATCTTAGCACCCACTCAAATGACATACAATGAATTGATATTTAGATTTTCAAATATAGTTTACACACCTTGTTACAAATGAAATTTTGTAACTCACTAATTTGTTCTCTACACTTGAGATTGACTTAACTCTTCTTTTCTCTCAATCTCTATCCTCCGCTCTTTGATCTCTGTTGTCAATCCTAGGTCTCTAATTTCTTTTCTGAAAAACTCCTCTTTCTCTATCCCACTCTGTCCAAACAACCTTTTGTGTTATCTGCCTCGACTCTGCACTCTTTGGTCTTTGGTATTTGTTATTCACTTCTATTCTCTTTTTGTCTGCTCTCTATTCTTTTTTTCAACTGCCTCTTATCTCCTCTTCACCTTTTGATCATATAGCTTTCTATCTCTTCTGCAGTGTTATGCTTACACTAGCATCATGTTACCGCACTGGTGAAAACAACTTCTCTTTGGTCCTCTTCTTTGTTCACTATCCTTTGTTTTTACAGAGATTTTTTTCTTACATGTCAACAACACTCACACATCTACAAATTCCCTTATTTTCTAAGTATCCAAAAGATTTTCCCTCCAAAAGAGAAATTAAAAAATAAATAGTTCTAGCTAAAATGATCTTGTCTCCTTGTTTCATATTTGTAGTCATCCACATTAAATGACTCTTTCCTTCTTTGCTAACTAAACTCTGCAATTTGATTTGACTTTGCATGTAATTCACATTTTTTTTAAATATATCTTCAGTTACAACTTTGCCCAATATTTATTCTTCTTCTTGTTTGTTGTACAGTTTGAGAGATCTTCTTTGACACATTCCCTTTTTTTGGTTACATAGATCTGTTAAAAAGATTTGTCCACTTAACATTCACATGTCACTCAGTCACATGACAGATGGTGGGACCCATCAACAAATCACTCTGCTCACAAAAGATCCATGTGTACAATAAATCCATGTTGGATTCACATGTTGTGTGTTGGTGTGTTCCATAGATTGACTAACGCGAGTTATGCGCTCTCGCAAAAACATCCTTCCTATGGGCTGGCGGGATTGTACCCAATATTCTATTTTAATCACCCCACGATACCATTTTTCTTAATATTTCTCAATGTAGGATAGTGGGGCTCTCAACCTCCTTTTGTTCTTTTAACCCCGCAAGGTCATGCCTCATTAGTCTTTCTTGGCACAAGATAGCAGAAGACTATACTAGCTTCGCTTTTTATTTCTCCACGAGACCATTTCACTTCAGCTCTAATCACTACGGGATAGTGAGGGACACCATTGGCTATGCTTTTTGTTTCCTTGCAAGGTTGCTTAACTTCGCTCTTTTTTGCCGCGAGATAGGGGGGATGCCTTTTGATTTTCTTTTATGTCACCTCGTAGGGTCACTTTTCTCCTAACTTCCATGTTGCGGGATGGCGAGGCAACAAGTCCATTATGTTATTGATATCCATGGAAACTACCCCACAGGGACTTTTGTCTAAAGTCTTCCTTGTTGCGGGATGGTGAGGCAACACACCCATCATGTTATAGACATCCCTTGTAGAAAATTTGTAGCTGCCTTGGTTCAACACAGAGATATGACAGCGAAATAATGATAGTGATAACATGATGTGTTATGCTATCCTTGCAACAGTGTACGATTTGTACTCCCTGTAACTCCATGAGACTAACACGATGTGTTAGCATAACTACAACTAAACTTTTTCTTAACTTAGACTAGTTTGCTCAATTCCTTACCAACTCAACAGCATATGCCTTCTTGTCCCATTTGCAAGGCTCGGTAACTCAATCCCTGCTTATCTTCTATATCTTATTATGTGACTAACACAGTGTGTTATGTTATGCTATAAGCAACATTTTTTCTGAGTCAAGTCACACTGGTTCTCTGTGGCATTTATGATCTTTGCATCTTTGTCCACTACATCTTATAAACTATTGACATAAATGACAATCTAATGCCAACAAAAGAGTCATATCCGTCTAGCGCTTCATTTTGTTAGTCCATTCAAGATTTTGGAGACGATTAATTCTATAGCTTATCGTCTTGCCTTGCCACCCAGCTTGCCTCACATCCATGATGTGCTCCATATTTTAGTTTTGAGGCCCTATTTCCCTAATGTTTCCCATGTATTGGATTGGAATGCCTTACAACTAGAGGACAGGCAACTTTCTTTGGAGCACGTGTGCATTCTTCAACGTCGAGAGCTGACCCTCAAGGGTCGCAACATAGAGTAGGGAAGGGTCTAATGGGACCCAAATAATGAGTCTTTGGTAACATGGGCGGATGCAACGTGGATGAGAGTTGCTTCCCTATTTGTTTTTCAGGCTTCTAGGAGTAAGCCTAGACCCAGGGGGAGGATGTAGTGTCCTTTCATGATACACTCCTTTTTGATGCACTTGATAGATACTTATGGACTTGTTTTAGACTCCTACATATGTTGAGATACTCTATGGTGACCTTTGCAGTGGTCGGGTTTGTGACATGGCTTAACCACCTCCTTGGATTCTATAAGTCTTGTGGTTGTATCGGGCATTAACAGGTCGATCTTTTGGTTCAATGGCAACCACACTTGTAACAAGTGGTATCAGAGCTTGGTCACAGATTCAAACCCCTCGCTTGTGCTAGGGGGATTGTTGCAAGGTGTGCACCCTTGGTCTCCTTGTGTTGTCTAGCGCAACGCTCGAGTTTGTGACATGGCTTAACCACCTCCTGTGGATTCTATATGTCTAGTAGTTGTATTGGGCATTAACAGGTTGATATTTTGGTGCAATGACAACCACACTTGTAACAAGCCCTTTGTGTAAGTAATAGATAATGTTATGAATATACATTATATTATTATTTTATGGAATTATATTATTTGAGCATTTATGTTTACTATGAATTTAATTATTTATTTAATATTTGTTGAATATTTTGGAGTTGTAAATTGGTAATTAATTTTAATTACCTCTTCTTTCGAATGTCGATGTGAAGTGAGGTTGTGTTTGCATGCAGAGTTTCTATTTGGGTCCTCGGTGTTTTAGGAAAGGGCGATTTTTGGTTTTCGAATGATTTTGTTTTGAGAGGGTAGTTTTTTTCAAGAAAGAGGTGGTTGAACATGGTTTTTTAGAAAATCCAATTGTGAAAAGGATGTGTTGAAGATTTGTATTTTGGACTTGAAGGTGGTTTCTTTAATTTCGGGTTAATATTTCTTTTGAATTCTTGAGTGTGGTTGAGGAATTTCGTGTATTACTTCATAGTTGTGTTTGCATGGGAGGAAGTTGATTTTGCAGTGGGTTGATCATCCTGTGAAGGTTTGTTCATGTGCAAACATTTTTATTGCCAATTTCTTTTGTACACTTCTTTTGCCTAGGTTGGTAGTTTTCTTGATCATCTTTTGTTTGTGTATTTTTCTTCAAAATGAATAAAGATTGCTATCCGATGTGTATGCAATTTCTTAACTATTCCTGAAAAATTTTGTCTTTATTTTTATATTTTATTAATTGAATGTAAAGAGTGTTTAGGTTTCGCTTCTTTTAGAGGTTGTATTTGTTGTTTGAGATTTTATGGATTGTGATTCTCATTTTATGGATTCCAAATTATGTTTTTGGGTAAGAAACACACTTTTCTTTAATGGGTTTGAGTCATTTTTTAGTTTAGAATTGATCTAGAGTTCGCTGGTGGTCTTAAGGTCGTTTTCTATGTCGTGTATTGTTCTTTGTCATGAAAGCATTAGAACAAAAAACATATGCACTAAAATAAGTCTCATATGCGCTGCAATAATTAATGTATGCACTAGTTTGTGTTGTGTATGCACTAGAAGAAGTTGTGTAAGTGCTAGAATATTCGGTAAATGCACTAGTGTAAGTTGTATATGCGCTAAAAGAATTAGCAAAAGCATTATTTCACAATATTTCATTTTTGGTCTAGTTTTTGAGGTTCATGTCAGTTTGGGACAAATTAGAGGGTTGTTTGGGAGTCTTTAATTTATTTGGTGGCCTTTTCAAAAGTTAATCGATTGAATTTGAGGAATTTATGTGTTATTTTTGTAATACCCTAAAAATGGTCATCTAAACCATGGGCCCCTAATCTCGACTACATCACCAAGGTCCTAACCAAAGGCAATTAAATCAATCTTGAGCATCTAATTATTTAATTCCTAAATCATCAATGTCACATGGAAAATAAATCATTCTAAATTAATTAAATGATTATTTAATTAATTAATCATTTCAAGTAAATCATTTTAATCAATTATTCTATTTATTTAATTAAATATCCTAGTATCTTTAATTAATAAAATAATTTTCCATTTAAATCATCAAAAAAGGAATTAATTTGCAAAAAGGAATTAATTTGGAAAAAGGAATTAAAATGAGAAAAGAAATCAACTTGAGATATTTTTAATCTAAATTGAGATAACTTGAGAAATCTCATAAATGAAAGAAAAGCAATTAAATTGAATAAATCATTTTCTGTAAATTTAAAATCAAAGCAATCTTGAGGAAAGAGATTCGGTTGCATTAAAATGGCTTTTTCTAATAAAACAAATCTTGAGAAAATAAAACAAATATGCATGGAATTAACTAAATTTATCTCAAATGTGTGACATCCATTGATTTTATCTCCAATGCAAACTCAAACTTATAATCCAAATGCATTTAATCAATCTTTATTAAATTTATCTTAAGATCAACTCAATCTTATCTCCTCTGAAACTAAATCAAAGCACCCAATCATTTCAATTCACCTAGATTGTGCTTTTTCTTGAGGAATCTCAACCGCTCATCATTAATCAATCTTGACCCTTTAAATGTTTTAACTGAATTTTCTGAATGAGAATGTTGAAGCAAAAGAAGTAAAACTGGTTTATGTGAATACTAAAGAGCAGATTGCAGATATTTTCACTAAACCTCTGCCTAAGGAGACTTTTGAATATCTCAGAGATCAGCTTGGGGTCATACCCCCACCGGTAGAAACTTAGACAGTTGATGTTTGTCATCAACCGGCAGAACTAACAGAGAAATCTTTTACTCCGGCTTTGGTGAGGAGAGCTACTTCTCAGGGGGAGTAGTTGGTATTTTGTATTTGAACTTGTTTTTATATTACTTTGGCATTTGATGTCAAAGGGGGAGAGATTGATATGGAAAAACACATGTTACTCCTAGAGGGAGAGATTGTTATTTTGGGAGAGATTGATTACTCTCTGTACCTGAATTTTGATTTTTGGTTTTGATCTCTTTTGGAGATTGTTAGTTTTTGGTATTTGGCATTTCTATTTGGCACTTTGATGGTTTTTCCATATTCTATTGCCATCAATGCCAAAGGGGGACATTGTTGGTATTTTGGATATCGTTTTGTCATTGATGTCAACACCTATTAAAACTTATCAGCTCTGGCACTTGGAGAATTGGCAATGTTCACCGGCAAGCTAGTGACTTATGCATAGTCACCGGTATCTTATTCACCAGCAAGATATATTGTTCACCGGCACTTGGAATGACATGGAAAACACTTGGTTATGTCAAAGACATTGTTTGGACACTTTGTCTTGGACATTTGTTCATTGGTATATTCGTGTTTGCATATTTGTTGTTACCGGCAAATAGGTTCAGGATAAGCACCGGCAAGCTTATCTATTCTAGATCAACATGGCACACTATGAAGATGATTTATTATTGTTGTGAATGCATCAAGCCAACATGGTGAATTGGATATTGCATCGGTTATTGATTTACTTGTAAATTATTTTATTGTAATATCTTTTGTAAAGCCGACCTATACATTTTGGTCCTAGGCTTCGGTATATATGTAAGATCTTATTTGTGAGATCGATATGCGAATGTGAGAAGGATTGTAATAAGGTATATGCGAGAATAAGTAGAGCTATACATGCAGACATCATTTGAAGGTTGAAGGAAGGTTTTGTGAAGACATATCAGAACTGAATTGGTACTGAATCTAGCATATGAAGATGATATTTTGAGTAGTACATCATTATTGGATTTAACCATCCAATTGTAATCAGTGTGACTCCTATTTGTGTTTGAGCAGTGAGCTCTAGGCGCTTGGCCTTTCGGCATGTGCAGACCCCCTATTGTATACACATACTATCTATAGTAGTATCATCTGATTGTGGGTAAGGTTTCCCACCGTGGTTTTTCCCCTTACAGGGTTTCCACGTACAAATATTGGTGTTATGTGTTGTGGATGATATTGTCTTTCTATTTCATGCATTAATCTTTACCGGTACTGCAATTAACTGATAAACTGTCTACCGGAATTAAGTTTGGTTTACCGGTATTAAGCATTAAGTTTGGTTAAGTTGTTTTTGGTTTAAATTTATTTGACAACTGATTCACCCCCCCCCCTCTCAGTTGTCTCTGGGACCTAATAGACCGTTGGTCTCTCTTTGGATTACCTACAAATTCATCCTTTTATCTCTCAATAAAAGCACCCTATAGATTTATTGTTCTTATGCTATTTTCTCTCTAGAGTCATTAAGAATTATATTGAAATTATTGCATCTTAATTTTTTTGCATATTAGTTTAAATCATGATAGCTTGATTAGAATCATATAGCTTGATAATCATTGCTTAATCTTGCATCCATCTAGTTTAATTTGCATAACCTTACATCTATCTAGCTTAATCTTGCATCCATTTAGCTTAATTTTGTGCTCATATAGATTAAATCCTTCGTCTTGGTGTAGTCTAGTCACTGGTATTGCTTAGAAAAATATGAGAGAAAGTCTATACTCGCATCTTTTAGGAGGCAATAGGTCGATTTATTATGGTTTTTACATCCATTGATTATATCTGTCTAACCATTCATGCAATGAATTATTGAAGTGTTTGTGTCTTACAGCTTATAGGATTACCACTTTTCACACACACATTTTTGGCGCCCACCATGGGGCCCGAAGATTATAATTTTTGGCCTTGCAGATCAGTTCTTTTTATTTTTTTAGATTTCCTCCGTACAATTTCTGCTAAAACTCCTACGATTTTTTGTTAGGGGTAATACGATAATCTGTGACGTATCATATAGTCTATGGAGAATCATCATACGTTTCTATGAGTTTACTCGTATAATTTTTTTCTTTTCTCGTATTAAAAGACAGTAATTTTTAGAGTTTTTCTGATTGGATTTTGCTTATACTAATGCTAACCCTAATTTGTTTTCTATCAGTCTAAGAGATTTTCACAACCTAACAAGTTTTTGCATAACGTTTGTCCAAGAACATGCTAAAAAACAATATGATTACTGATTCGTTGCTTTTGCAGGTTGCCTAAGGAGATTCAAGTAAACTTTGTGTATTCTTAATTATTTTCTAGGCACTTAAATTGCGATGTGGTAAATGAACAAATCTATTTTTTGTGTTTGAGAAGAGTCTTAAAGATAGGAGAGTATGCTCTTGTCTGTATAGACAATCAGAAATCCAAACCCTTGAAGCTTTTCTAGTTTAAGATTTGTGTTCCTTTTAGAGGGTTTGACACAGTGGGAAAAATTAATCACCCTGTGAGAAAGACCCAAGTGAGTATAGCTAGACCCAAGCATTCTAACTCACTATAATAAATAGGCCTCATTGGGATTAAAGTCTCAGAGGATGAATTTGTTTGATTTTTCTCTTTGAGATCTCTCATATCAGGCATTTTGTAGGGCCTCGCAGTCTCAATCATGCTTGTGGGACTACATCTTGCTTTGGTACCTTGTCGAGCTATAGGCCTCAATCATGCTTGCGCGACTCCGAGGGGTAATTTTGAACGGAAGTCCTTACTAAGAAATTTAAGATAGAAGCTACTCAGTTCACCTCTGAAAAGGGGATAATCTTTGTGCAAGAAAGATAGTAACTCTCCCAAGATACTTGCCATATCATGCCCCGATTAGCATTTGGAGTCGGCTAATACGGTGTTGAGAATCCATTACGTGAGACTCGGCAGCCATATTCTTATCAGCTATTGGGTGTATACCTAAGCCTGCAAGAAAAGGTTTTCTCTCTCATCAAAATTCCTTAGGATTAGCATGTTGTGTTTGAAGTCACTTTACATATTGTGTGTTTTTTGTGTCTTTGTCCTTGAAACTGAAACTAAACCCTGGACAATCAACTAAAACTGGCAAAATCAATCAAAATATCAAAAACTTAGTGTTCAAAACTTTATTCTTGTCAGAAACTCATCCTTGTCTAGTCCTGTGTCGTATGAATCCTCTAGTTTGTCATACTAGCCTTTGAGAATTGTCATCTGATAAGTCCTAAACTTTTGTACGAGTCATAAAGCCTAGGTTATATCTTTGTCAGTTTGTCGTACTAGC
This sequence comes from Cryptomeria japonica, assembly GCF_030272615.1. Lineage (NCBI taxonomy): Eukaryota > Viridiplantae > Streptophyta > Pinopsida > Cupressales > Cupressaceae > Cryptomeria > Cryptomeria japonica. The sequence continues at coordinate 528,869,793 of NC_081411.1, forward strand.
CTGTGAGAATTTTTATCTGGTAAACACTAAACTGTTTTATGAGTCTATGCAATTTGCTACAAATTTTTGACAACGTAGAGCAATAACTCGTATGAGAATTCTAGTTTGTCATCTAGGAGATCCTAAATTGTCGTCTAGGTTATGATCTTTTGTCGTACGAGCCTTTGTTTTCATCAGTCCAGAAGCCTCTGTTTTGTGTGCTTTTTCATATCTGCCATACTTGCCTAATCAGTCCTAATACACCACAGTGAGCATATATTTGGTCTTTTTCATCCTGAGCATAGCAGTATTGATAGTATATGATGGACTTGAAAATCACTAAGAGGGGGGGTGAATCAGTGACACCAAAAATCAAACTACTTTAAACACTAACCAGTAGATGAACTTAACAAAGCTTTTAAACACAATGTATGTAATCCAAAATGATATAACTGCGTCCACAAAAAGTAAAGCATCCACCATAACACAAGTGTTTATACGTGGAAAACCCAAATAGGTAAAAACCACAGTGAGATGGAACTCACAAGTTAACTATCTGCAGTAATAGATAACTGACCGGTTAAGGTCTACAAAATGCTCTGCTAGGAGCGAGTCTTGTTAGAAATCCCAAAGCTTAATTAGAAGCTTATACCCTATTAGGAGTAGTACCCTGTTAGGAGTAACCTCGGTGGAGGATTTCAGAATCCAAATTAATGGATCACCTTGTTAGAGGATTTATACATTGAAGCTTGTTAGAGCTTACCCAGTTAAGGGATTTGATTCTGTTGTAATGGTTAGAAAACAACAAAAATGGTTTGATTTGTTCTGAGTAGCACAATACTTGATTGATCAAATCCTTCTAAGCACAATCAACACTACTCTTCAACACACTCTTCATCTTAACACTTATCACTCTTCAACAAAAAACTTTTACACTTCATGCATACCATCATCATGAAAAGATTTACTGAGATGTCAATATATAGACATTCAGATTTCATGTCAGCCTAAGGAAATCATGACACAATTTCCTAGGTGCAGTGTATCTGGACAAGTGATCATAACTCATCACAAAAATGACCGCCAAGTAGTCGGTGCTAGTAACTCACCACAGAAATAACCAAATATTGGTTGGAACAATCAATACCAGTTGAATAAAACATATGAACTGTTGTCCTTGAATCTCCGCTTGATCTCCATCTTTATCTTCATCTTGATGCCGACTTAGTATAACCACAGGTTGTCTCTTATGTACATACCAGTTGACACAAAGTACTGGTTAGGGATTAACCACAAGGTATATCGATTGACAGTGTAAAAAATTTAAGTTACACCGGTGGTCAATATAATCATATGTGTGTGAGAGAGTGTTTCATCAATGACAATAAGTGATAAATACATTACAATCATCATCAAGCCAACAATCTCTCCCTTTGGCATTGATGGAAACACTTAGAAAATTTTATAGTAATACCTCTAAGTGTGCATACACAACAAATTTACACATATACTCATACTCCCCCTTAATGCATGCATAAATACAAAATTTTCAAAAACACACATACATATTTCTACTCCTCCTTTGACAACAATGCCAAATTGAAAAGATAAAATATAAACATATATAGAAAATTTGTATCAAAGTGTTTAGCATATATAATAATAACTTAAAAAAAGTTCATGCATTAGCTAATCTCATAAAAATAGCATTGAAGCTCTTCTTCATCTGTCACAAAGCGTTTTCCCATGATTGCAGTATGTTTGTAGTATACTCGAATGTAGACGTCAGCTGGGAATGGAATTATTCCATTGAGTCCAATATGAAGGTTTCAGGAGTTGCAAGAATAGCTTCTGCATTGGAGTAAGCCCTTTGAATAATGTCTACTTGTTATGTGAGCAGACTTTTGAGGTATTTAAGAGATCGGAGTCTATTTGCCTTCTCATTATCATAGTTGTCTAGTCTGTGATGCAAATCATCTATAGACTTGCTAAAGGCATATATGGAATCCTAGAGTGGGGCATATGCCTTGCATATCCTTTCCATTTCTTGCTCTGTTTCAACTTGACTTTTTGAAATGTCAGGATAAAAGAAAGTAACATTGGAGGTAGAAGCAAGATATGCTCCTCCTGTTTCAATAGCTTTACTCAATAGACTTTTATTGTGAGATAGAGCCATTTTATCTCGATATTTCTTCTTGTGGCTCTTTTCAGCATACAGTTGAGCAGGATCTTCTAGTGACTTGATTTGATCAGATGCATCTGCAACTAACTGACCAAGTTTGCTAATGAGTGTAGAAAGATGTACTATAGATGTTTCTAGTAGTAGACTAGACAAAATTTCTACTACAGTCTGAATTGTCTCTGCTTCAACCCTTTGCTCTTTCAGTCTCTTCTTATGTACCCTAGATTGCATAACATTAGCAATATTTACCATTTCTGATGTGATTAGATTGTTCATATTGATTGGTCCTAGGATGTTTAGAGAACCATCATCATCATCTTCAAGTTGTTTCTGATTTACTGGTGGAGATTGGGGTTTCTCTAGTTGTTCTGTTGTCGGTGGATTGTCCACTTTTGGTTAAGTAGTCGGTTGCTCAACTAGTATAACATGTACATTAGTGATTGTTGGGGGCTCCATATCTGGTGCAATGTTGTCTCCAGATAGGTCCATTGTGTTCTGAACATCATCATCAACAAGAATAATGGAATCATGCTTCTTCTTGAGAGGATAGATCTCATCAGGTTGAATAATCTCCTCTTCATCCATTTCCAGTCTATTAACATCATCAGATGTCTCTTATGTATCCTTATTCTTAGAAGAATGGATGAGTTCTTCAATCTTTTTTATTCCACAGGCTATCTAATGTGTCTCGGTTTCAACAATTGCCCTTTTACCATTAAGAAGCTTCAATATTCTTGCTTTACAAGCAAAATGTGCTTTGTACTTATCAACTAAAGCACTAATTCCATCCGTAGATAAATTAGGAAAATATTGTACAAATATTTCATCAATAATTTATTTTTCCAATTTTATAGCATCCTCCCATTTATCTACAAGAATATTATACAAAGAGATTGAAATAACCTTTTCCAGATCATGTGGAAATCTACTATAATGACACAAATGAGTGATTACCTGTTGAATCACTTGCTCTTTCTCATCTTTAGTGAAAGAATCAAAATATTCTTTGACATTGTCAAACCTGTTCCTCCCTAGTGTCTTCATTGTTCTTTCAAAATGGGTATCCAGTTTGTAAGCAGCTATATCAATAGGTGTAGTTTCCTTTGGCACTACCTTTACCTTCTTGGATATTCTGTCGGTTGCTTTTTCTTTCTTTGGTTCTTCATCAGAATCTGTTCCCTCATATTCTGGTTGCAAAATTAATTTCTTGCCTCTCTTCTTTGTCTCCTTCTTAGTATATATTTTGGGTTTTGGTTCCTTTTTGGTTAGGACACTCCTGGTAACCCTAGTACTCTTTGTTGTTGGAGATGCTTCACCAGACTTTTTATTCTTTCCTCTTGTACTTTTAACAGGTGCAGTACTGGTTTGTACAGATACTTCTTGGACTACCACAATGTCCAATTTTTCCTGCCTCTTGTCTATAGGTGATGCTAATAGGGTATTAGCATAACCAACCAGTAGATCATGGTTAACCTCATAACTCATGTCTTCCATTTCTTCTTCTCTTGGCTCAATTGCTTGCATTAAGTAAAATTTAGTGGTAACGGTGAAGATTATGTCTTTCTCAAAGTGTTTTACCACTTCTTCTAGTAGCCTCTTTCTCATACTCATCTTCTTTTGGAACTCATTGAAATACCTATTTAGGGCAGCATGAAAAGTATTCTTTACAGCCTTGATGTTGTTCTTGATTTGAGCCGAGACCGGTGAGTCCTTTGACTACTCAATGTCTCTAATCCTTGGTAAAAAGTTCTGAAAGTAAAAGAATAGACCGACTAATAGTTGACCATACTTGAATTTCAGACTGCTATCCTTCTTGATAGATTGTAAATTTTAAAATAATTGTCTCCTGATAGCTTCACAAAGATCATAGTCTGCATTATCAACAATCATTATGTGAGTTGTGTGAACTGCTGCATATGGAACACTGTTAAGTCTACTAGAGTAAAATACTCGGTAGCCTATCACCATTGCTACTAATTTTACTGTAGGGTCCTTAATGTTGTTGACGGAAAAAGAATGCCCATCAGATGTAGAACTGGTTAAACCAAAGACAGTATCCTTTAAAATTTTCCTTACCTCAAGTACTTCACCGGTTGAGAAATAACCAGTCACAACCTGAATGGCTTCCTTTGTAATTGTGTGAGTCCTTTCTAAGTACATGTTTTCTCCATGAACTCTACTCAAAATTATTCGGATATGTGCTTCTTCGGATATGAACTTAGCTAGATTGTGTCTTAATCTTGTCATTCTTATCGCAAAGTGATTTCAACTATGTGTAGATGTTTAAAGACCCTAAGTCTTCTAACTTGCAGTCAATATAACTGGACAAATCACCTTTGACCAAAACTCCACTTGGAACTTGTGATAATGCATTATATGACACAATCTTATCTGCCTTTTGAGCTTCCATAGGCTCAGAAGTGATCATCAACCTCTCTACAGACTTTGAAGTCGATGCCATTCTAGATGAACAAGATTCAAAGTGGTATGTTCAAAGAAATACCTTGTTTCTCATGTGTTGCCCTGTTTACGGGTTGAAATGCCCAAGTGCACACTAGTTCAACATTCTGCAACCTTCAATTCAACTTAATTTCACAAATCATGAAACAATTCAGCAATTTATAGCAAGACAATCTTACTCAGCTTAGCAAGCACTCCAAATTTCTTTCTCGAATGCGCTAGGGTAAAAATGACAAAGTAAAACTCACTTTTATCCTTTTTACCTACTGCAATAAATGCTCACCCATTAAGGTTACAAACTCTAATTTCACCGCTCAAGTGGAAAACTGGTTAATAACATGTTGACAAAAAGTTACCAAAATTTCATGTTTCAAAAATTATTTTGCCGCTCATTTTTCACAAGGGGTCTGGAGAGGTTTTACCGTTAAGCTTCCCTTAGCCATATTAAAAAGGCTTAAGTCATCGGTGCAGGGTTCTCTTCACTAGGTGAAGGAACAGTTTCTTCTTTAGGTGACTCATCACTTTTCTTCTTCCAAATTTGATTCATTTCCTCTCTGGTTTCTTCAACATTAGCTTTCTGCTTTCCCTTCTGATCTTTAGAAGAGTTGACCGGTTTGTTGTTTCTGGATTTACATAATTTTGCTAAGTTCCCCAGTTTGTTACAGTGATAACAGGACATACCAGATGATCTCCAAGGTCCTGCATTTCCTCTTCATGTTCTTCTTCTTCAATTCATAGCCACATGACCAAAGTTATTACAGATGGTGCAAATAACATTTGTTACCTTTTCCATCTCAAATGGACTAAATTGGTTGTCGTAGGATCTTTGTCGGTTCAGGTTTACCCGGCTATCAAAGTTCCTTATCCGGTCACCATTTGGTCTTGGATGCATGTGTGGTACATGATTGTTTGCTCCTGAAGAGGGGAACATAGATTATAAGGTTAAATGATCAAAACATAACAAAATAAACATGATGAATGCTAAAATATCATTAAAAGACCATTTCACCTTGCTATTTTACCTTCTCCTTCGGATTGAGCTTGATGAAGTGAAGGCACCCCTTGATAATGCTCCACTTGATGTGCTCATTTGATTGCTGGATGTGGATGGCTCTCCAATGTTGTGTACAAATGGAATGGATTTTAAAAATGATAAGGATGAGATGATCAAGTTGCCAAGATGATTTCCTGGGCTCAAAAGGGCAGCATAAACTTACTGGATTTCCAGATGTTCAAATGAAGGGGTGGACCCCTTTTTTATAGGAAGAGGAGAGGAAAATGGATGGCAAGGATGAATTCGAGATGAAGGGCTAAGATTTACTTGTGAGCTCACACAAGGTCCAAGAGAGGGTGTGGAGACCAAGAAATATGCCTTAAAGGCATTTCATATCTCCACACTCCACAAGATGCATTGGAGGAATTAAAAATTCTCCAAAAAAGGATATCATGGGGATTGGAGGAATAAAAAGGAATTAAAAATTCCTTGGGAGAGGGGATGCCTAGAGGAATGTGTGATTTCGAAAATCTTACATTCACCTAGGAAAAGAGAATTTAAAGCTAGTGGTTGGATGAAAAGGACAAAGAGTTGACTTTGTGGCTAATCATGATGATTAACCATTAACGACTCATTAGGAGGGGGATTAATATTTGTAGGAGAATTTGACTAGGAGAGAGAATGGGTGGAGGGAATAAAAAATTAGAAGAATAATGTTAAGTGATTTTAGGGAGTTTCTAGAAGAATGAATTAAGAAGATGATTTGTAGGAATCATGTAGGTTAACTAATTAATTGAAATTAATTAGCTAAGAGGAAGATTTGTGAGGATTTGATTTTTTTAGAAGAATAAAGAAAGGGATTGATTTATTAAATAAATCAATCATATGCTATAGTGACAATATTAATTATATTTAATTAATATTGAGAGGAATTTGAATTAACATAATTAATTAATTAATTATGCGAGGAATTAAAAATAATTAAAATAATTATTTTTGAGTGTCTACAGCTCCATATCTGCATTTAATAGATCTATGTCCATACATTCCACATGTGAAACAATGACCTTCAAACTTCTTGGACACATACCTAGCATTAGTATTGTAACTTGCATTTCTGTTAGATTTGTCTCTACAAACATTTGCAGTGTGACCAGTTTTATGGAAAACAAAGCAGACAAGTTTAAAGACCTTCTTACCGGTAGGCTTATTGATCTTAGGAGCATATTTGTTCTTAGGATTGTTTCTCTTTGTACTGGAGGATTCACCTTTTTCAGTTGTATGAAAACCAAGTCCAGAGACATCACCCTTCATTCTTTGTGATTGAATTTGTTCTTCCAGCATAGTAGAACTCTTGATGAAATTCTCCAATTTCTCATTGGCTTCAGTAAGTTGTTTTGTGAGATCTTCATTATGCTTTGACAGGTTCTCTTTCAGAGATGACGCAAGTTCAAGATCTAGTTGTGGGTTCTCCTTTTCTTCTCTTTCAACAATCAAATGCTCATGCATAGTGGCATTTTCCCGTTTGATCTTTGTAATCTCTTGATCTCTTTCCTTGATAAGATCTTCAGCAGCTCTTTTGGCTTCCAGTTCCAAACTCATGCGGATAGTGAGACCTTCTGGCTCTCTCCTCAAATTCAGTTTCTCACCGTTTAACTTTTCAACTTCCTCTGCTAAAGAATCAATATTGGCTTCATCTGAAGAACTATTATCAGATATCTCTAATAGTTGTTCAGTTAGCTTTCTCCTTTTGACTTGAGAAGCTTTCAATTTGACCCTTAGGTTTTCAAGCTCATTTCTACTAGCTTCTAGTTGTCTAGCCGTTTTGAAGTAGCTCATGTCCCCCAAGGTGGTTTCAAAGCTCCCTTCTAAGTGATTAGGCTTCAAAGAAGTTAGGCTTTGATACCAATTGATGGACTTGAAAATCACTAAGAGGGGGGGTGAATCAGTGACACCAAAAACCAAACTACTTTAAACACTAACCGGTAGATGAACTTAACAAAGATTTTAAACACAATGCATGTAATCAAAAATGAGATAACTGCATCCACAAAAAGTAAAGCATTCACCATAACACAAGTGTTTATATGTGAAAAAACCCAAATAGGTAAAAACCACGGTGAGATGGAACTCACAAGTTAACTATCTGCGGTAATAGATAACTGACCGGTTAAGGTCTACAAAATGCTCTGCTAGGAGCGAGTCTTGTTAGAGATCCCAAAGCTTGATTAGAAGCTTATACCCTGTTAAGAGTAGTGCCCTGTTAGGAGTAACCTCGATGGAGGATTTCAGAATCCAAACTAATGGACCACCTTGTTAGAGGATTTATACATTGAAGCTTGTTAGAGCTTACCCGGCTAAGGGATTTGATTCTATTATAATGGTTAGAAAATAACAAGAATGGTTTGATATGTTCTGAGTAGCACAATACTTGCTTGATTAATTCCTTCTAAGAAAAATCAACACTTCTCTTCACCACACTCTTCATCTTAACACTTATCACTCTTCAACAAAAAACTTTTACACTTCATGCATACCATCATCATGAAAATATTTAATGAAATGTCAATATATAGACATTCAAATTAAATGTCGACCTAAGGAAATCATGACACAATTTCCTAGGTGCAGTGTATTTGGACAAGTGATCATAACTCATCACAAAAATGACCACCAAGTAGTCAGTGTTGGTAACTCATCACAGAAATAACCAAATATTGGTTGCAACAATCAATATCGGTTGAATAAAATATATGAACTGTTGTCCTTGAATCTCCGCTTGATCTCCATATTTATCTTCATCTTGATGTTGACTTAGTATAACCGCAGGTTGTCTCTTATGTACATACTGGTTAATGCAAAGTATCAGTTAGGGATTAACCACAAGTTATATCGGTTGATAGTGTAAACAATTTAAGTTACACCGGTAGTCAATATAATCATATGTGTGTGAGAGAGTGTTTCATCAATGACAACAACTAATAAATACATTACAATCATCATCAAGCTAATAGTGTACCCATGTTGTTGTGTTACATGATTTTGTCGATTATATCCCAGCTAGTTCAATCAATCATACATCAATCTGATCAACCTAATCTACTTAGATCATGTCTTATACAGGATAGATTGTTCCTGAAACTAGACTTGATTTCAATCTCTTCATCCAATTATCACCTCAAGCAAACAACTAGCTCTAATTTTATCTTAACATCTGTATCACTTCTAGCTCTCAGTCACATCAATCATAAATACCTGTTCAAACTAGAACTTCTCATAAGAAAGCTGACAAAGGTAAGGGACTATATTTTTCATTACAAACTAATCCATTCTTTCAAGAAGAACCAGTCTTTGACAAACCTTCGTCCTAAAGTCAACCATTTTTTTATCAACCCTTATCTTCCAATATGTCTGGGGAAAGGCAGGAAAAAGAAGATTCTAAACACAATGCTCGCAATAACATTCACACTCATGCTACTGATAGTGACTCCTCATCTAGTGATTCTGAAACTTCTAAACCTAGAGAAGTTGTTATAGTTAGTTGTCAAAAGGACAAGGATTTCAGAAAAATAATGAAAATTATCATGGCTAGAGAAAAAGAGGAGCATTTTCCAGAATTGGCAAAACAAGGAGCTAAACTTCCCATTGATTATAACATTGAAAATATCATCACAAAATAAGAAGAGACACCACTATAATTGGTAAACAAACAATTGCAAGCATAGCAAACTGAGATCAAAGAAAGGAAAGACAAGGATAAATCTTTTGTGCAGTATTCCTTGGACACAATCTACCCATTCCCATTTGACAAGAATATTCACATGCCTCCATTTCCTTCAAGAGTGGAAATTCCTAAATTTGACAAATATAACGGTAACTCAGATCCTCAAGACCATGTCCGATAATTTTGTGCTTTATGTATGGAGTTTATGCGCAAACAGACATATCGTATGCGTCTCTTTCCAAGAAGTCTAGGGGGACAAGCTATGGAGTGGTTTTCAAACCTTCCTACAAGAATTAACTCTTTTGAGGAACTGATCAAACTATTTCTCCAACAATACTCCTATAACATTCATCATCCAGTCACTATGATTGACCTCTGTAATACCAAACAGAAAATGGGAGAACCTTTTCTCACTTTCCTTCAATTTTGGAGAAATATGTTCTATAGATATTCACGACCCATTCCTGATTCTAAGAAGGTAGACATCTTTGTTAACAATCTAATTCCTGAGTTAAAATATAATATTCAAATGCAAGTATATCCTTCATTTAATAAGATGGTGGATAGTGCTCTCAAAATGGAAGATGTGTTTGTGAGGAAAGGAGAGATATCACATTATAAGGAAACACGGCAGGGGTCTAGTTCTAAAGAGAAAAGAAAATACTGGAAATATGGCAGATAATAATAGAAATATTGTTAATGATGGAATGGTTGATACTACTAAAACAAAACCAAAACTAGCAGTATTTAATATGACTAGTGTCACACGGGCCCTCAAAGCAGCTGAAAGCACTGCGAAAAACCCTCCCAAGAAATTGAAAGAATGGTTTAAAGATAAGCCTTGGATTTCAAAGCCTAAATGTGATTTCACTCCTTTGGAAGAATCCTATGAACCAACTCTTAAGACTCTATTGGCAAATGATCTAATCACATTGTCTGACAACTCGAAACCATATGATCCTGAAGTCAAACTAAAATGGTGGAGGGAAAATGATTACTGTGAATATCATAGAAACAAGGGTCATAGAAAAAATAATTGCATGAAACTCAAACACAAGATTCAAGACCTTATTGATCTCGGCAAAACTGTTGTTGGGAATCATGCAGCCAATTTTGATCACAAAGCTTTCAAAGATCCCTTTCCTGCTCATGAATAGGGAGAACCCTCTAAATCCAAGGGAGGTGTCAAAATCAATTACACATATACCAATAACGATAATTTCATCAACATGCTTGAACCTTCTCAATCTGAACATTGCAATGTAATCATAGTCAAAGAAGAGAAAAACAAACCAGGAATTGCAAATATTGTAACTCGTGCTCAAAGAAAAGTTACTCTCAAAGGAGTTGGTTCCTCATCTTCTGATCTGACATCAATAAATCCACTAACATCATCAAAACCACTGGCATCTTTGAACAAACAATCAGCTATGATCATTGCTAAGTCTCCTCAATCTAAAGAGTTGGTTTCATCATCTTCTTCTGGTTACAACATTGTTGAACAGCTAAAATGAACCACTGCTCAAATCTCTATTCTTGAATTGCTTAAAATCTCTCAGGCTCATAGAGATATCCAGGACAAAGCATTGTTCTCTACTAACGTCCCTAAAGACTTAAATCTAGATCGATTTCAATCTATGGTGGGTCACCTAACCTTACCTCACTACCTGATCTTCTCTGAAGAAGACGATAATTCCTTGAATCATCTGCATAATCAACCATTACACATTGAAGCCATGATCCATAAACACCAAGTCAAAGGTGTTTTGATAGATGGAGGCACTGGGTTGAACATTTGTACTTATAATTTACTAATACAATTGGGATTTTTGAGAATGTTATTGATCCAGCAAAGAAGATAACAAACAAATATTATGATGAAGAAGAGAGAACTTCTAAAGGTCTAGTACTATTACCGATCAGGGTGAGACCTATGGAAAGAGATGTTATTTGTCTGGTGCTTGACCTTCCTCTATCCTACAACATCTTGTTGGGAAGACCATGGATTCACGATATGCAAGCAGTGCCATCTACATACCATAAGTGCTTGAAATTTCCCTATAATGGAGTTGAAGTCTGTGTTCCTGCTGATACAATATAGACTTGTAATGCATTAAAACAGTGTATTGATACCCTTGTTCCTCACAACAGAGAAACCTCTATATCTAAGAGTTCAAAAACTATGCTCAAAGACTTAGAAAAGAAACTGAAAATCAAAGATACTAGCATGGGTCGATACATGATAGAACATGTACTTTCACTGATGTCTCTTCCCCCATCACCAAGACAGTCTAGAAAACCATCTGAGGCTATGAATCACAAACTTCAACTACAAAGGTCATCTACGATGGTATTTTTGTGTAGTCCTCTACTTCCCTTGCCAATGAAATAGAAGAGCCAATTGTTCTGAAATGGCTTTTCAGAGAAGACAATGAAGATAGAAAAGTGCAACACTGTGAAATTTCCCCTAAACAATATGGTCAAGGCTATAAGATAATCTAATGGATGGGATATTTAAGTACAGGTCCTATGGGACAGCGTCAAGAAGGAATTATTGAACCTATCAAGCAACAAACTAAGTCTACAAATGGCAAAACTAGACTTGGATACAATCTAGATATATCATGAAATCAAAAACAAAATTCTTATTAACAACCTAAGTGGAGGAAGAAGACGCTACATCAAGCATCAAAGGAAGTAAATAGATACCAAACTCAGGAAGGGTATGAGAAAGAATAAGAAGAAGTGGAAATAAAGAGAGAGAAAATAGATTATAACCAAGTTCCAAAGGTATCAGCAGGAACAAGACAAGAAGTAGAAATTCCAAAAGAAATGAGAGAACAAGTGGAAAGAATCAAAGAAATGTTTGCACCATTAAAAATTATTGTCACATATAGGAAGAATGCAAGAAGAAGATTCAGAAATAGACTTGAATGAGTATGAATGGGGTCCAAAACCTTTATCAGATGCATCTACTAAAGAAAATCTTGAAGAATCTAATGATACTATAAATGAAGCACAAATGATAGCACACTTGAAGCTACATTGAGAACTAGAGGAAATTAGATTAAAAAGACAAGAATCTTATGAGCAACAGCAAAGAGAAGAGAAAACACAAGAAAATCACTCACCTATTGTATCTCCACCTAAAGAGACAAAACAAATCAGATATGGGAACACAACTAAAGAACTGGAGGCTAGACAAGCAGGATCGGTCATCAGTCCAGCGGAAGCTAAATGGGAAATAAGACAGAGACTAACAGAGTCATCAAGGCTATGTGAATAGGTATGTCAACTACAAGTGATCACTGAACCAGAATAAGAAGGAACTTGTAGCATAAAAGATGTTAATATTGATACCATACATGCTTTTACTAAGTCACTTGAAGAAGAGTCAAATGCTTCATCTTTTGACTTTGATCCATCTGAAATAAGATTCATCTATGATATTACCTATTCCACACCAAACTATGAATACTTTCTCATGAATGTTGAAACTTTGTCTAAAGAAGCTATTATTGTTGAACCACAATACGTAGTCCAGTCTGAAGTAGAAGAAGGTGCTAGTAGTAGGTCTGTTGGGTTAGATTCTCTAAACGCTAAGGTAAACTTCGATAATCATGATATAACTCTTCTCAGTCTTAATATGCTTATGCAAGGTAGTCTTTTTTAACTCAACTTGTTGGTTCGAGGTTATGATGACAATACTATGAATCTCCTTGAACCCTTTGAATCTTTATCCTTGGTACACCCTGAGCTTATTAACTGTACTCTACAAGAGCAACCCATGGATATCCCTACTTTTTCCAAGGACTATACCTTAGCATGTTATCTTAATGCAGTTGAACACACGAACTCTTCCATCAATGAACAAAGTGTGAACCTGAAAGAAGTGAATGTCAAGTATCTTAGTCTCAAATATCAAAAAAAGAAAAATAAGTGTTCTGATGGCAAAAACCACACTATGGCAGTATCAGAATAGAAAAAAGTAAAAATAAAAGACGTATCTGATGGTGAAAACCTCTCTGAGGCACCTGAAGGTGAGATAATTGATATTTTGTTTTATCACTTTCAAGAGCGATCATTAGTACTGATTAAACCTACACATCTAGTGAATATTGGAATGATAGAAACTCAGCATATAATTCATGTGGCTCAATCCCTATCAGCAAAAGAACTGAAAGAGTTTATTGATTTCTTCATAGAGGAAAAGATCAACTTTTCATGGACATATGTTGATATGCCTAGTCTGGATCCTGACCTTATAATGCATCATCTTTCTATTGCTCTTGGAGTCAAACTTGTCAAGCAAAAGCTCAAAACAATGCATCCTCATGTTGCATTGCTTATTAAGGCTGAGCTAGAGAAATTACTAGAAGAAAAATTCATCTGAGCAATTGATTATGCTAAGTCGATATCTAACATTGTACCTATATCAAAACCTAATAAATCAATCCGTGTTTGCACATATCTCAGAGACTTAAACAAGGCATGTCCTAAAGATGATTTTACACTGCCTAATATTGACATGATAGTGGGCATGACTGTTGGTTATGAAATGTACTCTCTAATGGATGGCTTTTCCAGCTACAATCAAATTAAAATCAAACCTGAAGATCAAGAGAAAACAACGTTCACATGTTCTTGGGGAATTTTTTGTTGGAATGTCATGCCCTTTGGCCTAAAGAATGCAGGTGATACCTGTATATGGTGAAAATGGATAACAATAATAACGATATTGAAAGGCTAAATAAATTCAACCACAAAACCCTAGCCTAACAACAACAAAGATCCACCATAACATATGAAGATTACCTAAGGCAATGCAAATCAAATGAAATCATAAAGATTATACCATCACATGTCCAATAGGGTTTGGATCTCCATTCTTCCTATCTCCATTGATCTTGTTTGATATATTTGCTCTCAGATTTTATGTGCACAAGAGCTCAACAAAGAACAAAATGTGGTTGCAAGTAGGATCACATATGCAAAGCGTAGTGTAGTCAAGTGCATAAAATTGATTAGCATAATTGATTAGGGTTTGATAATGAAGGAAGTATCTCCTTATATAGAAGACACAAATGAAATGGAGGGATAAGATTGAGAGGTGTAAAAGGAGGTCAGCTATGATTAGAGAGTAGGTAAAAGAAATAATAAAATAATGAAAGGGGTAGGTAGTGTAGGAATTAAGAGATGAATGACATGTGTCATAGGTAGAAAAGGTTAATGAATTAATTAAATAAATAAAGATTTATTTAATTAATAGAAGAAATGTGATCAATTAAATAAATAAGATATTTATTTAATTTAGGAAAAGGATAATTTAAATAAATAAATGTATTTATTTAAATGAGAAATAAGGCTAGAAGAGGATAAATAAATTAATTAAATAAATAAAGATTTATTTAATTAATAGAAGAATTAAGCTTAAATAATTAAATAACTAAAATATTTATTTAATTAGACTGGACAATTTTGGGTGTCTACATTTTGCCCCTCTTTGAGACAATGCGGCTTGTCGCGTTGTTTCAAAGAAGATAATATGAACTGATGCAGAGTTGCCCCAAGATGGGAATGATATGCCCCCTTGAGAGATTGGATGAAAATGTTTGCAAAGATCATAGACAATCTCTCGATAAGAAAGAAAGGCTAGAATGGACTGACCAGATAAAGTGATAGAGTCACGGGATAATGAAGACTAACTCAGGAAGCGAGGGCTAGGGCTAAGATAGTCTATAAGATAGACCACGAGGGAAAATACATCCTCATTGTCATCTACACCTCCAAGAGATCAGAGTGCAGAGCGAGAATAGAGCAGCAGCAGTCAGTAGCGATGGCCTTTGTTCACAGATTCCAGAGGCCAGCAAAGGCAGGAGAGCCAATAAGTACCACAAAACCTCCTTGTACTTTGATACATTTATTGTTGTCATTAATGTATGCTAGATAGGGTAATAAATGCGCTTAGAATAGGGTCCAAAAAAATGTCAAAAACATGTAGGCGCATCTGCTTTGGTGCCAGGCATGTCTATGCTCGCTAGGCGCATCTGTGTTTGTGCCAAGCGAGTTTGTGATGAAAAACGTGTCTGTACCGAATGCGGTCGCGTCTGTGTTGTGCAGACGCATCTATGCCAAAGAGGCACGTCTGTGTCACCCAGGCACATCTGTATAGAACATAGGCATGTCTGTGTGTTTCAGGCGTGTCTGTGTAAAACAGGCGCATTTATGCAGTCTTCAAGCGCGTTTATGTCAGGAAAGAGCGTTTATGTCAGGAAAGCGCGTTTGTGTCCAAAAATGTGAATTTGTGTCTTCTAGGTCAAATGGGTTGTTCTATGATGAACATACGTTGTCTATTGGATAAGCTGCTGAGAGGATACACTCAAGCAGGTCCTCTAGGGAAGACTAGGATAGCAAATAGGGCTAGGATTGACAATTCTGTGATAAAACATACGTTGCCAATTAGGAAACTACTCAAGAAGATTCACTCAAGTAGAGGCCCTAGGATAGGATAGATCAAGGCACTTTGTGATAAACAGTGAGTACCAAGATATAGTACTTTGTGATGAACAGTGAGTACCAAGATATAGTACTTTGTGATGAACAGGGAGTACTAAAATATGAGCAGCACTTTGTGATGAACAGTGAGTGCCACACACGTAGTACTTTGTGATGAACAGGGAGTACCACTAGGATAAATAGCAACACTTTGTGATGAATAGTGAGTGTCACTAGGATAGATAGCAACACTTTGTGATGAATAGTGAGTGTCACTAGGATAGAATGTCATATGCACTTAGATAAAAAGTAGCATTTTGTGATGAACAGTGAATGCCATGATGACTGACATGATTGATTTGCTTGACTGCAAGAGTATTTGCCTATGTTGGAGTCATGGGAGAGATTCCCATCGACTCAGAGGTTGCAACCTAAGTTGACAGTCGAGGACCGAGCTACGATTGAGGCTATGGGATTGAGACATATTTTTTATGTGTCTGAGTTTCGGGCGAACATGGGACTGCTAACTGCACTGGCGGAGAGATGGCACTACGAGACTTGTACGTTTCATTTACCGATGGGTGAGATGACAGTCACCCTTGAGAATGTATACGAGATTCTACGGATACCAATCGATGGGGAGTTGATTCCGTACGATCGAGATGGACACAGGGAGGCCCTGAGACAGGTGTTCCGGGACCCAGGACTGGAGATGAGGGCAGGACATGTGGCTTGGGACACCATGACAGCTACAGGATTAGTGCTACCAGCAGTGATAGGAGGAGCAATCAGTGGGTTCTTGTGTCCTGATAGAGCGACACGAGGGTTGGCTATGGGCTGGGGAGGAGCATTGGAGACATAAGTGACACAGCACACCAGATATGCCTGGGGACCGTGTGTGCTAGCACACCTATATTACGAGCTGCATCAGTTTGTGTACCACGGGTCAGTGGGATTGGGCTGTCGTGTCACATTGTTACAGGTGTGGGCCTATGAGCATCTGCCAGTGATGAGACTGATACATTTCAGGGGCAGAGGTCATGGACACAGTTTCGTACACTTTTACGACATGATCACTTCGCAGCCACGGATTGGCAGGTTAGAGAACTGGTGACGGGTGATTGATGACATTGATATGGTTATATGGAGGCCATACCTGGGATGCGAGTAGTGGGAGGATGATGCAGTGGAGCTACCATACACCTTCCAGAGCAGGTATCTGATTGGGCGGATGCCCTATGTACTGGAGAGGCAGCTAGTGGACAGGGTGGGCAGGCAGTTTGGTAGGATTCAGCGAATGCCACGGGGTTCAGGCATATATGCACGGACTGTCGGAGATCAGGTGCAGTTTGGGCCCTTATTATCATATGATCAGGTTGTTACATAGCTAGTAGATATTATGCCCCTACTCTGGGACATGTGGCCAGAGATCTAGGATGCCGGCATGGATGCCGAGTACACAGCATACTGGACCGAGCATCCATTCCCACGCCTAACGGATCCAGGAGAGCTACTAGATGGATATGGTGGTGGGGATGGAGATGATGATGGAGAGGATGGGAGTAGAGGTTGATGGACGAGGAGGGGGGCAGTTGGAGAGAGGAGGGTGGTGCCACAGAGGGAGGGTGGAGAGGACAGGCAGGCTCGGGTAGTGAGGG
Source organism: Cryptomeria japonica (assembly GCF_030272615.1). Taxonomy (NCBI): domain Eukaryota; kingdom Viridiplantae; phylum Streptophyta; class Pinopsida; order Cupressales; family Cupressaceae; genus Cryptomeria; species Cryptomeria japonica. Next base: position 528,887,285 of record NC_081411.1, read on the forward strand.
GTCGCGGTGGATTATCACTACAGATGCCAGCAGCACAAGGTCCCAGATAGGTGCAGGTATAGGGACAGGCACCAGTATAGGCATAGGCACAGGGGCAGGCACCCATACAGGGGGAGCCACAGGGGGCTGAGGCAGAGGAGGATGAGCTGACGGAGCTGAGGGAGATCTGCCAGGGATAGGCAGATGAGATCTAGGAGCTGGAGAGGGAGAGGGATAGGCTCAGGAGGTGGCTCAGAGATACTGAGCGGGAGCGGGATCAGGCCATTCAGTGCTACACAGAGGCTGAGATAGTACTAAGGGCTGGGAGGCAGGCGGCAGACGATACAGGGGCTGGATATGCCTACACCCTGTGGGCAGGGGAGGAGATCGGTTACTGGTGGGATCTCTATTATGGTGTGGTGCCAGTTGATCAACGAGCGAGGAGCTTCCATAAACCATCACAGACAGCGACAGCTACAGGAGGGAGCCGGAGGAGAAAGGCATCTAGTGGTGGGGTTATGGGTCCTCCACCACCACCAGATAGAGGGGACAGGAGGGATGATCCTGGGGCGGGTCCTTCGGGGGCTCAGATTCTGTCAAGGCCAGGCGACTCCGAGGGAGGGAGTTCATCATAGCCATAGAGGGCTCCCTATGTATTAGTATTGTATCATTTTTGTATGATGATGTAGACACCTTCGGGTGATTGTAGCCATATGATTTTGACATCATTGTATCATGACACTTTATATATATATATATGAGATGATTCATCTTTGCGGCAGCTATATGCATGCGTACCTATGTGATGAGATGTTCTTATGTGATGCTTATGATATGGATGCAAATATGTACATAATGAAATGCAATATTTTTTTCTTTTTTTGTTTTATATGTGTATGCATGATGCAAATGTGAATGTATGAAATGCAAATGAATATGATAATACAAATGATTATTTATATGATAAAAATGTAAGATTGCTAACATGTGTTGCGTGCAGGATGTGATGCAGTTGTGATATCTATATGTATGTATGAAATGCTTATATGTGGTAATGCAGGTGCAACTACATGAAATGCAAATGTTTTTTGGTGTGTCATTATACTTAGTCATGTGATAGCAGGCTACGCGGACTCGAGAAGATGATGGAAGTCAATCAAGAAAGGGGGATGGAAGATAGAAGATATGAAAGTGAAAGAGCTTCTTGTGCGTTATCATCATTGAGCATTATTATGGCAGGTAGGTTATGACAATTGAGGCATATGTTTGACCCAGAAAGTCATTGTACCTGTTTGCATGGAGATAAGACAGTCACAAACAAGGAATGCCCCAGTTCATACTAGGCTCACAGTGTCCTCATATCCTTGGACAAGTCATAGCATTACTAAGAGACAATCCACAAACAGCAAATACAAATAGGTGACGATGCCCCATCCTCACCTTTCTAGTCAAAGACATCCTGGAGATAGAATCTCTAGTCAAAGACATCCCGGAAAAGCTAAAAGACATGTCACCAGAAAGATAAAATCAAAAGAAAACCAAGACTCGACACCAACATCCACTGTAGTCCTAAATTTTAGTGTCTCCTATTACTTGTATAAGTCTTATCTGATTGTGGTCATAATGTTTACTTTCACAGAAAGGATAGATAGCACTGAACCATAATGTTGTCTGAGTCTGTTGAAAGATTTGATTTGCTGAAGCTCATTGTTGTTGTTGTCTCATCTGAAACTGACTGAATCCATGAAACTGATACCTTATTGCAGAAAAGATGAAACTTTATTGCAGATCTATGATGCAAGTGTTTCTTTATTGCGAATTGTGTGCGGATAAACTGAAGAAAGCTGTAAGAAACTGTACTCCTCGAAACATGTGATGCTCTCAGTTCCACACCCATCACTAGATGTAGGATTTGCCTTAGCCACAGATAGGATCTGATTTATTATGGATGGAAAGGGAGGTGAAAAGGAAGGTTCATTATGAATGGCTAACCAATCTTGGGTAGATCAATAACAAGCCATGATGGGAATGGGTAAGTTTATTATGGATGAATTGGTCGTGAATGTGTGCAAAGTGAAGTGATGAAAGAGAATCCTGAAGGAGGGAGGAGCAATGTCTCTACACATAACGTTGGTGACCCAATTTTCACCATGGTACTTGCCCAGGGCGCCACCAAAGTGGTTTTCACCGTCGGACAAAATTATTTCTCTTTACTTTTTTCGATTTTTCAATGTTTTTTTTTTTGTTTGTTTTATAATTTTTTTTGTATTTTTGAATTTTTTGATTTTTTTGTATTTTTGAAATTTTTGATTTTTTTGTATTTTTTGAATTAGGATACTCTGAAGAGCTATGTGTAAAACCTACGAAGGTGCATGTTGTTGATAGGATCCTCCAAAGGTTCAACCTCTGTAGTTGAGAGCTGATATGCACCAAATCCATATGTTGTTGTAATGATGTAAGGACCAAGCCAATTTGGTTCGAACTTGCCCTTCTTCTCTCTGTCTTGTTGATTTTTGGGGTGTTCTCTAAGAATTAAGTCACCTACCTCAAATGTGCAAGGCTTGACTTTATGATTGTAGCTGCATTGTTCCTTAACTGAATGATGTGTAGCTCAAGTGATTGTCTTCCTTGATAAAAGAACTGAGATAGAATTACTAATGTGTGGACTACACAAGCCCATATGCGTATCACCTAAAGAAGTTTGGGCATCCCTGACAATAAAGTCCTTCAAGGAAGCTCCATTAAAGGTCCATGATGTATCACCAGAAGGAAAAGGATGTGCAGAACAAGTGAATGAGTGATGAAGGCTTATGATTGTGAAAAGAAGTGAAAGTAGGATAGCATGATGGAGACTTAGGATCAACAAGTATTCTTTTTTAATTGAAATTGTAGAACTTTTGCCCCCAGTTATTTTGAAATTAGGGGAGATCAACTCTTGTTCCTTTTCTTTCATAGGATTTTTATCCTTGACTTTGATTTTTGCAGAGTCCAGTAGCTTTTGATTGTGATTTGGACTAAAGGACTTTTCTTTATTTTTGACTTTTAGATTTTTCTTTTCATAGCTTGATTTTTCATCCCCAATGAGTAAGGGCTTTTGTGATTTTTGTTGATCCAAGTCTGGAAGTGGAGTGGAAAAGGAATGAGTAGATGACATGGTAAAGCTATGTGAGTTATCAAGAGGGCTGGCGATACACTCAATAGATTCTTCGTTGGAACCACGCTTAGGACTATTGATATCAAGAGGTGCTTGCACCACTAGAGGAGATTTTCATTCAGACTTAGTAGCCACCAAACTAGGTGGTTCACACCCAATTCCTTGGCATTGCAAATTGTTTATAGATTGTTCCTGTCGACTGAATGTCTTAGGAGATAGTGGGAGTTGATTAACATGAAAGATATACTCACCACATCCCATGTCTTTAAACTTAAAATTTTCTTTGATCTCTGCTTGTTTGGATGTAGAAGCTTTCAAGGATTCTGGATCCACATATGCCGATGAAGGAATAGCCTCACGATTGGATGGAATTGTTATTTCTAATCTAGGTCACAGATTGTTGCAATATATGAATGGATTTGGGTTAGCTTCGACGGTCACTTCAACTCCATTGTGTGGAAACTTGATGCATCGATGATATGTAGATGGGACTGAGCTCATCTCATGAATCCATGGGCGTCCCAGCAATATGTTGTATGTGAGATCAAGGTCTAGGACTTGACAAACCAAATCCTTTGTAACTGGCCCAACTCTGAGAGGTAAGGTGACTATACCCTTGGATGAATGTTCGTCATCATCATATGCTTTGATAGTAATTTTGTTTGTAGAATTCACAGCTTTATTTGAATATCCCAATTGTTTAATAGTGCTCAATGTACAAATGTTTAGACCTACTCCTCCATCTATCAGGACTCATTTGATTCTATGTTTGTGTATGAAGGCTTCAATGTGTAATGGTGCATTATGTGGCTGACTTACAGAGGCGTCATCGGCTTCTGTGAATGTAAGTGAGTGTGGAATGGAAAGGTATCCCACCATGGCTTGAAACTGGTCCACATTCAAATCAGTAGGGATAGAAGTGTCTCTCAAAGTTTTGTCAAGAATGGCTTTATGTGCGGGGGATATGCGTAAGAGCTCAAGAATGGAGATGAGCGCGGGTGTCTTCCCTAACTATTCTACAAGGTCGTACTCAGGCTTGGTCGATGAGGAAGCGGTGTTTTTGGCAGGAGCACCTTGCAAAGTGAGTTTACTTTGACGGGTTGTAACATGACATTTAGAGGTAGGTTCGGAAGAAGATCCAATGCCTTTTAGGACAATCTTGGGTCTTTGGGTAGAATTCTCAGGCGTTTTGTCCTTGATGATAATGGTAGAGATGTAATTGTCCATCGAGATATGATTGATAGTTGAATCATAGTTGTAGGATGCTCTGGTATAGTTGGTTTGATCATCTGTGACTTTAGCTTTTCCTTTGTCATGTTTTGGGAATGGTTCCTTAAAAATTTCATGTTCTTGATTGGATGAGTGTCCTTCAATCTCAATGTCGCCTCTATCAATGAGATCTTGTATGATGTTCTTCAGTCGATGACAATTTCCTGTCTTATGACCCTTGCTCTTATGAAATTCACAATATTCATCATCATTCCACCAATTTGGTTTGACCTTTGGCTCATATGGAGGAAAATCTGGAATAGTGATTACCTTGTTTGCCACTAGTTTTTTGAAAACTGACTCAAGTTGTTCTCCCAATGGGGTGTACTTCCTTCATGATCTGGAAGTTGTTTGAGTATTCACTTGATTGTTTGTAGAACTTGATCCGAAAAAAATGAATTTGGGTTGCACTGTATTGCCATCCACCACACCATCATTGACTGTGTTCTTGTTTTTATTCCAAAATCTTGGCTTGTCTTTTCCTTGAATGTCTTAATGACTCCTTGTTCAATTAGGACCTTTTTTGTCGTTAAGCCTTTTTCAATGACATCCTTGAAGGTGGACAAACAAGCTTTCCTTAGATCATAGCCAATGTCTTTGTTAACATTTTGGGTGAACATCTCTACCATTTATTTTTGTGGAATTTCACAAGAGCATCTGTTGGCTAGATTCCTCCATCTTTGTAAAAATGATGCAAAAGACTCTCCCTCTTTTTGCTTGGTGTTGCACAAAGTAGTGACTGATATGTCTGTCTCTATGTTGTAGGAGAAATGTTGAATAAATGCCTCTGCTAAGTCACCCCATGACTTAATACCAGGTGGAAGTTGGGAGAACCATTCCATAGCTTGATCGTCTAGGCTCTGTGGGAATAATCTCATCAAATATGTCTCTTCTGCTGCTACCTCAATGCAAGCTATGAAAAACTATCTTATGTGTGCCTTAGGATCCCCTTTTCCTCTATACTTATCAAACTTAGGCATCACAAAGTGTGAAGGAAATGGAGACATTGGAATGCTCTTGTCAAATGGATAAGGACATATGTCTCTCATTGTGTATGTTGGTTTTGGTGTATTTATGTCCTCCATTTTCTTTTGTAAGTCCCTGATTTGTTGCTCCAAATTGCTCTTAGGTGGAGATCGACTTCTTGGACCATACCCTATGCTTGAGGCACCAATTGGAGGAGGAGCATGTTGCATATATGGATGATATTGATCATACACATGTTCATATGGAGGAGGTCTATAGTGATGTTGCATATATGGACCACTTGGTATAGATTCATGTTGAGGAACACCGTATCTATTTTGTCCATGTATACCATACTCTATAGGCATGTCATGTTCTAATGTGTTGCCCCCAAATTTGACACGAGGTTTCCTTGTGTCCAAATTTTGAGCATGCCTTTGAATATCCAATTGCTTTGGTGGTTGATCCTTAGCATTGATATGTGATTGAGCATATTTCTCTGCATAAGACTTCCATAATGGTCTACGAAGGTGAGTATCATATGCTTGACCATGTGTATGTGGGACCTCTGGTTTTTGAAACAAAGATGATGGTGATTCAGGCACCATATGTGGTCCTCTATTGCCTCCACTATTAGGTCTCCTTTGATCCATGTTGGAGTGAGTTTGTTGCAAAGGACGATTTTCCATTATTTGAGACATGTCAAAATCATGAGGGATCTTGGCTCCACTTTGTGCCATCATTTGTAAGAAGTATTGTCTATCCCTTCTCATTATCTCCTCAATCAGTCGATTGAAGCGGGGGTCCATAATGGATTTTTCCACATCTGTTGGATGTACTGGAAAGTTGTCCATATCATCATTGTGTGTATCATTGTTGTTTGTAGTGTCCATGTTCTCAACATTTGGAATGTTTCTATAGGCATCCATGTCAGGTAATGTAGTATGATCAGAATTGAAAAAGATATCATTGTCATACTCATAAGAACTCATGTTTGCGGACTCTTGAGCCTCTTTACTTTCTCTCCTAGATTTTTGAAGACAGGTTTCAACCATGAACTAAGTATTGACCAAGATGTGTTAGACTAGATGAAAATGGAAAGAGTATGGAAGACTAAGAGTTGGATGGAATGTAAATGAATCTGAGGTGTACTTGCAATGTCCAAAGTGTAAGACCAAGTATGTATGTAGTAGAGTAGGTGTGACTTCCAAAGAGAGGATAGTTTCTCTTGATGAGGTAAGTTGACCTTGACTCTAAGTAAGACCAAATGAGACCCAAAGGTGATAGACCTTAATGAGGGACCACTTAGCAAAATGTTGTTGTATGTAGTGTGTTGACAAAGTATGATGAGGACAAGCAAGTGACCTTTTGACTCAAGTTTAGACAAATGTGAATGCAATGTGAGGTGTAAAGCAATGATGGATTTTGTGAGACCCAAAGACAGGTTGAATGCTAAATGAAACCCTACAGAAATGACCTAGGAAGCTCAAGAATTTCGAAACTAACTGTGTTTGTTTGCTGGACTGTAAAAGTTTTTTTCTTTTTTCAATTCTGAACATAGACGCACTTGTATACTGCATAGACGCGATTTCCTGACGCAAACGTGGTTTTGTTTAACACAGACGCACTTCTAAGATTTTTGTAACGTGCACTGTTGATTTTGGAAACACAGACACGTTTTTGCCCTTCACAGATGCGGTTATACAACACAGACCCTATTATATCAGACACAGACGTGTTTCTGCAAAATTTGTGCAATTTTTTCCAATCTGTGAAGTCATTTTTGTTGTGACCAAATCTGACTGTTTGACTATTTTTCGTGACAAGAGGACACAGTGTTGATGAAAACCCAATGTTTGCAAGTGTCTAGACTCAAAATGACTCCAAAAAAAAATGTGTTGTTTGATGTAAAATTGTTTTGCATACACTTGAAGACACAAAAGACACAATGTTTTGTTGTTTGGTCTTGAATGTTTTGCAGTTTCATACACTTGTACGACATGATCACTTCACAGCCACGGATTGGCAGGTTCGAGCACTGGCGGCGGGTGATTGATGACATTGAAATGGTTATATGGAGGCCATACCTGGGATGCGAGTAGTGGGAGGATGATGCAATGGAGCTACCATACACCTTCCAGAGTAGGTATTTGATTGGGCGGATGCCCTATGTACTGGAGAAGTAGCTGGTGGACAGGGTGGGCAGGCAGTTCGGTAAGATTCAATGGATGCCACGGGGTTCAGGCATGTATGCACGAACTGTCATGGATCAGGCATAGTTTGGGCCCTTATTATCATATGATCAGGCTATTACACGGCTAGTAGAAATGATGCCCCTACCCTAGGACATGTGGCCAGAGATCAAGGATGTCAGCATGGATGCCGAGTACACAGCATATTGGGTCGAGCATCCATTCCCACGCCTGATGGATCTAGGAGAGCTACTAGATGGAGATGGTGGTGGGGATGGGGATGATGATGGAGAGGATGGGGGTAGAGGCCGATGGAGGAGGAGGGGGGTAGTTGGAGAGAGGAGGGTGGAGAGGACAGGCAGGCTTGGGTAGTGAGGGGTCGCGGTGCATTACCGCTATAGGTGCCAGCAGCACAGGGTCCCAGACAGGTGCATGTACAGGGATAGGTACAGGGACAGGCACAGGGGCAGGCACCCGTATAGGGGGAGCCACAGGCAGAGCCATAGGGAACTGACGGAGATCTGCTAGGAATAGGCAGATGAGATCTAGGAGCTAGAGAGGGAGAGGGATAGGCTCAGGAGGTGGCTCAGAGATACTGAGCGGGAGCGGGATCAGGCCATTCAGCGCTACACAAAGTTCACGAACATCCTGATTTTTGAAGGGACACCCGTTATCAGTGATAATGGAAACAAAAATACTGTATCGACAAATGATATAATTGAGGATGAATGTAGCAATCTGTTTTCTAGTGACTTGTGTGAGAGGCATGGCTTCAATCCATTTCATGAAATATTCTATGGCAGTGATAATGAATTTATGACCATTGGAAGAAGGAGGGTGAATCTTGCCTATGAGGTCGAGTCCCCACTGACAAAAGTGCCAAGGAGACACAATTGGTTGAAGTTCTTGAGCTGGCACATGTATGAGGTCTCCATGAATTTGACATTGCTTACATTTCTTGACAAACTGATATGAGTCTTTTTCCATATTGGGCCAGTAATATCCAGTCTTGATGAGTTTCTTGGCTAAGGTAGGACCACTAGCATGTGGATCACATATCCCTTCATGTACTTCATGTAACGCAATCTGAGCTTCGTCACTTTCTAAACATCTAAGAAGAGTGCCATCTAGACCTCGCCGATATAGGATATCAGCTAAAATGACATATCAAGAGGATTGGCGAATGAAAGTGCGATGTTGGTTATTTGATAGATTAGGAGGTAGGGTATTGTCATGAAGGTATGTGAAAATGGAACCATATAACTGGGACTCAGAACTGACAACACATATCATCTTAGTAGGAATGATTTCATATGAAGGAACCAAAAGGTTATCCACCAAGAACTCATAGCGGGTCTCATTTGGAGGTAGATCAATCAGTAAAGCAATTGTAGCCATGGCATCTGTGGCTCGATTTTGCTCTCTTGGTATCAGCTCAAAATCTATCTTTGTGAAGTGTTGTTTCAGGTCATCCACCATTTGTTTGTAAGGAATTAATTTTTCATCTTTTTTTTGGTAATCATTAGTTGCTTGATGGATTACAAGTTGAAAGTCCCCAAAAACACGAATTTCCTGGATCTTCCACTGAACTGCAATCCGTAATCCAGTTGTTAATGCCTCATATTCTGCTATATTGTTAGTGCAAGGAAATGATAAGCGGTATGACTTCGGTATAGAATCCCCTTGAGGAGTTATAAAGAGGATGCCAGCTCCTCCCCCATGCTGTGTGTATGAGCCGTCGAAGTACAGTTGCCATGGCTTTGCATGTGACATTGTTAAAATGGATTCATCTGGAAATTCTGAACTTAAAGGAACATCATCTATCATGGGGGCCTCGGCTAATTGATGTATGATGGCTTGTCATTTTATTTCTTTTCTGTCCACATACTCGATGTCGAATTCACTTAGGATCATTACCCATTTGGCTAGTCGTCCAGTAAGTGTTGCTTTATTTAGAAGGTATTTCAATGGATCGATTCTTGCAACAAACTTTGTCTTATGAGTGAGCATGTAATGTCATAATTTATGCGAAGCAAAGACCATAGTGAGACATGCACGCTCAATTGGTGTGTAGTTTAGCTCATATCCCACCAATGTGCGACTAATATAGTATACTACTTTTTCCTTGCCCTCAGCAATTTGTTGTGCTAAGAGTGCCCCTAGTGCTATTGGAGTAGCTGATATGTATAGTAACAGAGGCTGATTTGGAATTGGTGGCATCAAAACTGGTGGATTCAAAAGATAATCTTTGAGTGTTTGGAAAGCCTGTTGACAGTTATCATCCCATTTGAATTTGATGTTTTTATGTAGCAAGTGTTGAAAAGGATTACACTTATCTACAAGTTACGCTATGAATCTTCGTATGGACTGGAGTCTGCCTTGTAAAGACCGAAGCTGACTGATATTTCTTGGTGGTTGCATCTCCAAGATGGCCTTGACTTTTGCTAGATCAGCTTCGATTCCTCTTTTGGATACAATGAATCCTAGGAGCTTCCTGGAGGTTACTCCAAAAACACATTTCTTGGGGTTTAATCTTACTTTGTATTTTTCCAACCGATCAAAGACAACTGAAAGTATGTCCAAATGTGTATTTCTATCTATTGATTTGCCCAAGAGGTCATCGACATAATCTTCCACAGTTACGTGCATGAGATCATGAAAGATAGTAGTCATGGCTCTTTGATATGTAGCACCTGCATTTTTTAGCCTGAAGGGCATGACATTCCAGCAGAAAGTTCCCCAAGGACAAGTGAATGATGTTTTGTGTTGATCCTCGGGCGCGATCCTTATTTGATTATAACCAAAGAATCCATCCATCAACGATAATATTTCATGACCTGTTGTGAGATCGACAATCAAGTCAATATTTGGTAATGGGAAGTCATCCTTTGGACAAGCTTTGTTATTGTCTCTAAAATCTGTACATATTCTGATGCTGCGATCTGGTTTACTAACAGGCACTAAGTTGGAGATCCATTCAGGATAATCAATTGGGCGTATGAATCCGACATCCAATAATTTCTCAAGTTTTGCTTTGACTAGTAATGCGACTTGTGGATGCATCTTTCTTAATTTTTGTTTCATTGGTTTTGCCCCCGGTTTAACTGTCAAATGATGCATTACCAAATCTAGATCTAATCCAGGCATATCAGCATATGACCATGCAAAGTTGATTTTTCATTCTTTGAAGAAACTTATGAATTTTGACCTTTCTGACTCCGTTAGCGATTGAGCCAGGAATATGTTGTGTGGAAGCTCTTCTGTACCAATGTTTATTTTGATAGTCTCTTCTACCAACATGGATGATTTTTCCTCATATGATGTTGGGAGAATGTCGAGCCTTCCATCTTCGGGTGCCTCAGAGAGCTTTTCGCCCTCAGATACGTCCTTTCTTTTTACTTTTTTGGAGTCAGACAACGCCACAGTGTGGTTTTCGCCATAAGACCCTTGGTTTGTTCCTATTTTCACATTTTTGCGACTGGAAGGCCCGACACCCTCACCAAAATATGCCACGCTATTGAGTTCTATAGTGTATCCCACTTTATGGTCCCCAGGGGGAAGATCATCTCGTATGCCAAGATAGTCAATAAAAGTTTCATCATTTTGGAATGTGTCAAACTGTGCAGGTCCTTCATGATCCCAGTCAATGAGTTGGTGGTGAACAAGGCGAAGGCCTTTAATGTCTTTGAAGTTAGCAGGGCTAAGAGTGAAGATGCAGTTATATTCGGGTATGTCAAGGTAATTATCGAGGTCATCGATGGCACTCTCCTCATCAGTCTCGATCATGAACGAATCCAAATTATCATCACTAGTAGCGCATTCTGGGACAGGTGTTCTCATCCTATGTTAATTCAACCTAGGATATAGTACGGGTGCCTATACTGGTGCCTGTCCCTATACCTATCCCTATACTTGCACCTGTCTGGGACCCTGTGCTGCTGGCACCTGTAGCGGTAATCCACCGTGACCCCTCACTACCCGAGCCTGCCTGTCCTCTCCACCCTCCCTCTGTGGCGCCACCCTCCTCTCTCCAACTACCCCCCTCCTGTGTCGGCCTCTACCCCCATTCTCTCCATCATCATCCCCATCCCCACCACCATCTCCATCTAGTAGCTCTCCTGGATCCGTCAGGCATGGGAATGGATGCTCGGCCTAGTATGGTGTTGTACTCGGCATCCATGTCGGCATCCTCAATCTCTGGCCACATGTCCCAGGGTAGTGGCATCATCTCTACTAGTTGTGTAATAGCCTGATCATATGATAATAAGGGCCCAAACTGCGCCTGATCCCTGACAGTTCGTGCATACATGCCTGAACCCTGTGGCATCCGCTGAATCCTATTGAACTGCCTGCCCACCCTGTCCACCAGTTGCCTCTCCAGTACATAGGGCATTCTCCCAATCAGATACCTACTCCGGAAGGTGTATGGTAGCTCCACTACATCATCCTCCCACTGCTCACATCCCAGGTATGACCTCCATATAACCATATCAATGTCATCAATCACCCGCCGCCAGTGCTCAAACCTGCCAATCCGTGGCTGCGAAGTGATCACGTCATACAAGTGTATGAAACTATGTCTGTGACCTCTACCCCTGAAATGTATCAGTCTCATCACTGGTAGATGCTCATAGGCCCACACCTGTAACAATGTGACACGACAGCCCAATCCCACTGACCCGTGGTACACAAACTGATGCAGCTCGTAATATAGGTGTGCTAGCACACACGATCCCCAGGCATATTTGGTGTGTTGTGTCACCAGTGTCTCCAATGCTCCTCCCCAACCCATAGCCAACCCTCATGTCACTCTATCAGGACACAAGAACCCACTGATCGCTCCTCCTATCACTGTTAGCAGTGCTAATCCTGTAGCTGTCATGGTGTCCCAAGCCACGTGCCCTGCCTTCATCTCCAGTCCTGGGTCCTGGAACACTCATCTCGAGGCCTCCCTGTCTCCATCTCGATCATAAGGAATTAGCTCCCCATCGATTGATATCCTCAGGATCCTGTATACATCCTCGAGGGTGATTGTCATCTCCCCCATCGGCAAGTGGAAGGTGCAAGTCTCTGAGTGCCACCTCTCCGCCAATGCAGTCAACAGTCCCATGTTTGCCCGAAACTCAAGCACATACAGAATATGTCTCAATCCCATAGCCTCAATCATAGCTTGGTCCTCCGCTGTCAACTTAGGTCGCAACCTCTGAGTCGATGGGAATCTCTCCTGTGACTCCAACATAGGCAAATACTCCTACAGTCAAGCAAATCAATCATGTCAGTCATCGTGGCATTCACTGTTCATCACAAAATGCTACTTTTTATCTAAGTGCATATGGCATTCTATCCTAGTGACACTCACTATTCATCACAAAGTGTTGCTATCTATCCTAGTGACACTCACTATTCATCACAAAGTGTTGTTATTTATCCTAGTGGTACTCCCTGTTCATCACAAAGTACTACGTGTGTGGCACTCACTGTTCATCACAAAGTGCTGCTCACATTTGCATTCACTGTTCATCACAAAGTGCTGCTCATATTTTAGTACTCCCTATTCACCATAAAATACTATATGTGGGTACTCACTGTTCATCACAAAGTGCCTTAATCTATCCTATCCTAGGGCCTCTACTTGAGTGAATCTTCTTGAGTAGTTTCCTAATTGGCAACGTATGTTCTATCACAAAATTGTCAATCCTAGCTCTATTTGCTATCCTAGTCTTCCCTAGAGGACCTGCTTGAGTGTATCCTCTCAGCAGCTTATCCAATTGACAGTGTATGTTCATCACAGAACTGTCGATTTGACCTAGAAGACACAAATTCACATTTTTGGACACAAACGCGCTTTCCTGACATAAACGCGCTTGAAGACTGCATAAACGCGCCTGTTTTACATAGACGTGCCTGAAACACATAGACGTGCCTATGCTCTGCACATATGCGCCTGGGTGACACAGATGTGCCTTTTTGGCATAGACGCGCCTGCACAGCACAGACGCGGCCACATTCGGCACGGACGCGTTTTTCATCACAGACGCGCCTGGCACAAACACAGACGTGCCTAGTGAGCATAGACGCGCCTGGCACCAACGTAGATGTGCCTACACGTTTTTGACATTTTTTTGGACCCTATTCTAAGCGCATTTATTACCCTATCTAGCATGCATTAATGACAACAATAAATGCAACAAAGTACAAGGAGGTTTTGTGGTACTTACCGGCTCTCTTGCCTCTACTGGCCTCTAGAATCAGCGAACGCGGTCGAATCTATGAACAAAGGCCATTGCTGCTGACTATTGCTGCTCTATTCTCACTCTGCACTCTGATCTCTTGGAGGTGTAGATGACAATGAGGATGTATTTTCCCTTGTGGCCTATCTTATAGACTATCCTAGCCCTAGCCCTTGCTTCCCGAGTCAGTCTTCATTATCTCGTGACTCTGTCACTTTATCTGGTCAGTCTATTCTAGCCTTTCTTTCCTATCGAGAGATTGTCTACGATCTTTGCAAACATTTTCATCCAATCTCTCGAGGGGGCATATCATTCCCATCTTGGGGCAACTCTGCATCAGTTCATATTATCTTCTTTGAAACAATGCGACAAGCCACATTGTCTCAAAGAGGGGCAAAATGTAGACACCCAAAATTGTCCCGTCTAATTAAATAAATATTTTAGTTATTTAATTATCTAAGCTTAATTCTTCTATTAATTAAATAAATCTTTATTTATTTAATTAATTCATTTATCCTCTTCTAGCCTTATTTCTCATTTAAATAAATACATTTATTTATTTAAATTATCCTTTTCCTAAATTAAATAAATGTCTTATTTATTTAATTGATCTCGTTTCTTCTATTAATTAAATATCATTTAGCCTTTCAATATCATTATTGTTGTTATCCATTTTCACCATATAGTTGTCTTAGGTAATCTTCATATGTTATGATGGTTCTTTGTTGTTGTTACGCTAGGGTTTTGTGGTTGAATTCATTTAGTCTTTCAATATAGTTATTGTTGTTATCCATTTTTACCATATACTCTCTAATGGATGGCTTTTCCAGCTACAATCAAATCAAAATCAAACCTGAAGATCAAGAAAAAACAACGTTCACATGTTCTTGGGGAACTTTCTATTGGAATGTCATGCCCTTTGGTTTAAAGAATGCAGGTGATACCTATCAAAGAGCTGTAACTACAATCTTTTATGACATGATGCACAAAAACATGGAAGACTATGTCGATGATACCTTACTCAAATCTATGAAAAGGTCAACACATCTCTCAGAATTGGGTCTCATCTTAGACAAGATAGAAAAGTTTAAACTTAGACTAAATCCTAAGAAATGTGCATTCGGAGTTACATCCAGCAAACTTCTAGGATACATTGTTTTAGCAAAATGGATTGAACTGGATCCAAAAAAAGTTAAAGCTATAATGGAAATGCCACCTCCAAATAATATCAATCAAATGAGAACTCTACAAGGGTGACTCCAATCAATAAGATGCTTCATTTCTCAGCTAGCAGATAAGGCTCAACCATTCACAAAAGCATTACGGAAAGGAGCTGCATACAACTGGGATGAAGACTGTGAACAACACCTAAAGCAAATCAAGGAAAAATTTTCTAATCCACCTATCTTGATGCCACCGATTCAAGGCAAACTTTTGATTCTCTATATATCAACTACTAACACATCACTAGGGGCACTTTTGGATCAACAGTGTAAGGAAGTTAAGTAGCGGAAACAACTTCCTACACTAACCTTGAGAGGAGGGTAATGCAAAACTTTTTCAGATCGTTACAACAGTTACAGAAAAATAGAAATAGATATAATAGCATTCATACCACAACACAGTGATTTACATGGGGAAAACCCTTTTGGGAGAAAAACCCCACACTCCAAAAGCAGCTCAATATTTTATTTAGCAATCAAAAATAGATTACAACATACTTGCAGAGAAAGCTCTTCACAGGAGTACCACTAATCAGAGATTCAGAGGCAACTCAATAGCCATAAGACTCTCTTACACACAACCTCTATCTCACACACCTCATAAATAGGAGATACAATACAAGAAACCGTCAAACGGTATTACAAAACCATGGGCTAAAACCACCCAATAAGGTGTAGCCGACCTTATCTCCCTTCTAGATGCCCTATGACATGTTAAAGCACACATCAACACGTGTCGCTCCCTTTTACAACTCATTTATGTATCCGATAAAAATTATTTTTCCTATTTCAGGAGTACAAACTTCCGGAGGCCATAACTTGAGAATCGGGTGTCCGATTGACGAACCGTTTGAAGCGCCGGAAAGCTCGCGAAGTTCTCTATCACCTCATAACTAGCTGCACTGATTATGGCCAATTTTTAGGGCATTTCAGAGCCTCTAAATCCCCCAAAATTAAGTTTAAACATTTTATCACACCCCTCCAAGATGAAAACTTTAATATCTTCAAAACTAGCTGTGACCTTGCGACGCAACTTTACCGGAATGCTTATCTAGCCAACCAGAAGCTTCAGGGAGAGTTTCGCACCATTTCGTGCTCAAATGAAAACTTACTATAAATAGTAACCTTCATAAATGCAAGGTTGAGACACCATTTTTCCCAACAAATCTCCCACTTGTCGAACACCTTACAGGAGCGGAAGGGAATGTCAACACAATGAATCAATTGCTAGGGGCCATAAGGCCCATAGACTCTAAACACCATCTGAACTTCTCTGTGCTCACAGCCTTAGTTAAAGCATCTGCAACATTCATCAAAGTTTCCACCTTAACCAGCTTCACCCTACCATCTTCGACCATATCTCTAACAAAATGATACTGAACATCAATATGTTTGGTCCGGGCATGAAATGTCGGGTTCTTAGCTAGGCTAATTGCACTCTGACTGTCACAGTAAACTGTCACTATACCTTGTTTTATTCCAATATCTGAACACAGTCTCTTAAGCCAAATGGCCTCTTTACAAGCATGAGTAGCTGCCATATACTCTACTTCAGTAGTGGATAAAGCAACCACAGCCTGTCGCTTACTCATCCAACTAATTGCACCACCAAACAAAGTAAACACATAAGCACTAGTGGATCTTCTGCTATCAATATCACTTGCCCAATCTGAATCCACATAACTATGGATATCAAGGGAAGTCATGTCTCCAACTGAATTACCATGATAACACAAAGAATACTCTGAAGTACCCTTCAAATATCTGAAGACTCTTTTGACTGCATCCCAATGAACTCTACCAGGATTAGACATATATTTAGAAAGTACTCCCACTGCTTGGGCAATGTCTGGTCTAGTACAGACCATAGTATACATCAAGCTTCCAACCACACTCTGGTAAGGCACTCTGCTCATGTCTTCTATCTCCAATGGGGATGTAAGACAATCTGAAACAGATAGTTTCGTTCCAACTGTAAAAGGAACACTCAATGGTCTACAATTCTGCATGTTGAACCTCTGTAACACTGAATTCACATACTTACTCTGGCCTAGCCATAGCTTTCTGTTCACCCTATCTCTTCTAATTTCCATCCCAAGAATGTGCTTTGCTGCACCAAGATCTTTCATTTCAAATTTAGCAGCGAGCTGAGACTTCAGTTCTGAAATCATACCTTTCCCTTTACCAATGAATAACATATCATCAACATACAATGCAATGAATAAGAAATGATCACCATCAGATTTATAATAAACACAGTGATCTGATTTAGAACGTTCAAATCCCAAACTCAACACATATGTATCAAATTTTTGGTACCACATCCTAGGACTTTGTTTGAGACCATACAAAGATTTCTTCAATTTACAGACCAAATTACTTTTGCCTTTCACCACATAGTGCTCCGGTTGTGTCATATAAATATCTTCTTCCAAATCACCATGAAGGAAAGTAGTTTTCACATCCATTTGCTCAACCTCTAAATCATAAGCAGTAGCAATAGAAAGCAAAAATCTAATGGACGTCATTTTTGCAACAGGAGAAAATATCTCACCGTAATCAACACCCTCAACCTGAGAGTAGCCTTTTGCAACCAACCTTGCTTTATACTTCTCAATGCTTCCATCTGAACCAATCTTTTTCTTGAACACCCATTTACAACCAACAGGTTTTCGTCCTTTAGGCAATGGTACAAGATCACATGTATCATTCTTTTTCAAAGCTACCATTTCTTCCTCCATAGCAATCTTCCAGGATTCTGCATCATTCATACCTAATGCCTCTTCTACAGATTTTGGTTCATCCACACTAGTATTCAGAGCAAAAATACATCTCCAATCATTAGGTGAATACCTTTCAGGTGGTTGTCTATGTCT
This sequence comes from Cryptomeria japonica, assembly GCF_030272615.1. Taxonomy (NCBI): domain Eukaryota; kingdom Viridiplantae; phylum Streptophyta; class Pinopsida; order Cupressales; family Cupressaceae; genus Cryptomeria; species Cryptomeria japonica. Next base: position 528,905,174 of record NC_081411.1, read on the forward strand.
TGTAGGCCTTCGAACAAGCTGAGTTGGAGGTTCTTCCTCCTCTTCTGAAGATTCAGAGCTAGACGAGCTCTCCTCAACTTCTTGCCTATCTAGGGGTCTCGATTCAACTCTTTCAGGTGTAGAAGGAAGTTGAATCACATCTTCTTTTTTAGTCTGTTCTGGCTGCAATGTAACAGAAGGAGACTTAATTTCTCTAAAAATAACACTTCTACTGTGAATTACCTTTTGTGCAACAAGGTCCCAAAGCTTGTATCCTTTCACACCATAACTATACCCGATGAAGATACATTTCATAGCCTTGTTCTCCAACTTTGTTCGCTTCTCCTTTGGCACATGTGCATATGCCTCGCAATCAAAAACTCTAAGATGTCTCAATGAAGGCTTGTGACCTGACCATGCTTCCATAGGCATTTTATCAACAAGAGCTGATGTAGGAGACCTGTTAATCAGGTAGCAAGCAGTGGCAACAGCTTCAGCCCAAAACTTTTGTTCGAGACCAGCACCACTCAACATACTCCTAGCCTTCTCCATCAGTGTCCTGTTCATTCTTTCTGCAACTCCATTCTGTTGTGGAAATACAGAGTTGTCTTCTGCCTGTTAATTCCACAGTCTTTACAGAATCTATCAAAATCATTAGAGCAAAACTCACTGCCATTATCAGTTCTCAAACATTTTATTTTCTTTCCAGTCTGCAACTCAACCATTGCTTTAAATTCTTTAAAACGACTAAAAACTTCAGATTTACTCTTTAGAAAATAAACCCATGTCCTTCTACTAAAATCATCAATAAATGAAACATAATATGTGGATTTTCCAATCGAAGAGACATCTACTGGACCAAACACATCAGAATGGATAAGATCTAAAACACCACAAGTTTTATGAGAACTCGAGTAAAACTGAACGCGGTTTTGTTTTCCATAAATGCAATGCTCATAGAAATCAAAGTCAAGATTACAGTCATTCAAACCTTCAACAAGGTTTTTATTTTTCAAGGTCCTTAGACCCTTTTCTCCAATGTGGCCAAGTCTCTGGTGCCATAACATAGTCTTCTCTGCAGGTAACTTTTCTTCAGATGAAAGAGCACCCTTAGGTACCCAAAAACCATTTCCATCTGCTGAAGGTGAAACCTTCAAATCTTCCAGTGAAGTATCCGTAGATTTACTTTTTGCAGAAGTGTTATTACACTCAACAGTGTATGCTTCAAGCTTATACAAAGTGTCAAACCTGACACCTTTAGCAACTACCATAGCACCCTTAATCATCTTACATCCTGCTTCAGAAAAGAATACCTGCACACCCTCATCTATCAGTTTGCTCACAGATAACAGGTTTCGTTTTAATCCAGGGATATACAGCACACCATTAATCCTTTTTATTCTACCATCAGAAAACCTGATTCTAACTTTACCTCGACCAACAATGTCTAGATGTGAATCATCACCCAAGTACACGTTACCTCCATTAAATCCTTCATATTCAGAAAACCAATCTCTATTGGAAGTCATATGAAAAGATGCACCTGAGTCAATTAGCCAGGCATCATTACCTGCATGAGTCACCAAAGCCGCAATAAATGCATCGCCATCTTCCTTGTCGGACTCAGAATCAGAATCGAACTTTTTCTTTTTCTTCTTCTTCTTTTCTTCTTTGCAGTCCTTATGGATGTGACCCGGTTTACCACAATTCCAGCAAATGACTTTGGACTTTCCAGGAGATTTCGATCTCCTTTTGGATTTGGACTTGTCGCGCTTCTCATTCTTCTTGCTTTTCTCCTTAGGTCTTCCACGAATGGTTAGGGCTTCCTTTGAACTGATGGATACCTTCCTTCACATCTCTTCACTGAGTAGGGCACCCACCACGTCTTCAGATTTCAAAACAACAGAAGTACTACCAATAGCCATAACAAGAGAATCCCACGAATCAGGCAAAGAACAAAGCGAGATCTGACATTTCTCCTCCTCATCCATCTTAACACCGATGGATACTAATTGAGCCACCAACATATTGAATGCTTCCAGGTGGTCTGTAATTCATCCACCCTCTTCCATCTTCAAGGAATACAATTTCTTTCTTAAGAAAATTTGATTTAATAAAGATTTCGCTTGATACACCTCACCAAGCTTAGTCCATAGCTTCTTTGCAGAGTTTTCTTCATGGACATTGATTAGAACAGAATCTACCAGGAACAGTCTGATTAGACCCTTGGCTTTTCGGTCCATAACATCATACTGAGCTATCGCAGTAGGATCTGAGGGCCTTTGGACATTCGCATCAACAGCATCCCAAAGATCTCAATCTATTAGCAGATCTTCCATCTTCAGCTTCCACATCTCAAAATTACTTCCATTAAATTTCTCCACCTCTATTCTCCCTGACGAACTCGCCATCTGAATATTCCTGCAACAAGATCAAAAAGTGTCTTCTGCACAAGCTCCTACTCAAATCTGGATTAGTTCAAAAAACCCAACTGCCCACAATTGAAACCAAAGGTGATCAGGCTCTGATACCACTTGTAAGGAAGTTAAGTAGCGGAAACAACTTCCTACACTAACCTTGAGAGGAGGGTAATGCAAAACTTTTTCAGATCGTTACAACAGTTACAGAAAAATAGAAATAGATATAATAGCATTCATACCACAACACAGTGATTTACATGGGGAAAACCCTTTTGGGAGAAAAACCCCACACTCCAAAAGCAGCTCAATATTTTATTTAGCAATCAAAAATAGATTACAACATACTTGCAGAGAAAGCTCTTCACAGGAGTACCACTAATCAGAGATTCAGAGGCAACTCAATAGCCATAAGACTCTCTTACACACAACCTCTATCTCACACACCTCATAAATAGGAGATACAATACAAGAAACCGTCAAACGGTATTACAAAACCATGGGTTAAAACCACCCAATAAGGTTTAGCCGACCTTATCTCCCTTCTAGATGTCCTATGACATGTTAAAGCACACATCAACACGTGTCGCTCCCTTTTACAGCTCATTTATGTATCTGATACAAATTATTTTTCCTATTTCAGGAGTACAAACTTCCGGAGGCCATAACTTGAGAACCGGGTGTCCGATTGACGAACCGTTTGAAGCGCCGGAAAGCTCGCGAAGTACTCTATCACCTCGTAACTAGCTGCATCGATTATGGCCACTTTTCAGGGCATTTAGGAGCCTCTAAATCCCCCAAAATTAAATTTAAACATTTTATCGCACCCCTCCAAGATGAAAACTTTAATATCTTCAAAACTAGCTGTGACCTTGCGATGCAAATTTACCGGAATGCTTATCTAGCCAACCAGAAGCTTCAGGGAGAGTTTCGCACCATTTTGTGCTCAAATAAAAACTTACTATAAATAGTAACCTCGCATAAATGCAAGGTTGAGACACCATTTTTCCCAACAAACAAGATGAGAACAAAAAGGAACGAGCTATATACTATATCAGCAGGACATTGGTGTCCTATAAGATGAACTACACTATCATTGAGAAAGCTTGTTTCGCATTGGTCTTTGCATCACATAAATTAAGACATTACATGCTAGCACATTCTATCAAACCGGTGGCTAAGATTGATCCTCTAAAATATCTTCTAAGCAAAGCAACACTTATAGGGAGATTGGCTAAATGGGTTATGATACTCAAAGAATTTGATATTGAGTATGTAGAGCACAAAGCTATCAAAGGGCAAGTCATTGCGGATCAACTTGTTGATGATCCACTTGAAGATAATCAACCTTTGAACATAGAATTTCTAGATGAATCCATAATGCATCTTACTCGGTGATCCTAGAAAATGTTCTTTCATGGATCTTTTACTCAACAAGGTTCTGGTGTTGGAATCCTTTTTATCACTCCTCAGAGATACTCAATTCCAAAGGCGTACAAGATCATCTTCCCTTGTACCAACAATATTGCAGAATATGAAGCCTTGGTAAATGGAATCAAACTTTTTGTTGAATAGAAAGTTGTTGAGCTATACATCTATGGAGACTCTCGGCTGATAATCAACCAGATCAATGATATATATCAAACTCAAGATGAAAACGGATGCCCTATAAAAGAATGATTGATGACTTTAATAAATACTTTGTCTTTGTTTCATTTCAGCATATTCCTAGATCAACAAATAGAGCAGTAGATGTTATGGCTACATTGGTATGTCTATACCATAAATACAAGAAATAGAGTTTTGTTATGAGTTCCTGGTGGAAGAGCTCCATTGTCCTACTTATGAGTCTCCTGATTCCTAGATGGTATGTTCTATCATTGGGCATGACTCATCTTACTGTAACTATATCTACTCCTACTTATGTGACCAAATTATCCTTGATAACCTTACTCGTAACGAGAAAAGAAACCTAATCCAAAATGCTTCATGGTATGTCATCATCGCTAACGATCTGTATAGACGAGGTTTAGCTAGTACTTTGCTTAGGTGTCTATAACTTCAAGAATCCCAACATGCATTATTTGAAGTCCATGAAGGCATTTGTTGATCTCACTCAAACGATCTAAATCTAGCTCGAAAACTGCTAAGGGTTAGCTACTACTAGACAAATGTGGAAAAAGATGCTATAAAATTTGCTAAAACTTGTCTGAAATGCCAGCTACATGGGAATCTCATACATGATCCAGCAAGAGATCTAATACCTTTTATCACACATTGGCCTTTTCAACATGGGTGTTTGACCTCATTGGCCAAATCTATCCTGCATCATCCAATGGCACAAGTTTATCATAACTACCATCGAGTACTTCACTAAGTGGGTTGAAGCAGTTCCGCTAATCAAAGTAACCGACAAACAAGTGGCTATGTGTGAGGCCCCACCCTGACTCAGTCTAACATTTCAGTGGTTTTTATGATGAGACTATTATGGATGCTTTATTTTTTATGCATTATGGATTTAGAACTTATATGATTCCATGATTTGGATAACATTGCTATATGTTGATTTTTTATTTATATGCTTTATGATATAGAACACTACATGATTTTTGAATAGGATGAATTTGCGGTGATAAATGTCATTATTGAATTTGTAGGACTTAACTATGATAAAACAAATATGATGTATGTTATCAGTGTGGATCAAAATTATGAGAATTAGGATGAATTGCTTATGTGGAATTGCTTGGATATAAGATGTATTAAATTGTTCAGATGTAAATTGTATGCAAGTGATGATGTATATTATTATTCTTGTGATTTATATTATATGAGGTTATTTGAAGTTACTAATGTGTAAATTGAGATGCGCAAGAAGTTATCCATGTGACCATGGAAATATTACGGAGAACCAAACCTAGACCTATGTATGTTTGTAAAGCCAGGGTTTGTCTATTTGGAGAGACAACATGTAATGCCCCGCCAAGAAACCCCGAAGGGATAAGCCAAAACATAAGAATAGAGCACAATAATTTTTTTTTAAAAGTTACACCACATTAAGATACAACAAGATAACAAAGATTCAGATTACATAGCGGAAGACATAAACTAACACCTAAAGCGTTTCCCAACGAGATTACTTAAATTTCACAATTCACTTAACTCACACAATAAATCCAATAAGTTGATTACCTTAATAACGAGATAATTCTTAATTAGGATAATTTCTTTCAAAAGATGGAAATATAAATCACAAGCAAAGATTCATCCATTAAGATCTATTCATAATCTTCATTCAAGCTTTTCATTTAAAATTACAAGTCATACATCTAATATTCTAACACACTAGAATTTCATCATATACATATGAGATCTTTTCAAGCATACTTAATTTCCTTAACAACAACTGAATATATTCCATTACTCTAAGTTACATTCTTTCATATTCCAATTTATTGCATTTAAAAGACGATTGCATACATGCATCTACGATAAATCTCATCTAAACCACTTATGCATTCGATCAAAAAGGCATTCAAGAAAGGACTGCATATAAGCATTTAAAGTTAATTCCATTTATTCACTTATCCATTCTAACATAAGCTAATCACACAAGATAAAGCTGAATAAAGGAAACATAAGAGAATAACATCACATAACACCATAATGATCTCGGAGTTCACCCCTAAAGGGCTACATCTCTGGGTCTGCTCAACTGCAAGACCCCTCTGATAAATAATAAAGTTAAGAGTACAAGAGGTTACACCATTACAATCTGGCCATCAAGGCGAAATATGAACAATATACAAATGACCACATCGGTCAATTATACATAAACGATCCCTGAAAAGAAAAGGATCCAGCTGAAAATAATCAAAGCTAAAACAAAAGTCCATTGGAGCATCCACAAAACTGAGTCATCACCACCCAAGGTCTAACCTGAAACTAGGTACTCACAAGGGCATAGACAATAGGACGACCCACAAAGGTACTCCTAACAGGACAAAACGACAACACACTAGCGAACGTAGGGACAAGTGTCATCACACAACCTGGTATGGTTACCATGGCAAGTCTTCATAGGTCCCGGCCCCATACACTGGGTTACCCTGGCAACCTAATCCGAGCTTCCGGCTCATCCAAGCCTCATGTGGACCCACACATCCTCTCGTGAAGACAAGGATGATGGTTTGCCATTTCAGGCCTTCTCGCAGCATGTCGAGTCTATGATAGCACTCGTCCCATGTGTGAGGCACATTTATCTTACTTAGAGATTACATCCTAATCTACTGATAGGTTATCACTTATTAGACTCACTTTCAATGGGTTACCCAGCAGCCACTTTGGGCACGGCCCCCAATCGAAAGCCACTTTCCCATACAACACTAGACTATACTTAGACGAACTCAAAAAACCAAGGAATACACATGGTCAGACGAACGGAGTTCAAGGAGGAGAGGACAACCATCTGGTCAAACACGAATCATCATTCGACACCTACACAAAGGATATGACCAAATATGACACAACCACAAAACAACACTCAACTCAAAACCGAGGACAGAAACAGGTACCCCAAATCATTCCATACGACAGGGACCTATCAAACAAAGCACTCTTGCCATTTCATAATTTAAAAGCGAATACAGAAATTAAACTCGCAAAGGCAACATTCAACAGATACAATCTTTCTCCAAATTAATCTAGACATTAAATGTCGATCAAGATTTCCACAAGGTCTATATTAGATTGCAGTTATCTACCTCATCTAGGTATAGGTTGTTCTTGGTTTTCTAACTCTCTAAGGTTCATTGCATCGAACATACAAAAATACGCCATAACGAGTTCTTTAACCAATTTCACAAGAATATAATCTAAACAACCATTAACTAACTAATTAAGATATTTAATCTTCAATTAACATCATCATTGACGTACTGGTTCAAAATAAATTCCTACACATTTGTCTTTTCCAGAACCAATTTACACTATACAGATCAAGGAAATATACATATTTAGGGAAGCCAAATAAAGAAAACCCATTCCCAAATTAACAAATTGTTTCCTTGAGCATATAAAGAAAATTACAAAAATTAACTATTAATTAATGAATATATTTAATAATCCGCGATTGATTAAATATAACAAATTAATAATTAATACCAAAGTGACAAATTAAGTATTTAATTACCAAAATATGCATTAAAATAAGATGAGTTTTGAATATTAACTATTGTATTTTTTTTTTTTACATTATACAATAAATCAATAACAACTCATACTTGAATTTTTAATTAAATGCCAATATTTATAATAATCAAAAAACTTAATTAAAATATTAAACATTAAATCATATTAAAATATTATATATATTTTTTTTGATAATAAAAAAAAATTAAAAAAGAACGTTTTTATTTCTTTTTATAAAAAAAAACCATGCAAAAAGGGGAGGGTACCCACGTGGAACCCCACGTGGGCCCCCCCTTGGGAGCTCTCGCTGCCCATGGGAGCTCACGCTACCCATGGTAGCGCTGCTACCAAAGGTAGCAGACAGCTGCCATTGGCAGCGCTGCTAACCTTTGGTTGCAGTCCGCTACCATGGTAGCAGCTGCCTCCCGCGTGGTGGGGGTTTGTGCCCAACCACGTGGGGTGTGAAAAAAAAAAAAAAAAAATTTCTATTTTTTTTTTTTTTAAACTTGCTTACTATGTAAAACACAGTCTGGAAAAAAAAACAGTCTCCCAGAGACTAACAAAATATTCTTTTTTTTTTTTAAATTAATTTACTGTGATTAAAAACACAGTCAATCTCCCAGAGACTTAAAACAACCAATTTTTATTTTTTATTTTTAAAACACACAACTTCAAATAACCTTAAAATGAGGATTTTCCCAGCAAGGATAAAGCTTTAAATCCTCAACAAAATTTGAAGAATATCAAACCATGATAATTTCTTCAACAAAACCCATACTTGGGCAAAATGGGCATTTAAACTCAATAACTCAACCATTCTTCCCAACAACATCTAATTTCTAAAATAGAATTTGAATTTGAGAACACCCAATGGAGATTTAAACAAGAGTTCCTCATGAACAGCCATTTCCAATTGATATCCAATATTTGGTTGTTTTTTTTAAAAACAAGAACAATACAACCAGAAATCAAAGAGATGGATCTGAATCCTACCTTATCTCGCATTCCTAGCAAGATCTGCTGAAAAGTCTCAATCTGCAGCTCCAGGAATCCTTCCCCATCCAAAACCCTCAAATTTTCATCCCCAAAATATTTTCCAACCAACATTTTTCCAAAAACATCCATCCTCAAAATTTCCCAAAATATTAGGTTATAAGGAAGAGTTGACCAAAATTCCATTTTTGGAATTAAAATTTTTATTTAAAAATAATTCTCAAAATTAATTCTTTTCTAACTATATCAACAAATTAAATTGTTTTTTTTTTTCAATTCCAAATTGATTTCCTCATTTAATTCAATTTAACCTTTCTAATTAAAAAAAGCCAACAGAATACAATTAAATCTATTGCAATTAAATACAAAACTTTCTTTTTCAACAGCATATACAAAATGCATTTAATATTCAAAATCAACTATTTAATTGAACTTACTCCCAATTTAAAACAAGCAATCCAATATCAATGAAAATCGCATAACGAAATCCTGATTAATCTAGTCCATTAATCTTTAATTCACGAACACATATTTAGTCAAATAAAATACTAAGGACTAATTAATCAATTTAACCATACACACCAAGCACGCAAACCGAGAAGGTCAACCAAACAGACGACTCGCAAACCCAACCAAAAAGGGATTACCGACGGCGACTGACGATGCTCACTTGAGCACGACTAAGGTCAACTAGGGTCTTATGACCACCTAATCCAACTCTAAGGATTAAAGAGGTACACTCAAACCTGCAAATCCAGGTGAAGACGAACCTCGCACTCATGCGGCGTTGTACCTGAAATCTCCTGCAACCAAGAGTCATACATGCATATATATATAAACTTAATGAAAGCGTTAGCCCGATATTAATACCACAAAATAGGAACACTAAATAACTTGCATACAACTAGCGTGAAAACCACATCAACAGTTGTGCATTAAATCAAACATCTGACTATAACATAATATGGAGATAAACTAACCAAGATTAAACTCAGATTAGAAATTGATTAGGGCAGGGGTACTACACAACACCCCGTTTGTGTTGTATTTTATTCGTAACAGTAAATGATGCATGTGTGTTAAGTGTTATTTAATCAATTTATGTAAAATCCATAAGAGACACGATTTCATGTATAAATTTGTAAAAGTATTTTCTTTGTGTCACTTGACACATGTGTGGATTTACGTTTGAATTTTTAAATTTGTCTCTTGGTGGGAATTGTTTAACTATAGCTTTTTCAATTAATGTAATGTGATGTCATAAATGCCTTGGGAAAAGAATCTTTGGGATGGTCAACATAGGTTTGACCCGAAAATAAACTTCAGAGGGGTTAAAAAGGGGTTAAATGGACACCTAGGGGTAGTTTAATAGGGTTTCCTAAAGCCCATAAGGTATACCTAAGGGTTAGGGGTAATTTTAGGCAAGTTTCTACTCCCATGTGACCTTTTAGACACCCTAAAAAGTGACTTTTTTAAGTTGTGCGAAAATTGAACTAGAAGACTTGAACCAAGTTGAAAACCTTCCTTTTCGAATGAGAGTTCCCTTTCCCATTTTACCTTACTTTCCTTTTTAGTTTTTGGAAACTTGTGAGAACTCTCACAATGGGCCTCTTAAGCAAGAATTAGAAAATTTGTGGGTAATCACCCACTCTCCATTTTTGGAGACAATAGAATTGTGAAAAGAATAAGCTAGATTGTTGAATAGAGAATTTTGCTAAGGGTAGAAAGAGAAGAACCGTGGAATTGGGATGCTCATCCTCAACAAAACTAACCTACCTTTGGGCAGATTAAGGCTGGTTGTATTCTTCTTATAACGGATTTCTTATTGCATGTGTTTGAAAGTAATGGTTGTGTAAAAGATTTGTTTCCGTGCATGTTCTATTGGAAATTTATTCGGTATTTTGTGTTATATATTGTATGTGTTTTTGGGAGTCATCAAGACCTCTTACTCTTGGGAGAGAGGAGGATCTTGTGGGTGGTAAAAGTGACAACCCTCGAGTGAGAGACTCTCGTTATGAGAGCGATCGCAAGGGATTTTGTGTGACCCTTGCTGCATGGCTTGTTTGTGCATTGGGGGTCATAAGGAGGGAAATAAGGCATGAATGCCTTGGGGGGCATAAGGAATAAGGGGTTTCTATACCCGATGTATTTGGTTTGCCATGAGGTGGCTACATGTTTTTCCATACTTGTAGTTCTCCTCAGGGTATTTGGTCCACTACCACCCTTAAAAAGGTCATCACCAAGGTGTGGTGCAGTGTAGCTAGGTTGGGAGTGTGTTTGGATTTGTGTGTATTATGTCTTTTGTGTTTGCATGTTTGTTACCCGTCTAGGGCTTGGTTCTCTGAGCTCGGGGGTGGCTACCAGTTAGCCTAGGCTGGGAGGTGAGCACTCCATGGTCACATCCTTGATCTTATTTGCAGGTTGTTGAAAGAAAGGGATTAGGACAAGTGGAAAAATTTGATGGAGTTAATTGTTGCAGAATCCATTTGGAAATATGTTACTATTATATTTTAAAATGTCCTCATTATAAAAGTTGAGTGACCTATTTGTAAAATGACTATAGTATTTTTTAAAGTAATTCCTAGAAATGTAATAGTTATTTGTTATATTGCAAAAGATGAAATGAATAATTCTGGAACAGCTTTCTAAAGTTTTGTTTTCTGAATTTAATTATTGTTGAGTATATTAATAATGTGGGAAGCAACTAAATTTATTTTACCCCTTTATGCATGTGAAATAAATCCAGGAAATAAAGAAAGGAATTAATGGTTGTATGCATGTTGTTTTGAATAAAAATATTGCAGTTTAATCTCCTAATTTCATGATTTAAGTTTAAGGATTCTAGATAATTATAGTTGCAGAAAATAAAATCACATATATAATTGCAGAAATAAAACCTAAAGTAGTGATAATTATTTCTATGGTTTTAATTTAATAAATTCTGGATTTATTAAGTTGTTGTTAAATTTATCGATTTCTGGAATTTACTTAGTTGCAGAAATAGAAATCTAGAGTAAATAGTTATTCGATTTAAATAAATTCATAGTGTTATAGTTGTTGTTTTATGTTTAATAAATTTTGTTAATTACTTTTGTTGTAGAAAGTAGATCTAGAGTTAAATAGGCTATCTACTTTAAATAAAACAATATTTAAATAGTATGTTGTATAAATTTATTTAAATCTGTCATTATTTAATTGCAGGGAATAAACATATGGCTATATATCTTATCTCAGATTTTAGCAAACTCGTATTCAAACCTAAAATAATAAACATTGATCAAAATTCGGATATTTAAATTAATCTGTCTAAGGTTTTCAAAAAAAAAATATTTATAACTATAATATATATTTGCAAAGTAAATTTGGCCAAAACATTATGCATTTAATATATAAAAATATATATACATATATTTATATATATAAATATATATATATATACATATACATATATATATATATATATTTATATGTATATATGTATATGTATATACATATATACATATACATATATACATATAAATATATATATATATACATATATACATATAAATATATATATATATGTATATATTTATATATATAATATATATATTATAAATATAACAAAAAAAAAAAAATTTAAAAACGCAAAAGAAAATGGGGGGGGCAAACCGGGCCCTCGGCCGCGCGGGGCACGCAGACCCTGTGCGGGCCGCATCCATCACAGAGGTCGCAGCCTCTATGCGGGTCGCGCTCCGCACCAGTGGGTCGTGAGCACTGTGCGGGCCACGACACACACAGGGGCCAAGGCCACTGTGTGGGCCGCGACCCACTAGGGTTTGTTGCCTCCGCCCAACCGCCATGGCCGCCGCCACAAATCGTTCGTTCGGCCCTGCATGCAAACTCAAATCAAAATAAAATATTAAACCCTAGCCTGGGTAGGGCTAGGGTATTAATATAAAAATGATAAAATACAAATATAAAGAGTATTTTATAATGTAAGATCCCTGGTTAGGGTTTGCATGGTTTGGTCTTAATAAATTTGGAAAGAAAACATTATATTGTTTAAATATATATATTTCAATATATGTGTTTATATATATAATTATAATTTTTTATATACACATATAATTAAATAAGATTAGAAAGTTGTAGTTAAAGAATAAAGCATGTCTATAGGATTAAATATTTATTTAGTGTAGTTTTTTTTTAGAATAAATAAAATCAAGTGGGCAAACATTATTTATTTAATCAACCTAAGGGTATTTCCATAAATAGTAATTTAATTGTCTTACGTGGATATAGGTTTTGAAATTTAAAACTTATGGGACTTTTTTCGTCATGGGCTTAACTATATCTTAGTTAAATTAATTTGAGCACAACTTAAGTATGGATTAAAATGGATTAATTTAATTATGTTTTAATTATGGACTAAAATGGATGCTAGAAGAATAATTTTAATTAGCTTTCTAAAAATCAATTAATAGCTATCCGTGATTAATTTTGCTTGCGTCAATTAATTATCTAATTTAATTGACTTATTAAATTCGAGTAGACAATAAAACCATTCAATTGGAATTCCACATTTAATCTTATTTAATTTCTGAATATTTGAGCTAGTAAATAAAGCTAATCCAAACATAGTTAAGACAAAACATGTTGTAGCATTTTATATTTGTCGATTTAATGCTCTTAACAGTTATGTTTTAATAAATAAAAAAATTCTCATTCTTGCCCTAAATTTTGGACATGACACTATGTTCACTCTTAACTACATCATCTGCGGACATGGAATCCCTTCTTCAATTGTGACTGACAATGGAGGGCAATTAAAAAACAAGGATATAGATGAACTCTGTGACAAGTTCAAAATCAAACAACATTGGTCTTCTATATACTACCCTCAAGGTAATGGATAGGTTGAAGCATCTAACAAAACTCTATTGACTATCTTGCATAGAACAGTAAACAAATCTGGAAAGGATTGGCATCTGCAACTCAATCCGGCATCGTGGGATTATAAAACAAGTATCAGAACACCTACTGGGGCTACACCTTTTTCTTCGGTGTATGGGGCCAAAGAAGTCTTGCCTATTGAGGTTGAAATTCCTTCTTTGAGAGTTTCTTTGCAAGGTCTTATTACTGATGAAGATCACAGAATATCTAGATTGCAAGAACTCGAGTTGTTGGATGAACGTCGGCAAGTGGTGTTTGATCATCTAAGAACTTACCAAAAGAGATTGTCTAGAGGTTATAAAAAGAAAGTAAGACAAAGAGAATTTCAGGTTGGTGACCTTATTTTGAGAGAGAATGCTAAAAATCGGGAACAAAAAGGGAAGTTTGAACCCAACTGTCTGGGTCCCTATATTGTTACTACAGTCTTTGGCTTCGGCACTTATCAACTCTCAACACCAAAAGGAGAACAACTCTATGAACCGATCAACGCCATCCACTTGAAGAAATTATACACTTAGCAATCTCTGCTCCACGAACTTGTACAACTAAAAAGTCCTGAAAAAAAAAAATTTAAAAATCATAAAAGCCCTTTAAAAAAAAATTTTAAAAAAAAATCAAAATATGAAAAAAATCAAATGCCTTGGTGAAAAACTGGTAAACAAGCACATTGGTAGTAAAAAAAGAGAATCTTTTCCAAGAAGGTGAAAACCTAGTAAACAGGTGCCTCTTGTACTGAATTGCTCCATCTATCAACGCAAATTTGGCATTTCATGTTTTATTTTCCACTTTCATGCATCTTTGCTTTAGCTTGTACATATCTTTCAGTCACTTTTGTGACACCCTAGTTCTTTTTGGAACCTTCATGGCTTGCAACCAATCAACGTCCTAGTCTTAGGGTAATCGACTGATCAATCTAAATGTCCTAAGTAGTTTAACCAAGTCATTTTTTTGTCAGTAGTACCAGGTCATCCAATCCGACTTAGACACTTGTCTCCTAACCATTTCAGGGTTTTACCACTGAGTAAACAGACAAAACAAGAATAATGAAAACAATCACTAAAATTGTTTGAGATATGATTGAAATTTTCTTTGTATGTTGTGTTTTAAATTGATTTTCATTTATTATTCCCTCTGAGTAACTCAAGGAAGTCTATCTTGACTAAGAGGAGCAAGGATTAGGGGCATAATACTTTTCTTTGTTTTCTGCTTGTAGGAATGATTCGGATGATCTGGAAACATCTAATATGCCAAGTGTCTATGATAAGTGCCTTCACATCAAGGTGAAATTTCCACACATACCTCGACTCCATTTATTTGTATGCTACAGGGAGGTTGGAACCATTTCCTTGTCTGTTTTGAGTAAATTTCTTTATTATGCAATCTAGATGCATGCTTAATCTATCCTAGGATATCAATGATATCAACATCATTGCGGACAAGATAATCACTATTGCATATCAAAAGGAAGGAACTCTACTTTGTCTAGTGTGTTTGCATGCAAGAAACATTCAGGTCATCTTGGCTCTTTTTGCCTTGGTGCTTATGTTCGCTTGCTTGATCAAAAAGGCGCGACATTCAGGTCATCCTGACTCTTCATGCCTTGGTGCTTATGTGTATCTCCGACATTGTAAAATGCTCAGTGATGATAAATAAAATCTAGTCACTAAGTTTTAGGTTGTACTCATACTAAGCTTTGTGCATTTCAAGTGATTTCAACATGATAACATTGTTCTCTTCATCATTTGAATAAGAGCCTAAATTTGAAACAATCATCATTTCTTTGCCAAGTGGTCAACTACATATAATCAGTTTCAACACGATTGAGTACTTGTGTATTGACATCACAATTTCATTGCATAATCATATCATATAGATCCAAAAATCCATTTGCATCCATATTATTACATCGAAAAAAGAAAAATAAAAATGTTATAACATGGAATTTGCATTCACATTTGCATCATCATGTTCATCCATTAGGTCATTCATTCACATATTAAAAAAATAAAAACATGCATGATCATAAAAAATATAGACATACATGTAAGTCAACTCATATCAATCAACACAAGTACAATGAGGTCGAATCATGTGTCATATATATCTCATCAAAAATCTCAAAGTCAAATAGTACAAATGATCTCAGCATGTCATATACAATGTCTATCGAAGCAAGAAATATATCGAGTATAAAAGTGGGGTACAAAATCTAGAGAGACATTTAAAATCTAACTCTTCACCTCTCCCTCATCGCCTGGAGGAGGAGGTGGTACAGGGGCATCATCTTGTCTCGATGCCCTAACTCCCTCTGATCAAGCCATGTACTATGAATAAGGTACTACCTGCCTATCTATTGGTACCATTGTATTATAAGCTGCTACGTAGTACGCCGCCCTGCTCGTCCGATATACAACCTCATGCTAGAGGCTATCACACTCTGCCCTCATACTTTGGAGCTACTGGTCACGCTCAATAATCCACCGATATCTCTCTACTATATGTGCCTCTACAACTACCAGCTATTTCTATAAATCACAAACCCTCCCCCTCAAAAAATTTGACTCCCTGGTATACCTTCTTCACCTCCACCAGCCTGCTCCTCCCTCCTCTGTCATACCTATCTAAGTGCGTCATCACCACCAAGGCCTCTTGCCTCACCCATCTCTACATCCACCATAGCCTCTCCTCCCCTATCACCACCTGTGTCCCCTCCAACTGCTCCTAATAACCCTCCCTCTCCTCGCCTCTGCTATCATCCTAACATGGGTACTCTGCTACTGCTTGCACCCAAATCTCCTCATGCTCTCCTAGGAGTTGCCTCTCTTTGAATGCGCACTAGAACATCATCACCCTCATCGATCTAAGGTGCCTTCTCTCCTGGGTCTGTAAACAGCAGGAATGGATGTCTCTTAAACCAATCTCTAAACTAGGGAATTACCCCCGCATCTACAATATCATCCAAGTACTCCCACCTCTGTGCCTGTGACCCTTCCAACACCTACATAGCGAGGGAATATGACAGTTTGGGCCCCCATCCTTGTCTCTCCTCATCACCAAACTACGCATATGTAGTGAACTCCTGCGAGATACTTTGTGGTCTCACATATTGTCTCAAAATTTTGCTAACTATAAATCGCTCAATGATCATAGATGATCTCCCAACAAGTGGCCACATCATGAACATATCTCTACGCTACCTCCTCCAATCATCCCACTACTCCAAACCCCTGTATGGTCTCCAAACTACTACTATTATGTCATCTAACTCTTGCCTCCAGTAGTCGGTCTTCCCTAGGTGGGGCTATGTGATATATCCTACATATCTATACACAACTGGCTAAACCTCCTGTCGGGCATCATCTACAATCAGTCAACAAACTGGGATATGCTCCCATGCCCAAATCTACAAAACTAGTACACCAGCGGCCATACTCTTCGCCCCTCTATAGGTGATCTCATGCATCTCATGGTACATATGGGTAATAAATATGAGCCCCAACCTAACCTAAAAGGGTGAGTAAGTAATCTCTCTTACATCCTACCCCATCCGCACAAAAATCCCTGTTGTCCCCTATCTGGCATCACAAGGCAACCTATAATACCAGCCAATACACAAGCAAGGGGGAACCAAGCTCCATATCTAATCATCAGATCGTCCTAGGTGATAGAACAATCCAAGATAGTGTCACCATGAAATATACATCTAAGTGCCTTAATCCCTTGTTGTGGAGTAGCATCACAATCCACCTTATCCCCTGAAAATGGAATCATGAAGATCCTATATATATCCTCAGGAGTGATAGTCATCTCCCCAGTCAGCCAGTGGAATGTGTTATGCTCACTATGGAATCGCTCAACTAAAGTTGTTAGCAAACCATGATTCACATAGATATCAGGCATCTCAAGCAAGTATCTGAATCCACACAAGCCAATGTGACCCCTCTATGCGTCTGACAAGTCTCACGCTAATCTCATAGTTGGTGGATATGTGCATCAAAATTGAATCTCTCGCAACTGAACCTACATATTGAACAAAAAAAATCATTAGTATGCGATCAACTTTGAGATAAGAATGTCTCTAAAGTGCTAAAGAATCCAAATCTACAACAATGAAAATCAAAATTTGATGATTGGACCCTTAAAAATGCCCATTGTTTCCCATATGAGTTAACATAGTCAAGCAGAAACTCATACGACAAAAGATCACGTGTAGTATGAGTAAACATTTTCGTACAAGTTGTTGTGCCAATATAGATGACTAAATGAAACATGATCAATAATCTCATATGATTTAGGGGTATGTAACATACGACAAAACCAATATGACCATACGAGTAAAGAAAAATAATCAGATACTCGTATGACAAACCCTAGATGACCATACGATAAAACGAGCAAGCACGAACTAAAATGAAACAAAGAACAAAAAATTTAACAAAAATTCACAAAATCTGGAATTAACGAGGCTTAAGATCGATCACTTACTTTTGGAGGATAGTTTTGAGGTTGGTTGTGGCATCTCTAGCGCTCGAATCGGTGATCTTGAACTGGATTGGCATTTTTCTTCAGAGAAGGTTTTTGAAATTTCAAACTTGGAGAGGTAAAAATGAATTGAAAATGACACCTTTCACCCCTTATATAGGCGAAACCCTAATTTTCAAACTTGCTCCGATTGACATGAAATTTATACTCTTAGCTAAATCGACCGTCTTGAGTCCATTTTCAAGATCGAAATTGAAATCCGACGTCTATTTTCTAATAAAATTCTCACAACTTTGACCACTTGGCACTTTCATCTTCAAGTTAATTGACTCCGATTTCCTTCAACTTATCTCAAATCAATTCTTACATCAATCTTTGTGCTCATACTATCGATAAAATATTTTATTAAACAAAATTGTCTAAAATCACTGTAATCTCGCTATTGTTCGATTTTGCTCCCGAGGGAGCATACTCATTACATCAACATTATCAGTAATTACATCATCAAAAAGTCGAGAAATTTTTCAAAACTTCATCAAAAGTCAAGGAGAAAATATTTTCAATCAAAGATAAATCAAATTGAATCAACTAAAACCTTGTTGCTAGGGGCATCTTAACTACATCATATCAAGTTGAGATTCTTCGATGTCAAATAAAAACAATCTCTAGGGGCATATCAGTGATTGTCCTCATCTAAATCAATCTTCAAATCAGTGTTCAATTTCATCACATCAAATCAAGATGGACATTCTATTTCGCTAATTGGTTCTTGTTCAATCAAGTTCAGAATCGGTATTATCTCTTTACTCAATCGATTCTAGTTCAATCAAGTTCTAGATCGGTACCCACTTCTTGATCCATCAAGTTCAAGATTGGTATCTTTTCTCTTCATCGGTCCTAGTTCAATCAAGTTCAAGATCAGTATCATTTTGATCAATCTGTTTAGTTTCATCACTTTAAATCAAGATGAACATCTTGTTCTTCATCGATTTGTGATCCATCAAGTTCAGAACTGATATCTATTTGACATCAACTATTCTTTGAATCAATGCACTACTTGCACATCAATTCAAAGAGGGGAAAATGTAATACCATAAAAATGGTCATCTCAACCATGGGCCCCTAATCTCGACTACATCACCAAGGTCCTAACCAAAGGCAATTATATCAATCTTGAGCATCTAATTAATTCATTCCTAAATCATCAATGTCACATGGCAAATAAATCATTCTAAATTAATTAAATATTTATTTAATTAATTAATCATTCCAAGTAAATAATTTTAATCAATTATCCTATTTATTTCATTAAATATCCTAGCATATTTAATTAACAAATCAATTTGCCATTTAAATCATCAAAAAAGGAATTAATTTGCAAAAAGGAATTAAATTGAGAAAAGAAATCAACTTGAGATATTTTTAATCTAAATTGATATAACTTGAGAAATCTCATAAAAGCAAGAAAAGCAATTAAATTGAATAAATCGTTTTCTCTAAATTTAAACTCAAAGCAATCTTGAGGAAAGAGATTCAATTGCATTAAAATGATTTTTCTAATAAAATAAATCTTGAGCAAATAAAAGAAATATGCATGGAATTAACTAATTTTATCTCAAATGCATGACATCAATTGATTTTATCTCCAATGAAAACTCAAACTTATAATCCAAATGCATTTAATCAAGCTTTATTGAATTTATCTCAAGATCAACTCAATCGTATCTCCTCTAAAACTGAATCAAAGCACCCAATCATTTCAATTCACCTGGATTGTGCTTTCTCTTGAGGAATCTCAACCGCTCATCATTAATCAATCTTGACCATTGGTCTCTCTTTGGATTCTCTATAAGTTTATCCTTTCATCTCTCAATCAAGGCACCTTGGAGATTTATTGTTATTATGTTGTTTTTGCTCTAGAGTCATTGGAATATTGTATTGAGATTATTGCATCTTAGCTTTTTGCATATTAGTTTAAATCATGATAGCTTGATTAGAATCATATAGCTTAATAATCATTGTGTAATCTTGCATCCATCTAGTTTAATTTTCTTAATCTTGCATCCATCTAGCTTAATATTGCATCCATTTAGCTTAATTTTGTGCTCATATAGATTAAATCCTTCATCTTGGTGTGCTCTAGTAACTTGTATTGCTTAGACAAATCTGAGAGCAAGTCTCTACTCGCATCTTTTAGGAGGCAATAGGTTGATTTGTTATGGTTTTTGCATTCATTGATTATATCTATCTAACCATGCATGCAATGACTTATTGAAGTGTTTGTGTCTTACAGCTTATAGGATTACCACTTTTCACACACACAATTTTATCTTCCTTATGTATGTACTTATTATGGTTTATCGGTCTCGTCTTCTTGATGTTGCGTGAGACCTATTTGGTTGGAGTAATGTGTTAAGAATTAGATTTGTTAATGAGGATCAGATTTTTTATATAGAACCTGTGTGATGATGTTTCATGTGAATTTTATGAGTTCTTTATATTTATGTTTAATCTCTAGGTTTTAGGAGCATGTTAGGGAGGAGTGGCTTCCAAGTTGGTGTTGGAGCCCTAAGTGGCTACCAGGGAATCTCATTGGAAGTTTATATTAATTTAATGATAATCTTAATTAATGATTTAGGGGTTGTGTTGCTTTCACATTAACAAGATAACTATGTGCCCCACTCATGGCCTCGAGTGCTAGTTCGGGTTCAAGATGAGTATGGGAAGGCTTGCATGATCATTATTCCTTGTCCTCACAAAAGGATGAGTTTGTTCCTCATGGATGTCACTTGGGAATTGAGGTCTAGTGAGAGACTACCAAGGAAACCCTTGTTGATGGCATTTGATGACACTTTCCCCTATGTGTCCTAGGACCTTAACCTCAATGTTGTGTGAAGCCTCTGGTGTCTTTGTGTTTTATGGTTAAACCTATGTCTTATGTTATTTTAATCTTCAAGGTGTTGCTATTATTAATTTTGTTTTGTTCCCATGGTTGTATAGGTATCAGCCTAGATATAGAGTGTGTGTGGGGTCTCATGTCATTCTTTAGAGCATGGGGGGTTGACCTTTTTGGTTACACATGGTCGGGTGGTTTGATGACTTCTTCTATTGGGATTCCTCATTGGTTGTTCATGTAGCTGATGGATGTTTCTTCTTCTTCTTCTTCTTCTTCATTCTTGTGCTATGGATTCATGAAACAAATGTTAACTATTCTATGTGTTCATGAATTATCATTGTAATATATAATTTGGATATCATACGTGTAATCAATGTATCATGGCATTCTATTTGTAGTGGATATCATATATTTGTAATGTAAACCTTGTAAGAGATGCAATATGTAATTTAATGATGATTTAGGTGATTTCTCCTATATAGAAATGGAATATTAAAATGGACTTTATATGTTAGAAGTGTTAGATTTGTCATTTTTCATGATTATAATTCTATATTTTAAATTATTACCTTCTTATTTTATGTGTGAAATGATAGACATTAGCTCAACTAGGATAATAACAAGAATCATTGCTAATTAATGTTGCCCCTATATTTACTATTATTGTATATAAGTAATGTCATTAAGTTACCCTAGGGAAAGAAATTTAAATGTTATAAGTTATTCCCACTTCTACGTTTAAGATTATGTAATCATATTAACTTGATGTATGTAATTATTTTAAGCTTTATGTGTTTTTGTAACTCTATTAAAAAAATTAGCTCTAAGTTATCTAGTTAGATGGCTAGTTTGGTTAGAATCTAGGGAATTCTTGGAGGGAATTACAGAAAGAGACTTCAACATACAACTTGAGGAAAATGGGAGGTATTATTTGATGGTATGATGAAAGAATAAGGATCCGGTCAACTACTAAGAGGGGGGGGTAAATCAGTAGATAGAAATTTGATATAAACTTTTACCAATCTCAAAATCAACCTCTCAAAGCAAACTCAGAACTGACAAAATGCAATATCACTGTCAAGTTAAACCGGTTGACTGTTATAACAGACTAATAGTAAAAACAACTTGAAACTCACAAACATCCAAATACTTTACTGACATAAGTAAAACCTAATTTCAGATTCAACCATAGTAAACATAACCACAAAAACATTCACCACTTGACACAATATTTTTTATATGGAAACCCAAATGGGAAAAACCACGGTGGGTATGAATACCCACAAGTATTATGAACTCTTCTGAAGTTTGCCCTATTAGGAGCCAAGCCTATTAAAGCTTTACAATAAGTTATGTTAAGAACAGGTCCTGTTAGGGACCACCCGGTTAAGGGATTGACTATAATGCCCTATTAGAAGCAATACACTGTGAGGAGTAACCTCGGTAGAGGATTTGAAATACAAGCCAATGGACCACCTGGTTAGAGGATTTGAATAACACTAACCTTGTTAGAGCTTACACAGTTAGGGGATTTTACTGATGTAATTGCTAGAAAACAATAGGGGTTTGTTGATCTGTTTGAATATCACTACACTTGCTTGTTCAAATCTTACACTTGCTCCTATCTGCCTTTAAACAAACTGCAGATACATCATCTGGTTCGGCAACCACACTCTCACTCTCAACTTCAAATTGCCAACTCTGAAACAAAATAACTCATTGACCTTATAAACAAATCAATAGGTCGGTAACACAACACAAACCTAGTTCTCTCATAGATATTACAAACAAATCGGTTCAAGTATGACTCTTGTATTACATCTTTGCACATCATTCAAGATAGCCTCGATCGCTCCTTGATAACCACTTCATCACACTTTATAACTCATCACGCAGTTTGCATTACATGCAATATACTTGCTCATTCCCAAGATAAAAATTGTTGTCTCAATGCGCCAAAAATCATTTGAAACTCTTCTCATACAACATGCATACATGTCATAATCATTACCGCTCATCATCGGATCATAAACCAATACAACCAATTCACTAAACTTCATTGCTTAGGGTTTATCATATCAACAGGTGGGGTTTATCGGTTGATCTCACATCTTCTCTAGTAATACCGGTTTCCTCCACAAATTCACCTACCGGTTGCAGTTCCCTTCACTAGCTCTTCCTATCAGCTAAAAAACAATATTATAACAACATCATTACCGGTTAATTGACATCAATGACAACATAACATTTCATTAATACAATCTTCATGTGAATGCCAGCAATCTCCCCCTTTGGCATTGATGGCAATACAAGTATAAATACCCTTGATCGCTATGATTGTGAATAGGAATCCTGGTTTACATTTTACCATGTACTCTCCTTGTCTTCAGCTGGTAACTGGCTATAGATCTTCTCTCTATCAATCATATAATTCTTCATAATCACATAGTTCTTCTCTCCCTTTGACAACAATGCCAAAGTGAAAGTAAAACATCCAATGTTAAACTTCACTGCTAAGCATCATCACCTGCAACTTGATGCTCCCCCTATGGAATAACTCCACTCTACACCAATCCTGTTGTAAAATTCTGCAAGTAGCTTTGGGATTGACTTACTCTACATCATCCTCAATTGACCTCATGGAGGAGTACAACCCCTAGCTAACTTCTAAGATACTCAAAAGTAGTCTTAGGCAGAGATTTAGTAAAGATATTTGCAAGTTGCTCCATGGTAGAAACATGCTCCAATATCACATCTTTACTCTGCACTTTTTCCCTCAAGAAATGATACTTCAATTCAATATGCTTGATTCGTGCATCCAAAATAGGGTTCTTGGAAATATTTATGGCACTTGTATTGTCACATAAGATCTTTACTGGTTCTGTAAACTTCATCTTGAAACCTTCCAGAATGTGTCTCATCCAGATAGCCTAGGTGCAATCCATATAAGCTGCAACATACTCAGCTTCAGTAGTAGACTGATATACAACTCTACTTCTTGCTACTCCATGAAACAAGTCTTCCTCCAAGAAAGAATGCTCCACCGGTTGTGCTTTTCCTATCATCAACATTACTTGCCCAGTTTGCATCTGTATACACCTTCAAATCAAAGTTACCTGCATATGGATACCATAATCCATAGTCAATAGTGTCTTTCAAATATCTGAATATCCTCTTGGTTGCTATCAAATGTGTTTCATTTGGATTCTTCTGGAACCTATCAACTAGACCAACTGCATGAGCTATATCTGGTCTATTGTGAACAACATATTGCAATTTCTCAATCATTGACCTGTACTCCTTTTCATCAACAGATGTGGCTTCATCTTCCTTAGACAATTTACAACCTATAACCATTGGTGTCCCAACTGGTTTACAGTCACTCATTCCAGATGTCTTTAATACCTGTTTCACATATTTAGACTATGTAATGAAAATACCACTCTTCATTTGTTGTATTTGCAAGCCTATGAAATTCTTTCTCTCTCCCACTAGAGATATTTCAAACTCACTTTTCATTTCATTTGCAGTCATTTCTCATGTCATCATTGCCTCCAAATATGATATCATCCACAAACACTTCACTAACCAGTATCTTATCTCCTTCAGATTTGAGATATATGTTATTGTCTTCACTGGTTCTATGAAAACCTATCTTCATTAGGTGTGAATGAAGCATTACCATGCTCTTGGTGCTTGCTTTAACCCATATAGTGTCTTGTGCAATTTGGATACCATGTATTTTTCATCAGTCAAAGCTTAACCATCTGGTTGCTCAATGTATACTTCTTCTTCCAGTATTCCATTCAAAAATGTCAACTTCACATCCATCTGATATACTGTGAATCCCTTATGTGTTGTAAATGCAAGTAAAGTCCTGACACCTTCCAGTCTAGCAACTGGTACAAAAGTCTCACCATAATATTCTCCTTCTTCTCATGCGTAACCTTTGCAAACCAATCTAGCTTTGTTTCAGACTACTACACCATCTTCATTTAGTTTGTTCCTGAATACCCACTTAGTACCTATCACATTTTTATTCACTGGTCTGGGTACTAGGGTCCATGAGTTGTTCTTCTCAATTTTATCAAGCTCCTCCTCCATAGCTTTAATCCAATGATCATCTCCAAATGCTTCCTTAGCAGTTCTAGGCTCAATAATGGAGATCATGCAAGAGTTCTCTCTAATTCTTCTTCTGGTTAACACTCCAGCATCCTTATCTCCAATAATCCGGTCAGGATTGTGAGTGAGTCTCACATACCTTGGAATAAAATGATCATTATCTTCAAGTTCTTCTTCTTCATTATCATCATCTTCTTCTGACTCTACCTATTCCAGTTGAACTAGTACAACAACATTCTTTTTACCAGTTTCAGGTTTTACAGGTTCTGGTTCCAAAAACAGAATGCAAGGATCCTCATCCTTTTTCTCTACACTAGTTTCCCCTGAGACTTCAGGATACTCATCCACTCGAACATCAACACTCTTAATGATTCTTTGTGTCTGGTTGTTGTAACATTTGTAGGCCTTACTATTGGTGACTAACCAATAAATATACCTTCATCACTTTTAGCCTCAAACTTACTAACATAGTCACCTCTCTTACTAAAACATTTACTACCAAATATCTTGAAATAACTAACATTAGGTGATCTACCATACCAGTATTCATAAGGGGTCTTATCCTTACCTCTTTTTACCAATATTCGGTTCATAGTGTAGACAGTTGTGCTGATAGCTTCTTTCCAAAAAAAATTTGCTACACCTCCTTGTATCAACATCATTCTACCAGCTTCAACAACTAACTGGTTGTTCCTCTCTGCAATACCATTCTACTATGGTGTCCTCGATGCAGAAAGATGTTGTTTGATACCATTTTCTTCACAATATCTAGTGAATTCCTCATAAGTAAATTCACCACCTTGATCAGTCCTCAAACACTTTATCTTCTTACCACTCTCATTTTCAGCTAAGGCCCTGAATGCCTTGAACTTACTAAATGCTTCTATTTTATCCTTCAAGAATGTCACCCACATCATTCTTGAGCAATAATCAGTGATGATCATAAAATATATGTCACCTTGAATACTTTTAGTCCTTATTGGTCCATAGAGATCTGTATGAGCCAAATCTAACAGATATTCTGCTGAAAAAGATTTTCTCTTAAAAGCTGAGGATGTCATATTTTCCAACTGACATTCCTTACATAGAGAATTAACCGGTTTGTCCAACTGAGGAAAACCTCTCACTGTCTTGGACTTACTCACTTTAACAATGTTATCAAAATTTATATGACAAAATCTCCTATTCCAAAGCCAATTATCATCTACTTTAGCAATTAAACAGTTGTTGACTTTAGGATTCAGGTGAAATGGGTTACCTTTAGTTTGCTTGCCAGTTGCAATCAGTTCACCTTTGCTCCCATAGATTTTGCACATACCATTCTTAAACTCCAATGAGTATCCTTTGTCATTGAGTTGAGCAACACTCAAAATATTGTGTTTTAGTCCTTCAACCTAGTAGACATCATCTGCACTGCTCTTTCCATTAAGAGAAATAGTTCCCTTACCTTTTACCATGTAGGGTGAGTCATTACAAAATCTCACAACTCCGCCATCAAATTCCTTCAAGGTAAGAAATTTTCTCTGGTCACCGGTCATGTGATGTGAACAACCACTATCAATGATCCAATCATCAGAATTATCCATGCGAGAAACTAATGCTTTCTGATCAGATGTCTCTTCTTTAATGGCTACAAAAACAATGTCTTTATTAGCATCACCCTTAGATTCCTCATCAGTGATACCACCATCAATTGCAATAAGACAATCTCTCTTGCCTTTTCCTTTGTACTTCTTCAACTTATCTCACTTGTGCTCATTGTCACCATTAGGAGAGTTAGCTGCAATGTGTCCAATCTTGTTGCATGCAAAACATTTCAAAGGTAATTTACCTCTATATTTATCGGTACCTCTAGGCAAGCGCTTGGCCAACAATGCTTCAAGCTCAACCAAACTGTCTTCATCATCAACTTCTCTACTGGATCTAGATTCATAACTGTGACTAATATCTCTACTTTTCCTTATAGATGGGTTAGAAATTGAAGCTCTAAATGCAAATTCAGATTTCTAAACACTACCATCATAACTATTTAATTCAAAAGCAGTAAGCTTATCAATGATGGAGTCAAGGGTTGCCTTAGTTTTGTCAATTGACTTTAGCTCCTGAATGGTTGCAACTTGAATAGTGTAGACCGGTAGAAGGGTTCTCAACACCTTGCTAACCACTATGGCATCTTCCACTTTACCACTAGCACTCTTGATCTCACCAACTATCTCTTTTATCCTCTGACCATACTGTTGAATATTCTCACCTTCATCCATCTACATGTCATCAAATTTTCCTCTTAGACTCTCTTCTTTGGCAATCTTCACATTCTCATCACTGCTATAGATCTCTTCAAGTTTCTTCCATACATCATAAGCAGTCTCCAAACCATGGACATCAACATATTCTATATTAGATAAAGAACTGATAATAGCCTCCAGTGCTTGATTGTTTTCTTGTTGCTCTTTCTTCTGATCATCAGTCATAATCCCACTAGGTGAAACATATTGAGTACCAACATGTTCCAGTATTGACTTCCTAGACTCTTAATAGAAATTTTCATTTTATCACTCCATATCTTGTTGTTCTCTCTATTAAACTTCGAACCTTCCTTCTTCATCATGTTCTACAATGTCTTTACGTCAAGTTGTTAGGCTTAGACCTTAGAGGACATGAGAAGCTCTGATACCAATTGATGGTATGATGAAAGAATAAGGATCCGGTCAACTACTGAGAGGGGGGGGTGAATCAGTAGATAGAAATCTGATATAAACTTTTACCAATCTCAAAATCAACCTCTCAAAGCAAACTTAGAACTGACAAAATGCAATATCACTATCAAATTAAACCGATTGGCTGTTATAACATAGTAATATTAAAACAACTTGAAACTCACAAACATCCAAATACTTTACTAACATGAGTAAAACCTCATTTCTAATTGTTGTTGGTTAACATAACATATCAAAGTGGATTTACCAGTTAAGCAATTCAACCATAGTAAACATAACCACAAAAACATTCACCACTTGAAACAATATTTTTGACATGGAAACCCATATGGGAAAAACCACAATGGGGATGAATACCCACAAATATTCTGAAGTTCGCCTTGTTAGGAGCCAAGCCTGTTAAAGCTTTACAATAAGTCCTGTTAAGAATAGATCCTGTTAGGGACCACCCAGTTAAGGGATTGACTATAATGCCCTATTAGAAGCAATGCCCTGTGAGGAGTAACCTCAGTAGAGGATTTGAAATCCAAGCTAATGGACCACCTGGTTAGAGGATTTGAATAACACTAAGCTTTTTAGAGCTTACCCGGTTAGGGGATTTTACTGATGTAATTGTTAGAAAACAATAGGGGTTTGTTGATCTGTTTGAATAGCACTACACTTGCTTATTCAGATCCATTTTTTGCTCCTATTTGCCTTTACACAAACTGCAGATACATCATCCGGTTCGGCAACCACACTCTCACTCTTAACTACAAATTTCCAACTCTAAAACAAAACAACTCATCGACCTTATAAACAAATTAATAGGTCGGTAGCACAATACAAACCTAATTATCTCATAGAGATTACAAACAAATCGGTTCAAGTATGACCATTGGATTACATAATAATCTCTGCACATCATTCAAGATAGCCTCGACCGCTCCTTGATCACCGCTTCATTGAACTCTGTAACTCATCACGCGGTTTGCATTGCATGCAATATACTTGCTCATTCCCAAGATAAAAATTGGTGTCTCAACGTGCCAAAAATCATTTGAAACTCTTCTCGCACAACATGCATACGTGTAATAATCATTATCTCTCATCATCGGATCATAAACCAGTACAACCAATTCACCAAACTTCATCAGTTAGAGTTTATCATTTCAACAGGTAGGGTTTACCAGTTGATCTCACTTCTTCTCTAGTAATACCGGTTTCGTCCACAAATTCACCTACCAATTGCAGTTCCCTTCACTAGCTCTTCCTACCAGTTACAAAACAATATTATAACAACATCATTACCGATTAATTGACATCAATGACAACATAACATTTTATTAATGCAATCTTCATGCAAATGCCAACATTATCTTGAACAAAAGATGCATGGAGGATTTCAAAGAATTTGTATAAAACATAAAAGGCATAGACTTCTCCCTAAACAATGGCTCCTTCAATTGGACAAACAAGCATAGAGATTTCTATCAAATTGTAGAGCATTTGGATAAGTTTTTTATTTCAAATAATTGATTGTACTCATAAATAGACTAATCTTCTTCTATTCTACCACACTTTGGATTAAATCATTTTTCCATTCAACTCACCTTTTTGGAACACGAGACTTATTCCAAACCCTCCTTCAAGCTCAAATCCATGTGGTTTAGAGATCAAACTTTTATTCTCTCTATTGAAACATGGTGAGATAATTGCCTTGGAGTTGGAGGCATGAAGATGTTTAAACTCTGGAAAAAACTAAAACATCTTAAACAAAAGATGAAAGAATGGAACCTATCACATTTTTAAAAAAAATTATGGAAAAGTCTGGAATAGAACAAGATATTGCAGACCTATATGAGGTTGTGTTTCAATGTCAGATGTATAATTTGAGATTCGAATTAGAAAAATAATTGAAATTTTATTTGGAGGAGGTCCTTCTTCATGAGGAAGAGTATTGGAGGCAAAAATCAAGAGAGTGTTGGCTTAAGGAAGGAGAAAAAAATATGAAATGTTTTCATGCTTCCACTAAACTGAAAAGGTAGGTGAATAAGATTGATTTCATCCTCTTCCCAAATAGATCTCACTTAAAATAAACCTCAAAAATCCATAATGAGGAAATTTCCTTTTTCAAGTCCCTCCCCTCTCCATACTTCAAGTACCTTGGGCTACAAATTCACTTGCCAATTGTATCCCAAGATTAATTGGTGTTGAATAACATGTTATTGAGGCAATTTTTACTAGAAGAAGTGAAGAATTTTATTTTTTTATGGTATTGAATAAGGCCCCAAGTCTTGATGGATTCGCAATACTATTTTTTTCAAAAATCTTGGGATATCATTGGTAGGGATGACCTTCATTCTATTGAAGAGGCCCACAAGAATAGAATAATATTACAAAACTTTAACCCTACTTTTATTGCTTTCATTCTGAATAACTGCCCATACAACATTTAGATATTATATCCCAATTATTGTTTGCAAAATTATATATAAAAAG
Source organism: Cryptomeria japonica (assembly GCF_030272615.1). NCBI lineage: Eukaryota > Viridiplantae > Streptophyta > Pinopsida > Cupressales > Cupressaceae > Cryptomeria > Cryptomeria japonica. The sequence continues at coordinate 528,935,386 of NC_081411.1, forward strand.
GTCATTCCTAACAAATTGAGTAATTTGATCACATTGGTCATATAAGAGGAACATGGGAGATTTGTGTCTAGTCGGCAAACTTCGGATGGTGCCAATGTGGCATACAAAGTTCTTTGTTATATTCAAACAGAGAAAGTTGTTGCAATGGTCCTCAAACTAGGCATGGAAAAATATTATGATAGGATAAGTTGGCCTTTTCTTCTTTCATTCCTTTGCAACTTTCTCTTTTGTAAGAAATAGTGCAAGTGGATCAACACATGCATATTGAGAGCGAGATTCTTGATCCTTATGAATGGTTAACCATGTGGTTTTTTCTTACCAACTCAAGGGATTAGACAAGAGGACCCACTTTTACATTTCATTTTCATCCTTATGGAAGAGGCTCTTAGAAAATCAATCAAAGAAATCCACCTCTCTTCAATTTGGCAAGGTATCAAAATCTCCTCTTTTCTTGAATCCTTTAGACATTGTCTCTTTGTGGATGATATGTTGCTTTTTGGTCAAGATACTATTAGGGGGGTGATTGCAATTTAAAAATCCTAGAGGATTACTCAAGATATTCAATTCAATTGATAAACAAAGAGAAATCGAAAGATTTTCTTTTGAATGCCTTTCTCTTTGTGCTACAAATGTTAATTAATTTTCAAAGCTTCTCCTTCAAGTCTCACCCTTGTAAATACGCAAGTCTTTCTTTCTACTCAAGCAAAGAGAAGTATAACTTTGGGAGAAATTCCTAGCCACCATTTCCTCAAGAATTCTCACCTAAAAGTTCAAATGGCTTTCCATAGCTAGATAAAAAATAATGATCAATTATGTGTTAAGTGTCATCCCAACCTACTTAATGATAGTCCTTTGTATGTCTAAAATAGAAAAATCAAACCTGAACAATAGATATTAAAATCCTTCTTGTGGGCACACAATCTTTAGGGGAAGTACAAACTACCTCTAATGGTCTAATATAAAGTCTGCACACAAAAAGAACTAAGTAGTATTGGGATCAAAAACTCAAAAATACAATATAGTTCCCTTGTTGCAAAAATGATTTGGTACATTTATTTAAATCCTCTTGCCAAGTGTTGCAATACCTAGACAAAATGCACATAAAAAAGTATTTACATTAAGAAACCTACCAAAATATTAAAAAATGTGGAACTTCGTGTCCTCGTGTATAAATATATTTCTTCCTAACCCTATATGGGTTATTCACAATGAGGAAAAAGTTAAATTTTGAGAGGATTCTTTGAATGGTCACATACCTTTACACTCTTCAAGAAATTGGCAATTAACTAAAATAACTCTTAAGCTAATTTGGGGATCTAAAGTTAGACTACTTATTCGTTCATGTTTCCTCCTCTTCCCACCAAGTGAAATGGAGGTCATTCGACTTCCTCCTGATTCCAAGGAAAATGAGAGAAAAACTTAAGAGGGAACTTTCAAGCAAGGTCATTTTCCTTCCAAATACTGAAGATGAAATCATCTAGTCCAAGTCTCCTTTAGGACAATACTCTATTAAAGATGGGTATGATGGCCTCATTACTAGAGAAGAGTTGGAAAATTGGCCCTCTTGGCTATTTTGGCGCTCCTCCTACCTACCAAAGGTTGCCTAAGTTTTGCTTGGGTGGTTGTAAAAGACCAAATACTATCAGGAATGTGATTGGACAAACTGAGTATCACACCATTATATTCCTATGTCTTGTATGGAAAAGTCTATGAAAGAATTGATCATCTTCTACTCAATTTCCCTTTTGCTCAAAAATGTTGGTACTAGCTTTTATCAATGTTATATTTCCAATCACCTTTGCACCACACCCTTCTTGATAAATTCCAAAGTTGGCTCCATCTCTACAAAACCTCCACATTTTTTGGTATCTGGAAATTGAGCCCTTTCATTCTTATTTGTAACATATGGCTTGAGATGAACAATAAAATCTTTAGAAAGTCTCCTTCCTCTGTTCAACAAGCCCTTTTGGAGTTTGGGGAGTCCATTTCTAAGGTCCCCATAACCCAAATTGTTAAGAACAACAATACTAAGGCAAATTTCTTCTCTTGAGATGCTGACACACTAAAAAAATGCCATGCTCTAAAACTGACACCTTTGAAGGGTTCCCTACCCCAACCATACCCCAATTGCTAAGAAATCATGCTAAATGTTCCCTCCTCCCAAGAAGTGGATCAAATTAAATTTTGATGGTGCCTCTCGTGGCAACCCTAGATTGTCAAGTATAGATATTTTCAGCCACAACACAAAAAAATTGTTAAATGCAGCATGTAAGACCCTCTCCATTCATACAAACAATGTTACAAAAATTTTGGTTCTCAACTTTGGGTAACAATTTGTCATCAGATTACACTACAAGAGATTATTCATTGAAGGAGATTTGATGGTAACAATTCAATCGATCACAAACAATTCAAAGCACTAGTGGAAACTAATATATATGTGACCATACTCTCTCCCTCCTAAGCCATATCAACTAGTACAACCTCTCATGTTGCTTCCATAAAGCTAACACTTATGCAGATAGACTTGCAAACATGGAAAAAAATAAAGAGCTTCCAATTAAACTCTTCATCGACTTGGAATTTCTTTTAAATTTGGACCTCAAATCCTCACTAGATTATGAACTCAGCTAAGTGTATGTAAATTTGGCACATTCCATTTTCAAAATGTCACACACCCAGTCTTAATCACTATCCCTTATGATTTCCCCCATCATGTTGTCACTCTCTCTAAATTTGGTGTCATTATCTTCCCCTATCTCCACAAGTTGATTTTATTTACACATGTGTGAAGTGACATTCCATAACTCACTTGAAGGATCTTGTGGTTGGTTGTGGTTCGCATTTATTTTGGGGATTTAAATTCCTTAACTTTGGATGGTACTTTGTAGGGGCTCAGCCTCCACTCCTCCTATCATACAACTCAAATAGATGACATCATTTACAATTAACCATCCACACTCCAAATGGTTCACCTCTCCTCCCAAAATTTTGTTCATGCACTTCTATATTAATTTTTGGCTCATGTCTAAATTGGATTATGGGTTGGCTTCATGATTTCCCTTGGTGGCTTAGTACTATGGTGGTAGAATATCTTCAAGTTCACTCTATCTTTAGATTTCCATTGTCATCTCTTCCTTGGTGTGTGGTGTGTTTGTGAATCCTATTGTAGTTCAATCATGTGGAAATTTTCCTTACTATGCTACCGTTGGGAATGATTGGACCTAGACGCCTATGATCAAGAAAAATTAAATAGTGTTCATTCTTCATAATAACAAGGTAGAAGTGGCAATTAGAGAAAATTTCAGAAAGCGATGGCTAGCTGATAATCTCACTGCCCTCCTCTTGGAGGTTTCTTATTTCTTCCTAACCATTTTCATTGAAATCTTATTAGACTCTTAGACGATTGTTTCAATTGAAAAAAAAAATCATCCAACCCCATGTCTTCTCACTTGAGTATTTGGATAAATCCCTTCTCTCCAATAATTTAATGGATGGCTTTGCTCCAGTGGGTAGTTTTATGGACTTTAACAACCTAATTGACTCCTCAACAAATGTGGAGATTATTGTGGATATGAAGGAGGGTCTTCACAACAACATGTTTGAGGATACAATACTGGCATTCGATCATCTCCAGTTGGGGCTTCTCGAACAAGTTCTTGTTGGGGCCTTCAACATGTTCACTGCTATCCATTATCTCCTATCCACCTTTGTGTATGCTCCTATAGTACTATTATCTTCCTCATGACTTGTGGATGGGCCAAGTTATAGTGGCTCTACCCACTCTCTTGTCTTATTAGAAGCTCTTCTTAACTAGTTTAGGATTATGCATACTAGGGGCTTTGTATAATCATTGTAATCAATTTTTTGGACCTCTTTTTCTCTTTGGTGTCCAACTTTGTTAGTTTGGTGTTATAGGCTAAAATATCTTGAGTGGGGTCATTGCATTTTTTTGGATTTTTGGTTCCTCAAAGTCTAGAATCAAGATCTTGTAACTTTTTGGTATTATTCCTCCCATCCTTAGGGAGTTGACACATTTTGTACCTTTTTTTTTTTAATATTGATATACTATGGTGACAAAATCACCTTTTATCGAGAAAAAAAGTTTCAATTTTCATTTAATATAGTAAATATTTTAAGATCAAAGTAAAAATTCCCTTAAAATTGACTTTGGTAGAGATGGTGAAATGATTTCATTAAAAGGGAGGGCTTTACGTCTCATCTGGAGGCAACTAATTACTATCACATGGATTGTGGAAACTTAATGTCTATTACATACCTTGTGTTCAAATGGGCCTACCTTGAATTGGGGTAAAAGATTCCTACAAGGAATAATGGTATGCATAACCATTACTACAAGACTTGCTATTGACATTTGACTAGATATTTTAAAATAGAATGAGAAACTCCATTACTTATAAAATGCAAAGTCCTCATTTTATAGAAAGAAAGATAATAAGCCTAGTACAAAATATAGCAAATATCCTTTACCTATTGCATATATTAGAAATTGAATATAAATTCATAAAAATGAGGAAAAATATAACTTCACATGTCAAAACAACATTTAAAATCATAATCATTTGGTTCATCAATAAGAAAATCTTAGCTCATTTTTTATTTATTTCAATTGACATACATATAAAACAATAAGCAAGACAACAAATTAGTATAGAACTTCTTGCATTAAACAAATTCTTTGCTACAAAGAAAGACAAAAGTAACAAGCTTGTCTAATTGTAATAAAACCAAGTTGATTCCTTCAAAATTCGATCAAGCATATCGATCTTTTCACAAAGTTCTCTCTTAGAGATTGGCGTTTACATTTGCTATAAATTTCTTGCGTTTTTTGTTTGGATGATTGATGTATTCAACAACAAAAAATTATCTATTCTTGATACACTCAAAGTTATTTTTAGGATATAAGATTCAAGTGAGTGAGGGGGATTGTTTCTCTCATCTAATGTAAATTCCAATCATAAAAATTATCATTGTAAGCTATATCTCTAGATTTGAGGTTATTTTCTAGAAGCATTTAACTTGTTTTCATTAGATTAATGTTGTGGTACTGTTTATTAGACCAATGGTATTCACAATTAACATTTTAATAGTATGTCAAATCTTACTCATCTATGAGAATATCACTACAACATTTCTAAGCTTTATCTTCAACACTATAGTGGATCATCCCAGTAAGTCCAATGACTTTTGAAGAATATGTTTACAACCAAATAAATTCTTGAGATAGCCATTCATTTATTATTTAGTTTAAAGTTTTCCCTACTAGGAAGTCAAATTTGTAGCATTCTTAGAATATATATCTCTTTATGATTAAAGAAATAAAGGGTAGAGGGCATTCCTTGTACTTGATCAAAATTGTTTTAGGGAATCACTAGTTCAAGAAAGGTTGGACACATGAAATAAGAATAACTTGTTAACTAATTGTAGTTAATTCATGTATGGGGCTTTACATGTATATGAAATGTACACCGTACATTGGGCCTCTTTTTTAGTAGAGATGAATAACAAAAATCATATCCTCATATTTTTTATATGTTTGGCTTGTCTACATGTGCTTTCTTGTAAGTATTGTTGCATTTGGTGTTGTTAGGCATTGTCATTGATAAAGAAAAATACCCTATTGCTTCAAGATAACTATACAAAGATGTACTTGTAATAATTTCAATAGAGACAAATTCTCTTAATGAAGAATATGAACTAATTTAAGTGAAGAAAAGAAATTGAAAAATAAAGGCTTGTGTAAATTGACCACCATTTTCACACAATATGTAAGAGTTTCATGAAACATAAATTTAACATTTAACAAAAAAATTAAAAATGCAATGAATAATAGGATAAGATAATCACAATACCTATTGTTTGGTGAGACATATCATTTAGGAGATAGTAAACTAGCATGTACATCTTCTTGAATACCTCTCAATGCAGTTTTGAGTTTGATGATGGCTTGTTCAACTCACATCCAGTGTATTTAAGTAGACTTTGGGTGGTGATTAAGGGCAACAACAATACATGCATTAATGAAAAATATTCTATAGGGGTAAGCAAAATCTAAATAAAAAAATAGTGCCCTCAAAGCAACAAACATAAGTTGAAATTTATTTATAGGTGTGATGCTAGGAATGGCTAAACTAATTGCAAGCTGTGAAATATTTTAAACCAAATCATTGTCAAAATATTTTAGAGATTAGATGTTTGGAAAGTTTTAGAATCATTAAAGAGAAGAGATATTTCATGAGGTTTTTTAGTCCTCAGTAAATATTAAACAATGATCAGTTATCCATTTGATGATGTGAGACAAGTTTGTTGGTCAATCATACACTTGCAAGCTCGTTGAAGAAGCCTATTGGCTAACAAACTTAGTAATCTCCAATTTGGTTAAGAATTTGGATATTGCATATAAAGACAAATAAAGTATTGATAAGCTTGAAGTCATGTATTATTTCCACTACCCATGATTATTTTTACTACAAAATTGGAAGTAGTAAAGAACATTATATGCCTCCTAAAAGTGGCAATGTGTTTCTTTGGGTAGATCATATAATAGATTAACCATACCAACACATCAACAAACACAAATTCAAACTTAAACCCTTGAAAATTAATTATTAATATTTTTTTAACAACAAGAGCAATAAGGAGAAAAAATATGTAGAGTTGGGGGCATGCATTTCATGGAATGGTTTACTGCTTCTATTTATTAAAATGGATGACTTTGGGCATGCATGCAAGTGCATCCTAGCTGATATTAGTGACCAAATCCTTGATTTAATGTTCAACAAACATTAAACCAAACCCTAACTCTATTCACCCCTCTTCACCATGCCCAAAAATTAGGTGATTTGGATGACAAGGCATTATTTTGTTTAAAAAACAAGGACTTGCATTTTGCTACCATGATTGTTAATTGTGGTAGTTATAATAATTTATCACATTTACATGTCTAGTTTTTGTTGATTGAGTAGGATTTCAATAGGATGATTTTGAGGTGGGGTAATAATAATATGAGGTTGTGGGTGATTCTGTAATGATTTGATTTTTCACAATTGAATAAGCATAGAATGTTTGTTGTGGTTTAAGATGGAAGTGCAAGTTTATGGGTAATTTACAAATAAAAAATTATTAATAAAGCTTCATGAATATCAAGAATAAGTGAAAAAAATTAATGTAAGATGTTAGTAGTTGAGATGCTCTTAATGATCATCAAGGACATATGAAAATAATGTCTTATTGATTTCCATTCTTGGCTATATGAGTTCAATGCCTCTAGTAGAAACAACTATTATCGTTATGAACCTTTCTTCTTTCGTTGATCTAATGACTGTTGAATGGAGAATTGGATCTCGTCCTTTAGAATATTTAAGCTAAAATGATACATTTGAAATGTAGTTAAATAAAAGTAGCTATTTGAGTATCCTTTACATTAGTCTCTCTATCTAGCCATAAGATGGAACATGACATTCTCAAGCAATAAACATGCTTACCCTAGTTGACTTCTTGATTTATTATGTCAAAATATACATGAAAATATGATACATTACTGGAATCCGAGGCTTGAATGACATATAATGAATATTATTGTTGTTTAAAATGAAGTTGCTAAAATACAATTACATGTCTTTTGATGATTGTCCATTGTGCATACTAATCTCGATCGTAGATGAGCTCAATGGCTCCTAGAGGGGAATACCTATTGATGTAAATACAAACCCATTTGTACATATAAAATCCAAAATCATGAGGACACAAAGTATTAAAGAATTTTTTCAAACCCTTCCATGCAAGTGGTCACTTGATAAAGTTGAAAAAAGATTTGGAAAAAATCTCATAATTTACATGAAGATTAGTAGTCCTACTACATTCTTGATATAAATGATTGAAAATAAATTCATTGAACATTTATGTGAATATTTAGTCTTGTCCAACATTTTGTGAAGTTGCTAATTCAAACATGACTCATGATTGATCATTGATCACAATGATTGAGATTCCCTATGTAATAAGCTTATGAAAATTCCATGAAGCGCAATACCAAATCCCACTCAAAATTATTGTTATATTTATTGACAAGAAAGAACAAATTACCCTTTGAAAAATAACCATTGGAACCTTGAATCACCACTCCCACACCAACTACTCCTAAGTTCCCTTAATAGCCCTATGAAATTTTATTTTAGATACTAATTTGTTTAACTTGTATACAATTTTAGTTATTATTTGATTAAAATATTAGACCCATGTTAAAATAAAATAAAATCATACTTATCACCACAAGTAGTGTCGGTGCTCAAAGTTGTAGACTCCCAAATCTTTAAAGCTAGGTCAAAACTTTACCTTGTGATTAGGTAAGGATAAAGAAGTACCAAATTGCTATGGTGAGTAATATATCCTTCAACTTTAGGCTCTACTAGGCCAAGGGCATATTCTTCAAGTTATTTCATTGAGGCTAACTATAGGGAATGAAAATAAGCCTTGAAACAAGCCATACCCATTACACTTAGCACTCATGGTTGTGTTGTTGGCAATATTACATTATAACAAACAATGAAAGATTGTTGAAATTTCAATAAGGATATTGAGAAGGTTGTTGATGATTATGGACATAACTGATTAAAGATGTTTTACTATCTTGATATTATTATTTTGTCATTGATGTCAAGAAATTGATTTTCTAATTCAGTATGATGTTGCCATATCTTGAGAAGTATGATATGAAGATTATAAAGAAGTCGGTAAAAGACACAGGAAAGAATATGATGAATAAGGGGATAAGTTATTCAATGGGCAACTACTACCGAGTCAGACAATGATGAGATCATGATGTTTTAGATTATTTAAAACATCATAAATATGTTGTAAAATGTAAAGGTTAATACTAGACTATGTTATCAGGCAATGAACCTAGTCGGTAAACCCTAAGGTTATCGCTATCGGTTAATGAAGGCAGAATGTCTACTAAGTGAAGTTTAGTATTCACCGAGTTGTAACCGAGTTGTAATAGAATGCATTAAATGTTTACATGTGATATTTAATTAAGGAAGCTGATGAGCTGGAGAGAATTAAATGATTGGTAAGCCGTGTATGAAGATTGGTAAAGAATCTATGGTAAAGAAAGGTCGGCAGGAAGATCTATAGCTTAGATTGAACCGTAATACCCTAACACAAGTTCCAAGGTGAATATGCAAGTTCCAAGGCGGGGTAAAACATTTTCAGATCGAAGGATACATTGAACCTGGACAAGATTGAAGATCTGATGGCTATGATTGATCATGGGAAATGTGATCAATGAGATTAAGCGATTAGAAGATTGTTTATAAATAGGAAACTATTGATAAACAATGCATGTGGGCAAGTGTATGCACAGGGATGCTACATAGTGATTACCAAGCACAGAAGCTTGAAGACCTGTTAGAATAACATAGTATAGAGCCTAGCAGAGGGACAAGATAAGTCTTATGAATTGATTGTATTGAACAAATAAGAATCTGCTTTAGCATTTTTAGATGTGAAGTTGCAGACATATCTTTATTACTATTATTTTGAGAAGTAGCAAAAAATCTCTTAACCGAGTGGACTTAGCAGTCTTATATGTAAATCCTCTAGCAAGGTGACATTCTTATTAAGTGTTTGAAATCCTTTGACAAGGTCACTTCTAACAAAGTGAAGATCCTAACAGATCTGAGGGAAATCCCTTAACCGGGTCACATCTAGCAATGTGTTTGTAATCTTTAACAGGATTTTCTTTTTACTGAGCATGCTCTAGAAGAGTATATTTCTTAGTGGGTCCAAAATCCCACAGTGGTTTTTCCCTATTTGGGTTTCCACGTTAAATCTGGTGTTATGAGGTTTATATTGTTCATATGCTTTTGAGTTTGCATGTTTGACAGTTTTGGTTATATGATTGATATATATGTTACCGAGGTTGAATCTGATTTTATGGTTGATTAAGTTTGTATGATTCACCCCCCCTCCCTCTCATCTTGTTGGCTATTGGATTTGTACTTGTATTAAGTATCAGAACTATCAATTGGTATCAGAGCTTTGGACTCCAAAAGGAAAGTTTAAAGGCACTTGAGTTAAAAGATCCAAAGATGTATAAGAGGGATGCACCGAAGCTGAATAAGTCAAGTTTCTCTACATGGCAGAAAAGGATGAAGCTACATCTATCAGGAATTGGAGAAAATGTTGTCTATTATCTAGAGAATGATTTCATCACACCGAGCACCTATCCATTGACTATGGAAGAGATAAAGGCAAAGCAAGAACATATTCTAGAAATGATTGAAATAACATCTGCACTGACTGACTCAGAGTTCAATGATCGAGAAGGCTGCAATGATGCAAAGGCAATGTGGGATAAGCTCATATCAGTATATGGAGGAGATGAAAATGTTCAAAGAGAAAAAGTAGATAGTTTAAGAGGACAACTTGAATCTATGAGGATGAATGAAGGTGAGAACATAACCCAGTACAGTACAAGACTAAAATAAACCTGCTAGCAATCTATAGCCTCTTAATTAATTAGCTTGCTAGCCCCGCTATAATTCAGGGTGGGAAGATCTAGTTGGGGGGCTAAAGGGCCAATCCGGCTATCCTATCTCAAACTGAAACGAAGGAACTTTCCTAAATTGAATAGTGGGTGGTGAAAGGATCCTTCCTAACTATGACTAGAACTATAACAACTCTAACTAACTAACTAACTAACTACGGGCCCCGGAAACCGAAAACAAAGGAGGGAGGAGGAACGGGTGGGAGGAAATAGCATGATAAATAGTCTGCCTACCCACACTCCCTCTTTTCCTCCCACACCCCTACTATCCCTGGGGGTGAAGGATGGCCATGTTACGTATAGAATCTATTTCCATCCGAGGGTGTAAAGGGTGGCGGGGGTGTAGGACATTTCCATCTGGGGGTGCCACCCTCCCTTCACCCTCGGTGGCCCACGGTCAACACCAGAGTCTATATGTCGGAGATTGTAAATCAAATCAAAGGAGCAGGAGGAACTATTGAAGAAAAGGATGTAACAAGTAAGTTGTTAAGAACCCTTCTACCTGCCTATGCAATCTGAGTCTCTACAATCAATGAATTGAGGTTTGTACCCAATATGTCAGTTTCTTTGGATGCTACTATTGGTAAGCTACATGCATTTGAGTTAAGTAATTTTGATAACAGTGGATCTTCGGTAAATAAAGTTGAATCTGCATTTAGTTCTTTTCATCTTAATGAATCTAATGATTACAATGAAAGAAAGTATAAGTACTCTGAAGGAGATCACAGTGGAGCAAGTGAAAGATTTCGAAAGAACATGGAAGAAGTACACAAACTGTATGAAGAAATCAGAAAGCAAGAAGAGTTTGAAGCACTATTGGCCAAAAGGTTACCGAGAGGCAAAGGTAAGTATAAGGGAAAACTACCTTTGAAATGTTTCGATTGTGATAAGATTGGACATATGGCTTCTAACTGTCCTGACAAAGATTTTACTAAAAAGAGAGATTACCGAGATGACAGATAGAAAGATAACCATTACTGAGGACATCGAGACTTCAGAAGAAGAGATAGAAAGACATGCTTAATAGCTGATGAGGAATCTGACGATGATAAATCAGATGAGACCGATACAGAGGAATTTGTTTATGTGGCTATCAAAGATGGATCAGATGAAGAAAGGTATGAAGAAAAAGCCCTAATATCTCACATAAACACTAATGATTCTTGGATTGTAGATAGTGGATGTTCACATCATATGACAAGAGATAAACACAAGTTTGTTATGTTAGAAGATTATGATGGAAGCTATGTTAGATTTGGTAATGATGCACCATGTCCAGTAAGAGGTAAAGGATCCATAACACTTCTTGATAATGCAAGATGCAATGATGTTTATTGGGTTGAAGGTTTGAAATACAATTTATTGAGTGTAGCACAGTTAAACAACATAGGTTACCGAATAGAATTTCAGAAAGGAATTGTCAAAGTTCATGACAAGAATGGAAAGTTAGCTGCTTCCAGGACACAAACAAAAGGTAATACATTTCATCTTGACTCAACTCACAATAAGTGTTTATATGCAAAGATTGATGATACCTGGTTATGGCATAAAAGGTTTTGTCATGTTAATTTTGATAATCAGATCAAAATAAGCAAGAAGCACCGAGTAAGAGGTCTACTGAGTCTTGAAAAACCTGAGAATGCTATGTGTCAAGGATGCCAGATGGGTAAGATGATGAGATCAAGCTTTACAAGTAAGTCTTACACTTCTAAGGGAATTTTAGATCTTGTGCACACTAATCTTTGTGGTCCTATGAAAGTTCAAAGTTAGTATGGTGATAAATATTTCATATTATTTATGGATGACTATTCAAGGATGATGTCAGTAATGTTTTTAAAAGAAAAATCAGAAGCTTTTCAAATGTTTAAATGGTACAAGGCAAGAGTTGAAAATGAAATAGGAAGACAACTGAAATGTCTTAAGATCAGATAGAGGAGGAGAGTTTACATCTGATGAGTTCAACCTATTTTGCAATGATCATGGTATAAAAAGACAAGTCTTTGCACTGAGAACTCCACAGCAAAATGGAATAGCTAAAAGAAGAAATAGATCTATTGTGGATTGTGCTAGAACACTGATGATTGAGAAGAAGGTGCCACAAACATTTTGGAGAGAAGCAATAAGCACAGTTGTTTACACCTTGAACCGAGTTCAATTGAAGAAAGGTACTTTGAAGACACCTTATGAAATCTGGTATGGCAAGAAACCTAATGTAAGTTATTTTAAAATCTTTGGAAGTAAATGCTATGTTCATAAAGATGATAGAAATGGCAAGTTTGATCAGAAAAGTGAAGAAGGAACATTTCAAGGATATTCTTCTAGAAGCAAAGCATTTAAATGTCTGATCAAATCATCTAACAAAATAGTAGTAAGTGCAAATGTGAAAATTGATGAATTTGTAGAAAGAAATGATGAAGGAAATTCCAAAGAACCAGAAGACTATGATGGATTTGTCCATGTGCAACCGAGAAGTCCTACCGAGAAAACTGTTGAAGAAAATGAAGAAAATATCCAGTTACCGAGTGATGAAGAAGATCATATAGAGCCTACCAAGCCTATATTAGCCAAGTATGTCAGAAGACATCATGCACCAAGTTAGTTTATAGGAGATAAGGATGATCCAGTGATGACAAGGAACAAACTGAGGCAGAACACATGTTTGATATCTAAATTTGAACCGAGAATAGTGAAAGAGGCATTTAACGATGAAGATTGGATAAATGCTATGACAGAAGAGATTGATCAAATCAAGAAGAATGAAACATGGACACTGGTCCCAAGACCGAAGGACAAAAATGTAATCGTTACAAAGTGGATCTTCAGAAACAAGCTAAATGAAAAAGGGGAGGTCATTCAGAACAAAGCAAGACTAGTTTGCAAAGGTTATGCCCAAGAAGAAGGAATTGATTATGGTGAGACTTTTGCACCTGTTGCTAGACTTGAAGGAGTAAGAACATTGTTGGCATATGTTGCTTTCAAGAACTTCAAGGTATATCAAATGGATGTCAAATCTGCATTTCTGAATGGTATATTAGAAGAAGTTTTCATTGAACAACCTGAAGGATTTGTTGAAGACAATAATAAAGATCAGGTATGTAAGTTGAACAAAGCTTGATATGGTTTGAAACAAGCACCTAGAGCATGGTATGAGAGATTGCACTCTTATTTGATTAAGATTGGTTTTATAAGGACAAGTGAGAACAGCAACATGTACATGAAGAATGATGAAAATGGAATACTAATCTCAGCCATATTTGTTGATGATATTATATTTTGTGGAAATGAAATGAGCAAAGAATTTGAGATGTCATTAATCAGTGAGATAAAGTATTTTATAGGTTTACAGATACTGCAAATGAAAAATGAGATTTTCATTACTCAATCCAAGTACATAAAGGAAATCTTGAAGAAATTTGGAATGGAGGATTCAAAACCAGTAAGTACTCCTATGACTACCAACTGTAAATTATCAAAGAATGATGAATCTACATCTGTTGATGAGACACTTTACTAATCTATGATTGGAAAGTTGCAATATGTTGTTCACAGCAGGCCAGATATAGCACATGCAGTAGGTATTGTTGCAAGATTTTCTGCAGATCCTAAGGAAACACACATGACGGCAATCAAAAGAATTTTTAGATACTTAAAAGGCACTGAAGATTATGGCTTAGTATATCAGAAAGGAAATGATTTTGATTTAAATGTTTATACTGATGCTGATTGGGCAGGAAACATTGATGACAAGAAAAGCACAAGTGGAGGAGCTTTCTTTTTAGGAGAAGACTAGTGAGTTGGCTTAGCAAGAAACAAGGATGTGTTTCATAGTCAACAGCAGAAGCTGAATACGTTGCTGCAGCACTGAATTGTACCAACATTGCATGGATCAAACAACTGTTGGAAGGTATAAATGAGAAAGTTACCAAGCCAGTAACTATATTCTGTGACAATACTAGTGCCATTAATATTTCAAAGAATCTTGTTATGCACTATAAGACAAAGCACATATCTATCAAATATCATTATCTTAGAGAAGAAGCTCAAGAGAAGAAAGTGGTGTTGGAATATGTTAGCACAAAGGAGAAAATAGTAGATATCTTCACCAAGCCACTACCAAAGGACACTTTTGAATATCTCAGAAGTAAGTTAGGGGTCCTACCCCTATCTTCTACTCACTGACCAAGTTCGGTGAAAGCATCAATCTGATGACTCTATTGAATATCTTTTGGAAGTTGATGCTGAGTTACACCCTTTAGGATGTTTTCTAAAGGTGTACAAGAATTAATACAGGAATTATACAATAAATAGGAAACAGGAATTGAAGACAAATGCTCTGACCGAGACTCAGTTGATATACAACAGCAGGAAATAACTTCTTACAGAAAGAAATTATGTTTTAGTTCTTTACTTTTTGGCATTGTTGTCAAAGGGGGAGAAGACCTACCAAAGGGGGAGAAGACCTGAGAAGACTAATATATGGGAGAAGACTGAGAGAAGACTATAGATTGAAATAAAGACTAAGAAAATAGGAGAAGTCTAATGTATGGGGGAGAGCATTTCAGCATTTTAAAATCACAACAATCTGAATCTTTTAAAGGTCAAATCAATAGGTTTTTCCATCAATGCCAAAGGGGGAGATTGTTGGCAATATTATATTATAACAGAAAATGAAAGATTGTTGACATTTCAATAAGGATATTGAGAAGGTTGTTGATGATTATGGACATAGCTGATTAAAGATGTTTTACTATCTTGATATTATTATTTTGTCATTGATGTCAAGAAATTGATTTTCTAATTCAGTATGATGTTGCCATATCTTGAGAAGTATGATATGAAGATTATAAAGAAGTCGGTAAAAGACACAAGAAAGAATATGATGAATAAGGGGATAAGTTATTCAATGGGCAACTACTACCGAGTTAGACAATGATGAGATCATGATGTTTTAGATTGTTTTAAACATCATACATATGTTGTAAAATGTAAAGGTTAATACTATACTATGTTATCAGGCAATGAACCTAGTTAGTAAACCCTAAGGAACCTAGTCGGTAAACCCTAAGGTTATCTCTATTGGTTAATGAAGGCAGAATGTCTACCGAGTGAAGTTTAGTATTCACCGAGTTGTAACCGAGCTGTAACAGAATGCATTAAATGTTTACATGTGATATTTAATGAAGGAAGCTAATGAGCTGGAGAGAATTAAATGATTGCTAAGCCGTGTATGAAGATTGTTAAAGAATTCATGGTAAAGAAAGGTCGGCAGGAAGATCTACAGCTCAAATTGAACCGTAATACCCTAACACAAGTTCCAAGGTGAATATGCAAGTTCCAAGGCGGGGTAAAACATTTTCAGATCGAAGGATACATTGAACCTGGACAAGATTGAAGATCTGATGGCTATGATTGATCATGGGAAATGTGATCAATGAGATTAAGCGGTTAGAAGATTGTTTATAAATAGGAAACTGTTGATAAACAATGCATGTGGGCAAGTGTATGCACAGGGATGCTACATAGTGATTACTGAGCACAGAAGCTTGAAGACCTGTTAGAATAACATAGTATAGAGCCCAACAGAGGGACAAGATAAGTCCTATGAATTGATTGTATTGAACAAATAAGAATCTGCTTTAGTATTTTTTAGATGTAAAGTTGCAGACATATCTTTATTACTGTTATTTTGAGAAGTAGCAGAAAATCTCTTAACCGAGTGGACTTAGCAGTCTTATATGTAAATCCTCTAGCAAGGTGACATTCTTATTAAGTGTTTGAAATCCTTTGACAAGGTCACTTCTAACAAAGTGAAGATCCTAACAGATTTGAGGGAAATCCCTTAACCGGGTCACATCTAGCAATGTGTTTGTAATCTTTAACGGGATTTTCTTTTTACCGAGCATGCTCTAGAAGAGTATATTTCTTAGTGGGTCCAAAATCCCACAGTGGTTTTTCCCTATTTGGGTTTCCACGTTAAATCTGGTGTTATGAGGTTTATATTGTTCATATGCTTTTGAGTTTGCATGTTTGACAGTTTTGGTTATATCATCGGTATATATGTTACCGAGGTTGAATTTGATGTTTTTATGGATGATTAAGTTTGTATGATTCACCCCCCCCCCCCCCCCCCTCTCATCTTGTTGGCTATTGGATCTGTACTTATATTAAGTATCAAAACTATCATGTGTACCACTAAGTGCTTATATATCATTTTGATAATACAAGAGTTTTTCACTTTCATAAAGTAGATGATCAACCATGTAAAGAGTTTGAAAATATTGCTTTGGTGACTCCTAATGATCTTGCATAGAATTAGGCATGGAAATAAATACAACATAAAAATAAGGTTGGCTTTCATTGTTTTGAATGTGTTGTTGAGATGAGAAGTTGAACACAAAGTAGGCAAATGTCTCTATCTAGGAAGGGAACTAGAGTGTCAAGTTTTATGAATCAAAGAGGAATATTGATTAAAACTTGCTATATGATACCTCAATGAAGGAAAAAATAAGGAGTATACCTCTCAATCCCATACACAAGGTAGGCTTTGTGCATGCATCTAAGAAGTTAAATAATATTATAAAATGTATACAGTGAAAATGGAATGACAAACTATTATAAAACCAACAAAGATTGAACCACATAAAAAACCCTAGTTATACAATGAAAATCCACCATACACCACTGAAGAACCTAAAACATGCAAAATAAACAACATAGAAAGATTGTACCATTCACATGCTTAGTAGGGTTTGATCTCTATTTTTTCCTATCTCCATTGATCTTGTGTGATATGGTTGCTTTCAGATTTTATGTGTGCACAAGAGTTCAACAAAGAACTAACTGCGGTTGTGTAGATGTTTGAGTGATTGATCACATGAAAATTGATTAATTGTTAATTAGGGTATTAGGGTTAGGAAAGGATGAAGAAATCCTCTTATATAGAGAACACCTTAGAAAATGGAGGGATAGGATTAAGAGGTGAAAGGATAAATAGTCTGCTAGGATTAAAGGGTAGCTAGCGAAAATGATAAAATATTAGAGGTGGTTAAAGGAAAATTAAGAGATGAATGACAAGTGTCATGGTATTTATATTAACAGAAGAAATGGGACCAATTAAATAAATAAAATATTTATTTAATTTAGGGAAAGGATAATTTAAATAAATAAAAATTAAATAGGGAAAGGCTAGAAGAGGATAAATTAATTAAATAAATAAACAGAAATCTATTTAATTAGTAGAAGGCTTAAGATAAAATAATTTTTAAAAAAAAAATTATTTCATTAGGCCAGGACAATTTTAGGTGTCTACATTTTTCCCCTCTTTAAGACAATGCAACTTGTCGCGTGGTCTCGAAAAAGATAAGATTAATAAATACAACATTTTCTTCAGATACGAGAGTGATATGTCCCATTGAGAGATTGGGTGAATTTTTTTTCGAAAAATTGAAACAATCTCTCGATAAGAAAGAAGGGATACAAAAGGATAAGGATAGGATGATAGGGTTAACGAAAGAAAATCGAACTCAAAACGGATCAACCGGGAGGAAAAAAAGGCATCAGCAGGCGAGCACAACCAATTAGGATTCTATAGCCTATATATAGAGGCCATGGGGGAAAACATCCTCATTTGCATCCACAACACTTGAGAGATCAGAGCGTAGAGCACCCAAAGAGCTTAGGAGAGAAGTCATCAGTTGAGAGTGATGACAATTAAATTACACTGCTTTGATCAAGTTTGGTGCTTCAAGCAGCCAACAGACATAGGTGAGTTGGTATGTGCCTCAAACCTGCTTGTACTTTTTGCATTTAATTCACATTTATTATGCCAGATTGATAGGTAGAACACAAACGTGATAGGATAGTTTTAGGGTTTAGACACGTATGGGTAGGATATGTATGCGTATATGAAGTGATTACGTGTATAGGTCTAGGGATTCCATGTATAGGTTTGTAATCCTATATGTGTTAGATATTTCTGCATTTGTGGTTTAATGTTGCGTATAGGTTGCAAAACTACATGTGGGTCTAGCAGCAATGCATGTGTGTGAAAGCGCATGTGTGCTGGATAAAACTGCATGTGTAGTATTTACATGTACATGCAATGCCTTATCACATATGTATCAAGATAGGAAAAAATGAACAGTTTTGTGATAAATATATGTTATCAATTAAATAAATTGTCAAGATGATAAACTTGGATAGGTGCCCTAGCGAGAATAGGATTAGATTAGGCAAGAATTGTTAGCTAGATGAGAGGGGGGTTGAATCAGATAACCTCAATAATAATTACTCTAATTAGATTCAAACTCAGTAGCATTTACTTGATATGCAACTTATGACTGTAAATCATTCAAACTCATAAAAAGATAAACATGAAACATTAAATCACATTTGACACCAGATTTAATGTGGAAACCCTAATAGGGAAAAACCACTATGGGATTTCGGACCCATAAGAAAATATACTCTTCTAGAGTATGCTCGGTTAAAAGCAAATCCTGTTAAAGATTACATACACATTGCTAGATGTGACCCGGTCAAGGGATTTCCCTCAGATCTGTTAGAATCTTCACTTTGTTAGAAGTGACCTTGTCAAAGGATTTCAAACACTCATTCAGAATGTTACCTTCCAAGAGGATTTAAAAATAAGACTGTTAAGTCCACTCGGTTAAGAGATTTCCTGTCACTTACAAAAATAAATAACAGTAATAAAATATATCTGCAACTTCACATCTAAAATGTTAAAGCAGATTCTATGTGCTCAATGTGCTCAAGATAATCTTGTCATAAGACTTATCTTTCTCCTTGATGGGCTTCTCAATATGTTCTTCAATCAGATCTTCAATCTTCTGTACTCGGTAATCACCTCTGTAGCATCACTGTGCTTCAGTTTGCCCGCATTCTTTGTTCAACAACATTACTTTATTTATAAGCAATTCTCAACCGCTTAATCTCCTTAATCACATTTCCCATGATTAATCTTAGCCATCAGATCTTCAAACTTGACTAGGTTCATTGTATCCTTTGATCTAAAACGTTTTATCTTGCCTTGAAACCTGTATACCTTTCATGGTACTTGTGTTCGGTTAGGACCGTTCAATCTGTGTTGTAGATCTTACTCTTGAATTTTAATTGTCGTTGATCCTTAACAAACTTCTTGCATGACATTCATATCTTCAATAAACCTCCAGCTCATTGGCATCCTTCATTTAATAATGTATACACTTATTTAATGCATTTTGTTACTACTCAGTTGATACTCGGAAGACATTCTCTTCTCGGTGACTTTTTCTTTCATTAACCGACATCAGTAACCTTGGAGTTTACCGACTAGCTCCTTGCTCGGTAAAATAGAATAGTATCAAACCTTTACTCATTCTATTACATGAAATATTTTCCCCTTCTTGTTCAGTCTTCAAATACACATATATAGGATATCAAAACAATCAAAACATCATAATCTCATCACTGTCTAACTCGGTACTAGTTGCCCATTGAATAACTTATTACTCCCCTACATTTTCACATTCTTTTTGTGTCACTTACCGACATCTTTATACTCATCAAAACATACTTTTTAAGATATGGCAACATCATACTGAATCAGAAAATCAATTGCTTGACATCAATGACAAAATAATAATATTAAGACAGTAATCATCCTTTATCAATTATATCATTCATCTCCAACAACCTTCTCAATATCATCAACCATCAAACTTATTGTAATGCCAACAATCTCCCCCTTTGGCATTGATGGCAATACCAACGTGATTTATTCCAATTGATTCAAACTGTTGTTATTCATCTCCTATTATCCTTGTTGTAAACTTGTCTTGTAATCTTTTTTTATTAGTCTTCTCCCCTTTGAGTTGTAACAATCATCTCCCCCTTTGACAACAATGCCAAAAGTAAGACCGATCCATAATTACTCCCCCTGTGAAGTAATTTCCTTGTAGTTTAAACATATACAAATGTATCTCAGTCAGAGCAACTTGTCTTCATTCACTATTTCCTGCACAACTTTAGACATCCTTCTAAAGTGTGTAAATCAGCATCAACTTACAAATAGTAGTCTTTGGAGTCATAGAATTGATGTTGTCACCGAACTCTGTCAGTGAGTGCTAGATAGGGGTAGGACCCCTAACTTACTTCTGAGATACTCAAAAGTGTCCCTTGGCAGTGGCTTTGTGAAGATGTCTGCAATTTGTTTCTTTGTGCTAACATATTCCAGCACAACATTTTTTTCTTGAACTTCTTCTCTAAGATAATGATACTTTATAGAGATATGTTTTGTCTTAGAGTGCATTACCGAATTCTTTGAAATGTTAATAGCACTTGTATTATCACAAAATATAGTTACTGGCCCGGTAACTATCTCATTCATTCCTTCCAACAGTTGTTTGATCCATGCTATATTGGTACAATTCAATGCTACAGCGACATATTCAGCTTCAGCTATTGACTGTGAAATGCATCCTTGTTTCTTGCTAAGCCAACTTACCAGCCTTTCTCCTAAAAAGAAAGCTCCATAGCTTGTGCTTTTCCTGACATCAATATTTCCTGCCCAATCAGCATCAGTATAGGCTTTTTAAGTCAAAATCATTCCTCTTTTCATATAGTAGACCATAATCTTTAGTGCCTCTCAAATATCTAAAAATTCTCTTGACTGTTGTCATATGAGTTTCTTTGGGATCTGTAGAAAATCTTGCAGCTATACCTACTGCATGTGTTATGTCAAGCCTGTTGTGAACTACATATTACAACTTTCCAATCATAGATCGGTAAAGTGTCTCATCAACAGATGCAGATTCATCATTCTTTGATAGTTTACAATTAGTAGTCATAGGAGTACTTATAGGTTTAGAATCCTCCATTCCAAATTTATTCAAGATTTCCTTTATATACTTGGGTTGAGTAATGAAAATCTCATTTTTCATTTGCAGTATTTGTAAACCTATAAAGTACTTTATCTCACCGATTAATGACATCTCAAATTCTTTGCACATTTCATTTCCAAAGTTCTTACATAAAGAATCATTTCCACAAAAAATAATATCATCAACAAATATGGCTGACATCAGTATTCCATTCTCATCATTCTTCATATACATATTGGCGTTCTCACTAGTCCTCATAAATCCAATCTTTAATAAGTAAGAGTGCAACCTTTCATACCATGCTCTAGGTGCTTGCTTTAGACCATATAAGGCTTTGTTCAACTTACATACCTGATCTTTATTCTTCTCTTCAATAAATCCTTCAGGTTGTTCAATATAGACTTCTTCTTCTAGTATACCATTCAAAAATGCAAATTTAACATCCATTTGATATACCTTGAAATTTTTGTAAGCAGCATATGCCAACTATGTTCTTACTCCTTCAAGTCTTGCTACAGGTGCAAAAGTTTCTCCATAGTCTATTCCTTCTTCTTGAGCATAACCTTTGAAAACTAGCCTTGCTTTATTCTGAATGACCTCACCTTTTTCATTTAGCTTATTCCTGAAAATCCACTTTGTATTGATTACATTTTTCTCTTTTGGTCTTGGGACCAGTGTCCATGTTTCATTTTTCTTGATTTGATTAATCTCTTCTATCATTGCATTTACCCAATCTTCATTGCTTAATGCCTCTTTTACTGTCCTTGGTTCAAATTTGGATATCAAACATGTGTTGTGTCTCAGTTTGTTCCTTGTCATCACTGGAGCATCCTTATCTCCTATAATCTGACTTGATGCATGATTTCTTCTGACATATTTTGCTAATATAGGCTCGGTAGGCTCTGTATGATCTTCTTCATCACTCAGTAACTGAGTAATTTCTTCATTGGCTTTCTCGGTAAAATGTATCGGTTGTACATATACAAACTCTTCATAATCTTCTGGTTCTTTGGAGTTTCCTTCATCATTCCTTTCTGCAAATTCATCAATTTTCACATTTGCACTTTCCACAATTTTGTTAGATGATTTGATCAGACATTTAAATGCTTTACTCCTAGAGGAATAACCAAGAAATGTTCCTTCCTCGCTTTTCTGATCAAATTTTCCATTTCTATCATCTTTGTGAACATAACATCTACTTCCAAATATTTTAAAATAACTTACATTTGGTTTCTTGTCATACCAAATTTCATAAGGTGTCTTCATAGTTCCTTTCTTCAGTTGTACTCGGTTCAAGGTGTAAACTGCAGTGCTTATTGCTTCTCTCCAAAATATTTGAGGTACTCTCTTTTCTATCATCAAAGTTCTGGCACAATCTACAATTGATATGTTCCTTCTTTCAGCTATTCCATTTTGTTGTGGTGTCCTTGGTGCTGATACTTGTCTCTTTATACCATGATCATTGCAAAATAAGTTAAATTCATCAAAAATGAATTCTCCTCCTCTATCAGATCTAAGACATTTCAACTGTGTTCCTGTTTCTTTTTCCACTCTTGCCTTATACCATTTGAACATTTGAAAAGCTTCTGATTTCTCTTTTAGAAACATAACTGACATCATCCTTGAGTAATCATCCACAAATAATATGAAGTATTTATCACCATAGTAACTTTGAACTTTCATAGGACCACAAAGATTAATGTGTACAAGATCTAAAATTCCTTTAGAAGTGTAAGACTTACTTGTAAAGCTTGATTTTGTCATCTTACCCATCTGGCATCCTTTGCATATTGCATTCTCAGGTTTTTCCAAGCTCGGTAGACCTCTTACATGATGCTTCTTACTTATTTTGATCAGATTATAAAAATTTACATGACAAAACCTTTTATGCCATAACCAGGTATCTTCTTTTTTTGCATACAGACAATTGTTTCGAGTTGAGTCAAGGTGAAATGTATTACCTCTTGTTTGAGTCCTGGTAGCAGCCAACTTTCCATGTTTGTCATGAACTTTGACAATGCCTTTCTGAAATTCTATTCAGTATCCTGTATTATTTAGCTATGCTACACTCAACAAATTGTATTTCAAACCTTCAACCCAATATACATCATCACATTTAGCATTGTCAAGAAGTGTGATTGTACCTTTACCTTTCACAGGACATGGTGCATCATTATCAAATCTTACATGACCTCCATCATAATCTTCTAATTTAACAAACTTGTGTTTATCACCTATCATGTGATGTGAGCATCCACTATCTATGATCCAAGAATCATTTTTATTTATGTGTGATATTAAGGCTTTTTCTTCATACCTTTCTTCATCTGATCCATCTTTGATAGCCACATATACAACTTCTTATGTCTCAGTCTTATCAAATTTATCATCATTGGATTCCTCATCAACTACTAGGCATGTCTTTCTTTCTCTCCTTCTGAAGTCTCGGTGTCTTTTGTATTGGTTGTCTTTCTGTCTGTCATCTCGGTATTCTTTCTTTTAATCATCTTTGTCAGGACAGTTAGAAGTCATATGTCCAATTTTATCACAGTTAAAACATTTTAAAGGTAACTTCCCTTTAGACTTACCTTTGCCTCTCGGTAACCTTCTGGCCAATAATGCTTCAAACTCTTCTTGATTTCTAATTTCCTCATATAGTTTGTGTACTTCTTCCATGTTTTTGTGAAATCTCTCACTTGCTCCACTATGATTTCCTTCAGCATACTTAGACATTCTATCATTATAATCTTCATATTCATTGAGATGAAAAGAACTGAATGCAGATTCAACTTTGTTTACCGAAGACCCACTGTTATCAAAATTACTTAACTCAAAAGCATGTAGCTTACCGATAGTAGCATCCAAAGAGACTGGCATGTTTGGTACAGACCTCAATTCATTAATTGTAGAGACTCTAATGGCATAAGAAGGTAGAAGTGTTCTCAACAACTTACTTGTTACATCCTTTTCTTCAATAGTTCCTCCTGCTCCTTTGATTTGATTGATAGTTTCCTTTAACCTTGTACTGTATTGGATTATGTTCTCACCTTCATTCATTCTCATGTATTCAAGTTGTCCTCTTAGACTGTCTTCTTTTTCTCTTTGAACATGTTCATCTCCACCATACACAGATGTGAGCTTATTCTACATTGCTTTGGCATCATTACAACCTTCTAGATCATTAAACTCTGAGTCGGTCAAAGCTGATGTTATCTCTATCATTGCTTGAATGTGTTCTTGCTTTGCCTTTATTTCTTCCATTGTCATAGGGTAGGTGCTAGGTGCAATGTAATCATTCTCTAGATAATATGTTGCATATTCTCCAATTCCTGATAAGTGCAGCTTCATCCTTTTCTGCCATGTGGTGAAACTTGACTTGTTCAGCTTTGGTGCATCCCTTTTATACATCTTCGGATCTTGCCTCAAGTACCTTTAAACTTTTCTTCTAGAGTCCAAGCTCTGATACCAATTGTTAGTTAGATGAGAGGGGGGGGTGAATCAAATAACCTCAATAATAATTACTCTAATCAGATTCAACCTCGGTAGCATTTACTTGATATGCAACTTATGACTGTAAATCATTCAAATTCATAAACAGCTAAACATGAAATATTAAATCACATTTGACACCAGATTTAATGTGGAAACCCTAATAGGGAAAAACCACTGTGGGATTTCGGACCCACAAGAAAATATACTCTTCTAGAGTATGCTCGGTTAAAAGCAAATCCTGTTAAAGATTACATACACATTGCTAGATGTGACCTGGTCAAGGGATTTCCCTCAGATCTGTTAGAATCTTCACTTTGTTAGAAGTGACCTTGTCAAAGGATTTCAAACACTCATTCAGAATGTTACCTTCCAAGAGGATTTACAAATAAGACTGTTAAGTCCACTCGATTAAGAGATTTCCTGTCACTTATAAAAATAAATAATAGAGTTAAAATATATCTGCAACTTCACATCTAAAATGTTAAAGTAGATTCTATGTGCTCAATGTGCTCAAGATAATCTTGTCATAAGACTTATCTTTCTCCTTGTTGGGCTTCTCAATCAGTTCTTCAATCTTTTGTACTCGGTAATCACCTTTGTAGCATCACCGTGCTTCAGTTTGCCTGCATTCTTTGTTCAACAACATTACTTTATTTATAAGCAATTCTCAACCGCTTAATCTCCTTAATCACATTTCCCATGTAATCTTAGCCATTAGATCTTCAAACTTGACTAGGTTCATTGTATCCTTCGATCTAAAAATGTTTTATCTTGCCTTGAAACTTGTATACCTTTCTTGGTACTTGTGCTCGGTTAGGACCATTCAATCTGTGCTGTAGATCTTACTCTTGAATTTAAATTGTCATTGATCCTTAACAAACTTCTTGCACGACATTCATATCTTCAATAAACCTCCAGCTCATCGGCATCCTTCATTTAATAATGTATACACTTATTTAATGCATTTTGTTACTACTCAGTTGATACTCGGTAGACATTCTCTTCTCGGTGACTTTTTCTTTCATTAACTGACATCGGTAACCTTGGAGTTTACCAACTAGCTCCTTGCTCAGTAAAATAGAATAGTATCAAACCTTTACTCATTCTATTACATGAAATCTTTTCCCCTTCTTGTTCAGTCTTTGAATACACATATATAGGATATCAAAACAATCAAAACATCATAATCTCATCACTGTCTAACTCGGTACTAGTTGCCCATTGACTAACTTATTACTCCCCTACATTTTCACATTCTTTCTGTGTCACTTACCGACATCTTTATACTCATCAAAACATACTTTTTAAGATATGGCAACATCATACTGAATCAGAAAATCAATTGCTTGACATCAATGACAAAATAATAATATTAAGACAGTAATCATCCTTTATCAATTATATCATTCATCTCCAACAACCTTCTCAATATCATCAACCATCAAACTTATTGTAATGCCAACAATCTCCCAACTTATTGTAATGCCAACAGGAATTAGTGGTAATGTGATAAATATGTGCAACCAATTTGATAAATTGTTGAAATGATGAACTCAGATAGGTGCCCAGAGCCAAGATAGGTTGCTAAGTAGATATTGTATAAGCCATCACATTGATGAAATTCGATGAGTGCCCTAGCAAGATAGATTGCAAAGCAGATATTGGATAAGTCATTATATTTAAGGAAATCTGGCGAGTACTCTAGCAGGATAGGAATAAGTGCAATGTGATAAACATATACAGTAATAGGATTAGCACCATGTGATAGACATAAGCACTATAAGGATAGAGCCTGATGAGAAACACCATGTGATCAACATAAGTACCACTAGGATTGGATAGGATAAGCAACACCATGTGATAAAAATAAGTACTACTAGGACTGATGTGATTGATTTGGTATGATTGTAGGAGTATCTAGCTCCATTGGAGTTATGAGAGATATTCCATGTAACGTAGAGGTTACAACTAGATTTGACTACTAAGGACCATGCAACAATAGTGGCTATGGGATTACGTTACATTATGTTCATGTCTGAGATTCAAGTGAACATGGGGCTATTGATTACTCTAGCAAAGAGATGGCACTCTGAGACTTACTCATTTCATCTGTCGACCATCAAGATGTTGGTTACTCTTGATGATGTATACAAGATACTAAGGGTATTGATCACAATGGAGTTGGTTTTCTATGATTGAGATGTGGATGTGGATGCTCTACGGCGAGTGTTCGAGGATCCAAATCTAAAGTTTAGGGGAGAACACCTTAGTTGGGAGGCTATGTACATGATAAGATATGTATGAGCAACGGTGTTGGGTGGGATTATTAGTGGGTTCCTTTGCCTAGACAAGATGACTCACAACTTGGCTACCAATTGGGGGAGAGCTCTAGAAATGTTGATGATAGAGAGAACTAGGTTTGCATGGGGTCCTTTCATACTATCTCAATTATATCATGAGTTACATCAATTTTTATACCTTGACAAATGCGGCCTTAGATACAAGATCACACTGTTATAGGTTTCAGAATATGAGAACATAGCAATTACTAGACAAGCCTGTTTCATATTCAAAGGACATAGGTAGTCATATGTTCATTATTATTCTATGATCACTTCTCAGCGTCGACTAGGGAAGTTGGAGTATTGGTGTCGAGTGATAGATGACATTAATACTATGGTATGGAGGTCATACTTGGACTGTGAGGTGTGGCCAGAGGATAAGACAAACCTACCTTTTTGTTTTAGGATCATATGTTTGATAGGGCAGATGCCTTATATGTTGGACATATAGCTTGTTGACAAGGTATCTAGACAGTTCAACAAGATACAACAAATGTCAAGGGGTTTTAAAGAGTTTGTGTGTACTATGCGTGAGCAGGTGCACTAGGGACCTACCTTGTCATATGATATTGTAGTGGCCAAGTTCCAATCATGTGTGCCTGTGCCTTGGGACCTTTCGAGATATGTGGTGCATGCAAACATGACACCAGATTATGAGGCTTATTTTAGAGCAAATCTATTTCCATGCCTTACAAGACTAGGTGAGCTAGTACCACGATTAGATGATGAGGACGATGATGAGGATGATGATGATAATGAGGATGGAGGACCTAGATGGAGGTGATGGAGGAGAGGGGGATCTAGGAGGGTGGTTCAAGGGAGGATAGGAGGTGGGGATGATGGAGTTTGAGGAGGAGGTGGAGGTCGAGGAGAGGGCAGACAAGGCAGACCACTAAAACCACTTAGAGGGAGAGGAGGACAACCAAAATAGGGTATTGCACAAGTATAGGGACAAATTAAGGATTCCCCATGAAAAGAAAGGAGGGATGAGGAGATGGTGGAGGTTGCAGGTGGATATGAGGACGAGGAGGATAAGCTATTCACACTTAGAGAGTGACATAGGGATAGGCAGATGAGATTGAGAAGTTGGAGAGGGAGGTGGATAGATTGAGGAGACAACTATAAGAACCCAGAGATGAGTGGGATATTGCCATCAAGTGATATATAGTAGCCGAGGAGGCCATCAAGACAATGAGGGCCATGCAATAGGGGGATCCAAGATCAGGATACACATATTGTTTGAGAGTTGGGGGTGAGATCAGCTACTAGAGGAACTTGTATGAGTTCGTAGTTCCTCCACACCTCAAGGCAAGGAGCTATAGGAAAGATTCAGAGACTATCTCTAAGCAGGATAGACAGAGGGCTTCCAGTGGTGGAGTTATGAGACCACTACCACCGACAGGGTCAACAGGAGGGGGGCAGTGAGATGATTGAGGGGTTGGGCCTTTGGGAACTCAGATTTCATTGAGGCCAACCGACTCTGAGGGAAGGAGTTCATCATATCTCTCTTGGGTCCATTTTGTACCAATTTTGTATGATGATAGACACCTTGGACATTTTGTAATCATATGCTTTTTTAGACATCATTGTATCATGACATATTATTTTTTGATATATATGAGAGATGACCTATTTTGGTAGTGATTATATGCACATATGATCTTATGTGATGCATTTACTGTTATGCTTATGATGTGATGATTCTATATCCTTTATGATGTTTGTGAGATGTAGTTTTTATTCTTTTATGTTTATGTCATTCATGATGATGTAATGCAAACGTTCTATGTTTATGATGATGTATGATAATGATGCTTATATGATGTACTAAAAATTGGTGTGTGCAGGATGTGATCTATATGTACATGATTATGATATGATGTATGTAGTTTAATATATTGATATGTAGGATGGATGTGATATGATTTCTATTTATGATATATATATAATGCATAGTGACATGTGATGATGTAGATGAATACTAGATGGAAACAACATGAGATGCAAATATTTTTGGTGTGTCATTATACTCAGTCATATGATATCGAACTACATGAACAGAAGAGGGTGAAATGGAGGACATGCATGGAAAGGGGATGCAAGGTAGAATATATGGAAGTAAAATGAGCTTCTTGTGAATTATCATTGTTGAGAATTATTATGTAAAATGTATTGTGACCATCAAGATATAGATTCGACCTAGATAGTCATCATATCATTTGCATGAAGATCAGATAGTCACAGACAAGGAATGCCCCAATTCACACTAGACTCACAGTGCCCTCATATCCTTGGATGAGTCATATTATTACTAAGATACAACCCACAAATAACAAAATAGTGAGCATGACCCATCCTTGCCTTTCTAGTCAAAGATACCCTAGAGATAAAATCTCTAGTCATCCAAAAAAGCTAAAAGACATGTCACCACAAAAGACAAAATCAAGACAAAATCAAAGACTTGACACCAACATAAACTAAAATCCTTGAGTTATAAGTGTATCTTTCCACATATGTTAACATGTTTGATGTTGTCATAATATTGTCATCTTGATAAAGGACATAATACTGAAAACCTTGTTGTAGTCAAAGTTTGTCAAAAGATTAATTTGTTGAAATCTCACTATTGTTTATGTCTCATCTGAAACTGACTTACTCCATGAAACTGATACTTTATTGCAGAGAAGAACAATACTTTATTGTGGACAGGTGACATAAGTAATCTTTTATTACTGTAATGGTGGGAAAATGATGAGTGATAGATCAAGAGGAAAACTAACCCTTTCCCTCAAAGAGAGATGAGAGTTTCACTATTGATTACCCTTCAAGCACTTTTCACCATTACATTAAGAAGATAAGGGGGAATTCACTAGATCCAATCTCCACACAAAGATGATAGATCAAATTCTAAATGAATTAAGGATGTTATGATGGTCCCCTTATTCCTTTGTTTGATTTAGAAAGGAAATTGATTGAATTATGTAGTGCAAAAGTAACAAAGAATCGATTATAACTTGAGATCTGAATATGGGATGAAGTTGTGCTCCTGGATTTGGCAGTAAAATGTCAAGATGAAGTCACCCTGTAAATTTCACAAAAAGTTGTCAGGACCGTGGTGGGAATGTACACGGTCCTCCGAAAAATCTGTGAAACGAAAAGGGTTTTTCTGTCTCTGCAAATGAAGCCCGAATCTAAAAGCATAGTTGTGCACCTACAACCTACACACAGAAAAGAGAGGGAAATGTGTTGGGATTGGGGGTTTGCCTTTAGGTCAAACCCCAATTTTGGAATTAACCAAGTAATGAAAGAAAGTACTTGCAAGTAGATGTAAATGAAAGGCTGAATTGTAAATCACCTCAAGGGAGGTTGTAGTAGCAATGTTAATAGAAATGTTTGTGTGGAATTGAATGTTGAAGGCGATCTCCTCTTCAATGGTTGAATCCTTGACTTGAATGCAACACCTAGCCTTGAAGGGAGACTTGAGAATGCTCAATGCTGGAAAAGAATGCTTGAATGCTTGATCACTTGAACATATCCAACTTTGACCTATCCATCTTATGCAAATGAGAGGAAAAATGCCCCTTAAATACATGTTTGAAGGATTTGAATTTCGTCATGGGCCAACATCGGGGAGATTTCCCACTCACTGCACAACCCACAAGGCATGCTTTAGAAAGGTCCTGCCCCAAAATAGGGCAGGGACAGGGGCGCCATGCCCCTATCCTGGGAGGACAAGGGTACCACGCCCCTATCCAAGGGGGCACAGGGGCCCCATGCTCCTGTCCTACCCCTGTCTCTAGGGAAGAGTGTGGATAGAGTGATGTGGAGGCCAAGGAAGAAGGTGTTTTCGCAAGCCGAGTCACTCTCTGGTCTCTGATCAGGCTAGAGGATTCAAGTTCGTATGCGTGAGGACCCTAATGTGGTCATAAATTTCTAGGGTCGTAATTTTATGACACTAAATTTAGCCCCCACTTTAGCGAGAGTATAAGCATACGCCAATATTGTCGATAAAGTACAAGGAAATAAGATTGAAAGACTTTCACCACATCAAGAAGGCAAGATGTGCCAAGCCCCTAGTGGACCTAGGATCTTACGACTTCAGTTGAAAAAGTAAAATGGAAGATCAAGAAGGGGAGAACCATGACTCCAAGAAGAAAAGTTCCTTTCACTATGAGTCATGAAAGCAAGGATAAAAAGATTACAAAGCAAAGAAAAGTTCACTAAGTAATTCTGAGTATCACAAGAAGGAAAGTATGAGCGAAGTGTATGCCCCCATGTTAAAGTGATTGCATGCCCCCTATCGGGAGCGATGGATTTAAGGTAGGATACACCAAGAGAGAGAGAAGAGAGGGAGCATGTTATCGTAAGGATTTAGCCACTAATCAAGGTATAAACCCAAGGATAATGAACACAAAACATGAGGTAGTGTCGCTTTCCTCGAGGTCAGTATGTTGTATGATAACTCATGTATATCATGTATGTATATGCATATAATAATCTTCATTCCCCAAAGAAGGACACTACATTAGAAGAAAGGGAAGAGATGATGTCTTTTGAGTCAACATGAAAGAGACCAACAGAATATCTCAATGCTTTGCATTGTCCCCAAGTAGACATTAAGGGAACAAATAGAGGAACAGGGATACACATAAATGAATGGTCACAAAAAGAGAAAGAAAGGAGAGAGAAGGATCTACAGTGCTAATATTTCTAATCTAGCACGACATCTGCCTCTTGATCTTTCTTATCACTATTTCGGGAAGGAAAGCAACATGCCAGAGGAGTGACATCGAGCATAGTAGATGGAGCTATCACAAGATCCAAACAAGGACTATGCTTATGTTGTAAGTCCCTTTGTTCGATTCTAGGAGCTAGGATTAAAGTTTGTGAAAATTCATCCGATAAATGTATGTCCACATCAATATATTCATGCTCACTGTCAGAAGCATTAGGAGTTGTATTACCATTATGAATAACATTTTCACCCATTTCTTCATCAAAGTTTAAAGCAAGAGGAGCAAGAACACAAATAGGAGTAAAACCATCACATGGATTATGCAACTTATGATTTGGAGATGTTGGTTGAACATCTTGCTTAGGATAAAAGGTAATCATGTCCATTGTTGGTGTCTGAGGAGACTGGGTATTTTGAGGGATGGCTTCACTAGCTCGAACACGACGTCTTCATCGGCGTTCTCTCGCACAATGATTTCATTGAGTCTTAGTGGAAGGCTGAGAAGGAGGAGGAATATTTTAAGAAGGAGGAATGGCTTTCTCCTTTATAATGGAAGGTTTAGGTTGAGGTCTTTTTGGTTGAACAATAGGAGAAGCTGGCCTCTTCTCTCGATAAGAGGAAGGAGGTGGAACTACGCCATAGAAAGGAGGAATATTAGGTGTAGGAAGGAGACCAAGTCCATCATAAGGAGGAGGTATAGGTCTAACCTTAGGAAGAATATTGGTGTTCTCCCTAAGAGAAGGTAAAGTCACATCCATAGGAGTAGGTAGACAATTTTCCTTAGGAGGGAGATTAGTTCTATCCGAGAGGGGAAGAAGCTCATCTTGAAGAATAATAGGAATGCCAAGTGTTAGCAATCTAGGTTGACTTAAGGATAAGATCATATCATTCTTCCATTTTTTATAAGATTAAAAAAGAGCATCACTCCTTGATGGAAGAGAGTGAATTTGTTTAGGCCAAAAGAGATCAATAGGAACACTAGGGCTTCTTTCAGATGGATGAAATAAGCTATGGTTCACAGTTATGATTTCTCCATTGTGAGGAAATTTAAGACACTTGTGGATTGGAGAAGCAATAGCCTTCATGGAAGATAGCCAACGATAGCCCAACTTCACATGGAATTGCTCAGAAGAAGCTATGATAACAAAATCAACATCCATGGATTTAGTATGGACCTCAACATGAAGGGTGATAGAACCAATGGTAGGACAAGAGAAGCCATCAAATAACTTCACAACTACATTAGAAGCATCATATAGTGGTTTATGCAATCATAAAGTGAAAAGATACTCTTCAGTTATGACATTAACCATGCAAGAGGGATCAATCAAGGCACCACAGCAAGGGATATCCTTAACCTTTGCAACTATGTATAAAGGGCCATCGGGTGCTCTAATGGTCTCACTAGGGTCAAATGTAATACAAAGATCCTTAGGCGAATCTTGTGTTTCTATCATGTTAACCTAGTTTGGAGCCATACAGATGAGTGTTTTAGAAGAGAGATAATTAGGCACAATCTCAATAATGTTAGAGGTATGAGATAACAAGGGATCAGTGAAAATCTTAAGATTTTTATTAGGAGGAGCAACTTCTTTATTCCCTTTATCATTCACACCTGCCACAAATATAGTATTATTATCAATCAAGTCTTGAACCTTATGTTTCAATGCAAAACATTTCGCAATATCATGACCAGGTTGATGATGAAATTGGCAAAAGGAACTGTTATCAAAATGAGGAGATGCAAGTTTGGAAGGATCAACTTGTTTTATAGGAGGAAGTTTTATAACATTTCTATGTAATAACTGAGACATAATATTATGCAAAGATTCATTTAAAAGAAGAAAATTGTCTTTCTCTTTGAAAAAATTTAGAAATAGGAGGCACACCTATTGTGTTGGTATTATCGATGTGTTGCATTGGTTTTGTCATTGATGTCAACACTTGAGAACACTTGTCAACACTTGGAGATCTTTGGTTATGTTCACTGGCATGTTCAATGACTTATGCATAGTTACTAATATATGGTTAACCAACAAGTTATATTTTTCACTGGCATTGAGGATGATCTGTTATCATCTAGATATTACTTGGTTATGTCAAAGACATTGTTTGGACACTGGGTTTTGATGATTTGATTTGGTACAATCGAGTTTGCATATTTGATGTTACCGGCAAATAGGTCTAGGTTATGGACCGACAAGCATTATCTATTCCAGATCAGCACGGCACGTTATGGAGATTAATTTTTATTATTGTAAATGCATTGAGCCGACATCATGCATCGCATATTGATTCATTTGTAATTGATTCAATTGTAATATCTTAGTGAGCTGACCTACACATTTGGTCTTAGGTTTTGGTATATATGTAAGATCTCATTTATGAGATTATGTAAAGAAGAGGAGAGGGAAAAGGATTGTAATAAGGTATATGCAAATATAAGAAGAGCTATAAACGTAGACATCATTTGAAGATTCAAGGAAGGTATGAGGAAGACAATCAAAGCTTAACCAGTACTGAATCTAGCATATGAAGATGTTATTTTGAGTAGTACATTATCATTGGATTTAACCATCCAATTGTAGTCAGTGTGACTCCCTTTTGTGATTGAGCAGTGAGCTCTAGGCAGTTGGCCTTTCGACATGTGCAGACCCCATTTGTACACACATACTATTTGCAGTAGTATCATATGATTGTGGGTAAGGTTTCCCATCGTGGTTTTTCCCCTTACATGGTTTCCACATACAAATAATTGTGTTATGTGTTGCGTATGTTATTTGTCTTTCTGTTTCATGCATTAAACTTTACCGGCACTGTTATTAACTGTTAAACTGTCTACTAGCATTAAAGTTTGGTTTACCGGTATTATGCACTAAGTTTGGTTAAGTTATATTTGGATTAAAATTAATAGACAACTGATTCACCCCCCCACTCTTAGTTGCCTCTGGGTCCTAACAATTGGTATTAGAGCCTAGTCCTCTTTTTGCAAAGTTTAACAGCTTGAGGAGATTCTATGGCAACTAACTATTTCAGGAAGGACAGTCTGAAGCTTGATGGAACTAACAATGGTATATGGAAGATCATAATGGAGACACATCTGAATTGCATTGGAAAAGACATATGGGATGTTACAAAGAATGGCTATGTTGGTCCTACTCAAAGTCAACCTAATCCACCAACCTTGGCTAAAGATCAAGAGAATGATTGCAAAGCAAGAGAAGCACTTTTGAGCGCATTATTTGATCAGAAAATCATGGGATTATCAGACTGATCTACTGCTAAAGCTATTTGGGATAAATTGGAGACATTGAATGAAGGTGATACCACTGTCAAAATTGCAAAACTGGAATGCTTCCCGGTCAAGTATGAAAATCTGAAAATGGAAGAAGATGAAAGGATTTCTGCTTTTATGGAAAGAGTTAATGAAATTATTTTGGGTATACAATGTTGTGGAGGATCCTTAAGTGAAGATGAAATTGTTTCTAAAGTTTTAAGAGCTTTGCCACCAGCATACAAAATGAAAGTAATTGCTATTAATGAATTGAGAGAAATGCCTAATGCATCAGTATCTAGAGATACTTTGGTTGGAAAACTTTCAGCTTTTGAACTTGAGGAATTTGGTCCTATTGCTACAATTAAGACAAATTTGGCTTTCAAAGCTTTATCATCTGCAGCATCATCATCATCATCTGAAAAATCTGATTGGAAAGCACTCTATGCTAGAGAACCTAAAGAAATCAGAAGAGAGAACGAAGAACTTGAAGCACTATTTGCAAGGAAAATGCCTAAAGGTCCAGTTGGAAGTAAGTATGAAGGTAAAGCACCATTTAAATGTTTTAACTACAATAAAATTGGTCATATGGCATCTAGGTGTCCTGATAGACATGCAAGATTGAAAGAAGAAGCTAAAAGAACATTTAAGCCTAACCCTAAATATCAGATATACAGATTTAAGAAGAATAGAGACAAATCATGTTACTATACTAATGAAGGAGTCACTGATGATTCTGATGAGGAACCGACAGACAATGGATGGCCTTTTATTGCAATAATAGAAGATCAACCGGCACCTACAATTCAACTGGTAGAGCAGGCCCTGGCAGCTAAAATTGAAGAAAAAGGATGAATGGATCATTGATTCTGAATGTTCACATCATATGACTGGTGATAAGAGTAAATTGTTAACCTTTCAGGAATACAATGGAGGTTTAGTAAGATTTGGAGATGACAAAGCTTGTTTAATCAGAGGAAAAGGCACTATATCTTTTGATGGTAAGCACAATACTGATAATGTTTACTATATTGAAGGTTTGAAGCATAATCTTTTGAGTGTTGGTGAACTAGTTGAAAAGGGATTTCAATTACAATTCAAGAATGGTAAATGCAAAATCATGAATAGAACTGGTTTGGAAATTGCAACCGGTAATCAGACTAGAGGTAATATCTTTCATTTGAATAACAATGAGAAGACATGCTTGATTGCACATATTGATGAAAGTTGGTTATGGCATAAGAGACTGTGTCATGTAAATTTTGATTGCATTGTGAAAATCAGTACAACTAAGGTAGTAAGGGATTTACCTAAGATTGTTAAACCTCATAATCTGGTATGTAAGGAATGTCAATTTGGAAAGCAAGTTAGAGCAACTTTTAAGAGTATTCTAGAAAAATACAATAATGTTCTTGACTTAATTCATACTCATTTATGTGGTCCAGCAAGAACTAGAAGTTTACAAGGAGATAGATATTTTATGCTAATCATTGATGATTATTCTAGAATGTGTTGGGTTACTTTTCTCAGGGAGAAATCAGAAGCTTTTGGGAAATTCAAACTATTCAAAGTGATGGTAGAGAATGAAACCGGTAAGAAAATCAAATGTTTGAGATCATATCAAGGAGGTGAATTCACATCTAAGGAATTTAATACATTCTGTGAAGTGAATGGAATTAGAAGACAATTATCAGCACTCGGACACCCCAGGAAAATGGAGTTGTGGAAAGGAAGAACAGAACTATTTTGGATGCAGCTAGAAGCATGATATCAGAAGCAAACCTACCTCATGTGTATTGGAGAGAAGCAATCAATATAGTTGTTTACACATTCAACAGAGTTCACATCAAAGGTGAAACCGGTAAGACCCCTCATGAACTATGGTTTGGTAATACTCCTACTCTTAAATATTTCAGAATTTATGGAAGCAAATGTTATATTAGGAGAGATGATTATATTGGCAAATTTGATCCTAGAAGTGATGAAGGAATATTTCTTGGTTATTCATCTAAGAGCGAGGCATATAGATGTTTTAATAAGAGATTGTAGAAAATCATTGAAAGTGCAAATGTGAAGATTGATGAACAATTTAGAAGGTCTATAGACTCTGAACCAGCAGTTGAGATTATCACAAATGAACCTACAATGAGTACACCGGTACAGAATATTGATCCAATAACATCGGCATCATCTCAGAATTCCACAGTGACTGAAGAACAACAGCAAGTGAATACACCCAGGTATGTAATATTGAATCACTCTGAAAGTCAGATAATTGGGAATAAGTATCAAGGACTTATGACTAGAGGAAGACTGGCAAATGAAGAGGTATGTCTAATTTATCAATTTGAACCAGCAACTATTAATGAGGCATGTGAAGATAAACATTGGATTAAAGCTATGGAAGATGAATTGGAACAAATTGAAAAGAATAACACATGGACATTGGTTCCGGGCCTAAAAACAAAAATGTAATTGGAACTAAATGGGTATTCAAAAATAAACTTAATGAAGATGGTAAGGTAATCAGAAACAAAGCCAGATTGGTGTGTAAGGGATATTCACAAAAAGAAGGAATTGATTACAATGAAACCTTTGCACCGATAGCTAGAATTGAGGCAGTCAGATTATTCTTAGCTTTTGCAACACACAAGAACTATAAAGTATATCAAATGGATGTTAAATGTGCATTTCTAAATGGTGATCTTGAAGAGGAAGTTTACACTGAACAACCTGATGGATTTTCTTTGACAGATGACAAAGATATGGTTTGCAGGTTAAGGAAAGCTTTATATGGATTGAAGCAAGCTCCTAGAGCTTGGTATGCTAGATTGGACAAATATCTTTTGAATCTTGGTTACACTAAAGGTAATGCTAACAACAACTTATATTACAAAGTGATTAATGATGACATCTTGGTTATTGAATTTTTTGTTGATGATATTATTTTTGGAGGAGAAGATGGATTGTGTAAAGACTTTTCTAATAAGATGCAGGAAGAATTTGAAATGTCTATGATTGGGGAGATAAAATTCTTTTCAGAATTGCAGATTTCATAGACTGATAAAGTTATATTCATAAATCAATCAAAGTACTTGAAGGAACTTCTTAAGAAATTTGGCATGGAAAACTCTAAACCGGTAAGTACACCTATGACTACAACTGATAAACTATCATTGAAGGATAAATCAACACCTGTTAATCTGACAAGATACAAGTATATGATAGGAGGTTTACTATATTTGACACAAACAAGACCTAATATTATGAATGCAATATGTATTGCTTCAAGATTTCAGAGTAATCCTAAAGAAAATCATGAATCAGCAGTAAAAAGGATTTTCCGGTACCTACAAGGCACAACAAATCTTGGTTTATGGTATCCTAAAGATGAAAATTTTGATTTATGTGCATACACAGATGCGAATTGGGCAGGAGATGTAGATGACAGAAAAAACACCACCAGTGGAGCATTTTTTCTTGGCAGCAGACTAATTTCATGGTTGAGCAAGAAACAAAGTTGTACATCACTATCAACAGCAGAATCAGAATATGTTGCAGCAGCATCTAATTGTACACAGGTATCATGGATTAAGCAAATGTTGAAGGACATAAAGGTAAAATGCAAAGAACCTATAATAATTTACTGTGATAATATGGCAGCAATTGATATATCAAAGAATCTGGTATTTCACTCTCAAACTAAACATGTTTCTATCAAATTCAATTTCTAAAACAGAATGTTGAAGCAAAAGAAGTGAAATTGGTTTATGTGAATACTAAAGAGCAGATTGCAAATATCTTTACTAAGCCTTTGCCTAAGGAAACTTTTGAATATCTAAGAGAGCAGCTTGGAGTTATACCCTCAACAGTAGAAACTTAGACAATTAGAGCATGGCATCAAACCGACAGAATTAACAGAGAAATATTTTTTCCGGTTTTGATGAAGGAGAGCTACTTCTCAGGGGGAGTAGATTGGATAAATTTGGTTATAGCAATTGATATTTGTAACAAGTTCTATGAACTGATTGTATTTGGTTTTTTATTGCTTTGGCATTTGATGTCAAAGGGGAGAGATATATATGGAAAAACACATTATCTTTTGGGGAGAGATTATTCATTGGGGGAGAGATTTTTACTCTCCATATTTGTATTTTTATTTCTGGTTAATGATCTCTTTGGGAGATTGTTGGTTTTTGGTTTTTGGCATTTCTGCTTTGGCACTTAGATGGTTTTTCCATCTCGTATTGCCATCAATGCCAAAGGGGGAGATTGTTGGTATTATGGATGTGTTGCATTGGTTTTGTCATTGATGTCAACACTTGTCAACACTTGGAGATCTTTGGTTATGTTCACTGGCATGTTCAGTGACTTATGCACAGTCACCGGTATCTGGTTAACCGACAGGTTATATTGTTCACCAGCACTGAGGATGATATGTTATCATCTGGAGATTACTTGGTTATGTCGAAGACATTGTTTGGACACTTGGTTTTGATTATTTGATTATTGATACAATCGAGTTTGCATATTTGTTGTTACAGGCAAATAGGTATAGGTTATGGATTGGCAAGCATTATCTATTCCAGATCAGCACGGCACGTTATGGAGATGATTTGTTATTATTATAAATGCATTGAGCTGACATCATGTATCACATATTGATTCATTTGTAATTGATTTAATTGTAATATCTTAGTGAGCCGACCTACACATTTGGTCTTAGGTTTTGGTATATATGTAAGATCTCATTTATGAGATTATGTAGAGAAGAGGAGAGTGAAAAGGATTGTAATAAGGTATATGCAAATATAAGCAGAGCTATACATGCAGACATCATTTGAAGATTCAAGGAAGGTATGAGGAAGACAATCAGAGCTTAACCGGTGCTGAATCCAGCATATGAAGATGCTATTTTGAGCAGTACATTATCATTGGATTTAACCATCCAATTGCAGTCAGTGTGACTCCCTTTTGTGATTGAGCAGTGAGCTCTAGGCAGTTGGCCTTTCTGCATGTGCAGACCCCATTTGTACACACATACTATCTGCAGTAGTATCATCTGATTGTGGGTAAGGTTTCCCACCGTGGTTTTTCCCCTTACAGGGTTTCCACGTACAAATAATTGTGTTATGTGTTGTGTATGTTATTTGTCTTTCTATTTCATGCATTAAACTTTACCGGTACTGTTATTAACTGTTAAACTGTCTACCAGCATTAAAGTTTGGTTAAGTTATATTTGGATTGAAATTAATAGACAATTGATTCACCCCCCCCTCTCAGTTGCCTCTGAGTCCTAACATATTGTAGCATTCACATGGTTGTTGTTGATTGGATCATTGAACTTGATGAAGCTTTTTGTTGGTTTGAACTTCGCAAACGGTTGTTGAACACTCTCCCCCTTATTACTCGAAGCCATAGGAGTGGATTGCTCCATTTGACTCACAACTAGTTGATAATTGTGGAGTGTTGTGCACAACTGCAGAAAGGAATTAAACTCAGACAAAAGAAGCTTTTCCCTAATATCTTTTTGTAAATTAGAAATGAAAATTCTTTGAATATCATTATCAGGGACATGAAAAGAAATTTGAGCACGCAAATGCTTATATCTACCAATGAAATCAGTCACTTTCTCTTTAACACCTTGTTTACAATGCATTAAATCAGTCAGAGTGATTTTAGGACCAATATTATTTTAAAATTATTGGATGAAATCACTTTCTAGTTGTTGAAAGGAAGTGATAGAATAAGAAGGCAGAGAGCAATACCATTGTCAGGCCTTATCTCTTAATGTTCTTGTAAACAGTTTTGCATGCAATCATTGATCATAAGCAAAATCAGTACATAAGGTTTGGAATGTTTTGACATGCATAAGAGGATCACCTTTTCCATTATAGAGTTCCAATTGAGGGATCTCAACATGTTTAGGTGGCATGGCCTTAACAATGTCAAGAGAAGGTGGGCTTGCAACATCAAAGGTGGGCACACTAAACTTGGATTGACTCATAGAAGCAATTTGTTGTTGTAAGGAAGACACAGTTTGGGCAAGATTGTAAATTGTCATCTTTGTAGAAGAATTGATGTTAGACATAGGTGATTGAGAAGGTGGTGTGATGTTGTTGAAAGAAGGCATGGACTGAGAATAAGGTGGTGGGGCATTATGATAAGTAGGAATTGGTGATGATTGGGTAGGAAAAGGGATACTTAAAGCAAGAATAAAGTTGTTGAAGGGATTGCCCCCTTGTGTCATACTGATTGGTTGAGGAATCGTAGGAATATTCATGGAAGACATAGGTAATGATGAAGGATTAAATGAAAAAGATGAATTGCCCCCATGACCTATGGTTGTAGGAATGACATTTTGAGTTGAAGTAGCCATGATGTTGGATGTGAAAGTAGGAATAATAGTAGTAGGATTTGTTAAAGGAATAGAAGAATTGACTTGTGTTGAAGGTTGTGAGTAACCTAGGGTTTCGGCACAACTCTTGATAGGCTTGACATTAGAATCAACAATATGTGCAATGCCATGCAATATATCGATTCCATTCTTATCACTTTGAAGCATGCATTGAAAACCTTTGATTAATGGAAGAGCTTCACTATTAAGGTATTATTGGGACATCCATTGTTGAAAGCTATCAAATTGATTGTCAAATGTAGAAAGTTGATCTAAAGAAACCCTAGTTAAAGCTTCTTCTTCATCATGAGATCCATCAATGGAGTGAATAGGCACATGATTAGGATGGGAAGAATTAGCATGATCCTCATTAAAAAAGTCACCCAAATTAGGCTCCATCTCCTCGGTAATTAAGCCTTGGGAAGCCTTAATTCTAATGCTTCGTCTAATGGGGATAGGATAGGTAGGACTAATAGTGGTAAAATTCATGCACTAGAGGGAAAATTTGAATTTTGAATTGTAGGATAAATCTTGCAAAAATTGAGTAATGCAAAATTTAAGAAAATAAGAGGAAGGAAATGACAAAATTTCCAAAAATGAAAGGAAAGTGGAATTTTAAAATTAGGACCATGGAAATACCACTTAATTTTAAAATCAGAATTTTTAAAATCAGGGTAGACAATAATTAACCTCTTAATTTAAAAAAAATTCTTGAAAGTTGAAATGTTGAATTTTGAAGGTATTTTTGATTCTAGAGGGTTCAAAAATTGATAAAATCAGTCAATCTTTTGGATTTAAGATAATAAATACAATCATAATAGTCTCCTGAAATTTTGGGAAAAAAGTCGAGGACTGTGGCAGGAACGCACATGGTCCGACCAACTTTTTTCAAAATTTTCAGGGATAGATATTATGATGATTTTAAAGCTAACCCCAAAAAATTGGCAAATTTTACGATCTCTAGATGGGCGAAATGAAGGCACAAAGGTGAAAATAGGGCCCTATTAGGGTTTTGAAGAAAAAGAGGAATTGAAGTGCAATTTTGAAAAGGGTCAAGCCTAATGGATAGGGACACCTTGGAAAATCTTTAGAAATCTGAAGGTAACTGAAATTGATTTGAAATTCACACAAAATCCACTTAATTTTAAAAATTAGTGTTTGATGACCTAACCACTTAATTTTGAAATTTGAATTTTGGGAAAAAGGGAGGAAATTGAAAATTTGAATTGTAGATCTAAAAACAAATCTGAGAACAACTATAAATCTGAAAATTAAATTGAAATCCATTTTTTTTTGCACAAGTTCAAGATGATTTTTGAAAATTAGAGTTTTAACAAATAACCTCTTAATTTTGTAAATTTTAATTTGGAAATTGAACAAGACAATGATGAAATTGAATTTGACAAACAAAGCAATTTTCAAATCTAAAATAACCACAAGTAATTTTTTCAAATCACAAGTTCAATAAATTTAAAAATTAGGTTTTTGAATGAATTAACCACTAAGTTTGTAGAAAGTTGAAACTTGTAAATGAAAAATATGCAATTTTGTTCAAAGGATAGCATGCAAGACGTCAGGTTCACCAAAATGTAATGGTGGGAAAATGATGAGTGATAGATCAAGAGGAAAAATAACCCTTTCCCTCAAAGAGAGATGAGAGTTTCATTATTGATTACCCTTCAAGAACTTTTCACCATTACATTAGGAAGATAAGGGGGAATTCACTAGATCCAATCTCCACACAAATATGATAGATCGAATTCTAAATGAATTAAGGATGTTATGATGGTCCCCTTATTCCTTTGTTTGATTTAGAAAGGAAATTGATTGAATTATGTAGTGCAAAAGTAACAAAGAATCAATTATAACTTGAGATCTGAATATGGGATGAAGCTGTGCACCTGGCTTTGGCAGTAAAATGTTGAGACGAAGTCGCCCTGCAAATTTGACGAAAAGTTGTCCGGACCATGGCGAGAATGTACACGGTCCTCCGAAAAATCCACGAAATGAAAAAGGTTTTTCTGCCTCTGCAAATGAAGTTCGAATCCAAAAGTACAGTTGTGCACTTGCAACCTACACACAGAAAAGAGAGGGAAATATGTTGGGATTGGGGGTTTGCCTTTAGGTCAAACCCCAGTTTTGGAATTAACCAAGTAATGAAAGAAAGTACTTGCAAGTAGATGTAAATGAAAGGCTGAATTGTAAATCACCTCAAGGGAGGTTGTAGTAGCAATGTTGATAGAAATGTTTGTGTGGAATTGAATGTTGAAGGAAATCTCCTCTTCAATGGTTGAATCCTCGACTTGAATGCAACACCTAGCCTTGAAGGGAGACTTGAGAATGCTCAATACTGGAAAAGAATGCTTGAATGCTTGAATGCTTGAACATATCCAACTTTGACCTATCCAACTTATGCAAATGAGAGGACAAATTCCCCTTAAATACATGTTTAAAGGATTTGAATTTCATCACGAGCCGACATCGGGGAGATTTCTCGCTCACTGCACAACCCACAAGACATGCTCTAGAAAGGTCCTTCCCCAAAATAGGGCAGGGACAAGGGCGCCACACCCCTATCTTGGGAGTAAAAGGGTGCCATGCCCCTATCCAAGGGGGGATAGGGGCACCACGCCCCTATCCTACCATTGTCTCTAGAGCAGAGTGATGTAAAAGCCAAGGAAGAAGGTGTTTTCACAAGCCGAGTCACTCTCTGGTCTTCGATCAGGCTGGAGGATTCGAGTTCGCATGCATGAGGACCTAATGTGGTCATAAATTGCTAGGGTCACAATTTTATGACACTACAATTATATATTGTGCACAAAAAGAAGGAAGGAATGAAAAGACAATGCTCCTCAAAACATGTGATGCCAAGGTTCCACTTCCATCACTAGGTTTAGAATATGCCCCTAGTTATAGATAGGACTTGATTTATTATGGGTGAAAGGAAAAGGGGGGAAAGGGGTTTATTATGGATGGTGAACCAATATTAGGTAGATCAATAACAAGCTATGATGGGGATGGATAAGTTTATTATGGAATGACAAGCTATGAGTGTGTGCAAAGTGAAAGGGCAAAATTGAATCTGAAAGGAA
Organism: Cryptomeria japonica; assembly: GCF_030272615.1. Lineage (NCBI taxonomy): Eukaryota > Viridiplantae > Streptophyta > Pinopsida > Cupressales > Cupressaceae > Cryptomeria > Cryptomeria japonica. Next base: position 528,980,168 of record NC_081411.1, read on the forward strand.
AGAGGAGCAAAAGTCTCTACACATGGCGTTCATAACCCAGCTTTCACCTTGGTACTTGCCCAAGATGCCATTGAAGTGGTTTTCACCATTCGATGAATTTATTTCTCTTTTTTTTTTTTTTTTTGTGTCACAACATGCCTATTTGTCAAATTTTCACCATAGTGACGATTTTTTTTTACCTTTTTGATATTTTATTTTTTTTTGTATTTTTTATTAGGATACTCTGAAAAGTTGCGTGTAAACTTGTGACGGTACATGTTGTTGAGAGGATCATCCAATGCTTCTTCTGGTATGAATAAATGATATGCACTTGATCCATAAATTGTTGTGATGACGTAAGGCCCAAGCCAATTTGGTTCAAACTTACCCCTCTTTTCTCTATCCAATTGGTTTTTGGGCTTTTCTCTTAGGACCACGGCACCCACCTCAAATGTGTGAGGTTTCATTATATGATCGTAATTGCGACTCATACATTTATAATATGCTTTCAAGTGATTGAATGAAGTTTGTCAATGCTCGTCTATTAATTCTAAATCTTGCAAGCGAAAGACCCTGTAATATTCATCATTGATAAGATCATGTAATAAGACCCATAAAGATGGTAATTCAACCTCAATGAGAAATATAGCTTCAACACCATAAACAAGTGAGTAGAGAGTAACTCTAGTAGGTGTGCATATACTTGTGTGGTAGGTCCATAGTGCGGGATTAAGTTGGATGTGCCAGTTACGACTAGCGTCATTGACTATCTTTTTACAGATTCTGAAGATAGTTTTATTAGACACCTCATTTTGGCCATTACCTTGAGGGTAAATATGGAGTGGAAAAGAGGTGGTGAATGTGGAATTGGTCACAAATCTCACGAACATCCTAATTATTGAAGGGAGGTCCATTGTCTGTGACGATGGAAATGGGAATACCATATCGGCAAATGATGTAGTTGAAGATAAAAGTTGCGATCTACTTATCGATGACTTATATGAGAGGAACATGCTCAATCCACTTTGTGAAGTAATCAATGGTTGTGATAATGAGTTTATGGTTGTTGGAAGATGGAGAATCATGCCCACGAGATTGACTCCCCATTGATAAAATAGCCATGGAGTAGTGATCGGTTGAAGTTCCTATGCTAGTGCATGAATTAGGTCTCCATGAATTTGATATTTCTTGCATTTTTTGACAAACTGGGATGAGTCTTTTTCCATTGTAGGCCAGTAGTAACTAGTCCTCATAATTTTCTTAGCTAAGGTTTGACCACTAGAGTGAGCCCCACATACACCTTTGTGGACTTCACGTAATGTGATTTGAACTTCGTCACTCTATAAACATCTAAGAAGAGTACCATAGAGACCCCATCAATAGAGTGTGTTGGCTATGATGATGTAATGAGAGGTTTGGCAGATGAAGGTACAATGTTGGTTATTGGAAAGGTCTGGTGGAATGGTATTATCATGAAGGCAGGTGAAAATATCATCATACAAAGGGAAATCAGGACCAACAACACATATTAATTCAGATGGAGTGATCTCATACGTGGGAATCAAAATATTATCCACCAAGAACTCACAATAGGTATCATTTTGTGGCATGTTGATCAAGGAGGAATCGATAGCTATAGCATCTATAGCTTAGTGAGTTTCTCTTGGAATTTGCTCAAAGACTATTTGTGTGAAGTATCTCTTGAAGTCATCAACCATTTTCTTGTAAGGAATTAGCTTTTCATCCTTAGTCTAATAATAATCATTTGTTTGACTAATCACAAGTTGTGAGCCCCCAAAAACATGAAGTTCTTGGATCTTCCATTGAACTGCAATCTATAGACCTATTGTCAGTGCCTCATATTCTATAATATTACTTGTGCAAGGGAATGACAATGGATATGACTTCGAAATAGAATCCCCTTGAGATATAATGAAGAGTATGTATGTTGTTGCTCCAGGCTGAGTATATGAACCATCAAATTATAGTTGCCATAATCTTGATTTTGTCACTATGAAGATGGATTCATCTGGAAATACTGATATGATAGGAGAATCGTCAGTCATTGGTGCATCTGCAAGTTGGTCTGCAATGACTTGTCCTTTGATATCTTTTATGTCTACATATTCAATATCAAATTCAATTAACATCATGAGCCATTTAGCCAGTCTTCCTGTGAGAGTTGCCTTATTGATTAAATACTTAAGTGGATTGATTCTTGCAACGAGCTTTGTTTTATGAGTTAGCATGTAATGAACCAGCTATTAAGCTCATATCCAACCAAGGTACAACTAATGTAGTAAATGGCTTGTTCTTTTCCTTCATGGTCCTGTTCTACCAAAAGTGCCCCCAATATTGTCATTGTTGCTAATATGTAGAGTAATAATGGTTTTCCTTGAATTGGTGGCATAAGCACTGGTGGATTTAAAAGATATTCCTTGAGAATTTGAAAATCTTGTTGACATGTGTCATGTCACTTAGACTTGAAGTTCTTTTGAAGTAGATGCTGGAATGGATGGCACTTATCTACGAGTTGTGTTATGAAACTGTGGATTGATTGGAGCCTTCCTTGCAACGATCTAAGTTGACTGATATTCTTTGAAGGAGGTATCTCTAAGATTGCTCTAACTTTTTCCTAATTTGCTTCAGTTCCTCATTGTGATACATTGTATCCTAGGAGTTTCCCAGAGGTCACCCTAAGGACAAATTTCTTGGGATTCAGTCTAACTTTGCACTTATCCAACCTATCAAAAACAACTGCTAGGAAGTTCAAATGTTATTTCCTTGTAGCTGATTTTCCCAAAACATCATCTTCATAGTCTTCCATGGAAGCATGCATGAGATCATGAAAGATTGTTGTCATCACTCTTCGATATGTGTCACCTGCATTCTTTAATCCAAAGGGCATGATGTTCCAACAAAAGGTACCCCAAGGGCATGTGAATGTTGTCTTGTGTTGATCTTCAGGTGCTACCTTAATCTGATTGTATCTAAATAATCCATCCATGAGTGATAAAATTATGTGGCCTGTTGTGAGATCAGTGATTAAATTATTGTTTGGCAATGCAAAGTCATCTTTGGGACAAGCCTTGTTGATGTTTCTGAAATTGGTGCATATCCTAATGCAATTGTCTAGTTTGTTGGCAGGTGCAAGATTGGAAATCCATTCGAGATAATCAATCGGTCTGATGAAGTCAACATCTAATAATTTTTCAAGCTCAACTTTTACTAGTAATACCACTTGTGGATGCATTTTATGCAATTTCTATTTAATTGGTTTGGTGCTTGGAGTAATGGTCAAGTGATGCATAACCATCAGTATTTAATCCAGACATATCTATGTATGACCATGCAAAATTTATCAGTCTCTCTTTGAAGAAATTTGTGAACTTTTGCCACTCGATTTATGTCAATGATTGTGGAAGAAAGATGTAGTCTGGTACCTCTTATTTCCCAATGTTTGTTTTGATGGTTTCTTCAATCAACATAGGCAACTTTTCCTAATAGGATATCATGGGGAGAGTGTCAAACCTTCCATCCTCTATCACCTCAAAGAGGTTTTCACCATCGGATGCATCCTTTCTTTTTACTTTTTTGGGGTCAAAAAGCATCGCGGTGCAGTTTTTGCTAAGAGACCCATTATTTGTTTTTATTTTAATATTTTTGGGACTGGAAGGTTTGGCACCCTCTCCAAAATATGCCATGTTGTTGAGTTCAATGGTGTATATTGCTTTGTGGTCCCCAACAGGGATATCATCTCTTATTCCAAGGTAGTCAATGACAGCCTCATTATTTTGGAATCTATCTAGTTGTGGAGGTCCTTGTTGGTCCCAGTCAATGAGTTGTGGGTGAACGAAGGGAAGGCCATCTCTATGTTTAAATTCAATGGATGTAAGGGTAAAGACACAATAATATTTTAGGTATATCAATAAATTCATCGGGGTCATCGTTGGCACTCTCCTCATTAGCCTCAATTGTAAACAAATCTAGATTGACATCACTATAAGGACACTCAGCAATGGGAGTTCTCACTTTTCATGGTTTTTGTCTAGAGCATTGATACATAGAGGGTTTTGGATCCCAAAAGGTCTTTATCCATGCTTCTCCGCTATGCTTCTTATATTGGGATGTGTTACTTGATGATGTTTATTGACCAACTTTTAAGATTTCTCTAAATTTCTCTTGTTCATTGGGTTCTCCAGGTTCTTTGAAATTTTCTGCAAGCTCATAGTCACTGGATGATTTGTCTAAACCCCATTCCCATTCATTTAAATCTATGAAATAACACTTTTCTTGTTGTTGGCCATTAGTGGAAGTGGGATGAGTGAGTTATAATCTTGCTTGGGGGTCAAGACCACGTAATCTCAATGGTGCAAAACCAAGTCCTTTTGTGCACTTCTTCTTTGGTACTAACTCTGGTTGTAGTGATTCAACAATACTTTTCTTTTGTAGGTCGAGAGGACCTTTTCCATCATATCCTATATTTTGTAGAAACTTGAAGCCTTTTCTATAGTTTTCAATTGGTATTGTGATGTAGTCTTCATTAGGTTCTTCTTATGATTCCTTATAAAGCATTTTGTAAATATCCTCTTCCCCCATTTCACCCCATTTCTTGAAGGTAGTGGGATCCCATTTTATGATGATTGATGATATTTGATTTGAAGGATTTGATATTCTATAATCTTTGTGAGAGTCTGTTGGTTGTCTTAGATACATGGTTTGATTTAGATTATATTCTCCCATGCCTTTATCCTTGAAATTTCCTTTAAGATCTACTTGCTTGTAAGTGGAAGCTTCCAATGATGTTGGATCAATGTATGTCGAAGATAGAGTAGCCTCTCAGTTTATTGAGACTATTGTCTTTGGTCTTGGTTGAAGGTTGTTGCAATACATGTATGGATTTGGATTACCTTTGACTGCCACTTCAGTTCCATTGTGCATAAATTTGATACATTAGTGATAAGTAGATGGAACTGCTCTCATTTCATGTATCCATGGTCATCCCAAAAGTATATTGTATATAAGATCAAGATCAAGGATTTGGCAAATCACATCCTTCGTCACTAGCCCAACTCTTAGAGGTAGAGTGATTGTTCCTTTTGACGAGCGTTCTTCATCATCATATGCTTTTATAGCTATCTTCTTTCTTGAGTCTGCAATTTGTTCAAAGTATCCCAATTGTATGATAAATTTTCATGTACAGATATTGAGACCTGCTCCTCCATCTATAAAGACTTGTTTTATGTGGTGTTAATGAAGGAAATATTCTATTTGATGTGGCACATTGTATGGTTGGTGTCAAGATATGTCATCTGCTTCAATGAATGAGATGCAATGAGGGGTATAAAGGTGTCCCATCATGGCTTGAAATTGGTCCATGTTCAAAATGGTAGGAACAAATGTCTCTCGCAAGATCTTGTATAAGATAGCCTTATGCAAGGGTGAAAGGTGCAAAAGTTTAAGGATCAAGATAAGCACAGGTGTCTTGCCCAATTGATGTACAAGTTCATAATCAAATTTGGTACATGAGGAAGTTGTTTATTTGGATGAAACACCTTGTAAAGTAACTTTACCCTTCGAGTAATAGTTTTGCATTTAGGGGCTTTGCCTTTGATAGTTATGGTAGACACGTGATGGTCCATTTATGAAATATGGTTGACGGTGTAATCATAGGATGCAGTAGTATAGTTGGCATTGTTGTCTATTGTAGGGGATTTTCCCTTCTCATGTTTTGGAAATAGTTCCTTAAACATTATATTATCCTCATTGGAATTGTGACCATCAACTTCTATTGCACCATTGTCAATAAGATCTTGGATGAGATTCCTCAATCTATGACAATTACTAGTCTTATGACCCTTTCTCTTGTGATATTCACAAAACTTATTGTCATTCCATTGTGAAAGATTTACCTTTGGTTCAAATGGTTGATTATCTAGAAATGTAATGAGCTTATTGGCAACCAATTTATTCAATATGGTTTCGATTGGTGCTCCCAATGGAGTGTACTTATTTTGAGCTCTTGATATACTTTGAGTGTTGGATGAACTAGCATTGGGGAAAGAACTTTAGTTTTACCATATTGGCATCCACTACCCATCATTAACGGTATTCTTGTTTTTGTTCCAAAATCGAGGTTTGTCCTTCCCATTGAAGTCATCTTTGTTATCTTTGAATAGCTTAATGGTGCCTTGCTCAATGAGGAATTTCTCCACTACTAAACCTTTTTCAATAAGCTCTTTGAAAGTAGACAAACAATATTTTATAAGTTCATATCCAATGTATGTGTTCACATTTTGGGTAAACATTTCAACCATTTGTTTTTGTGCAATTTGACAAGCACAATAACTAGCCCAACTTCTCCATCATTGTAAGAATGATGCAAAGGACTCTCTATTTTTTTGCTTTGCATTGCATAAGATAGTCACTGAAACATAAATTTCAATGTTATATGAGAAGTGTTGTATAAAGGCATATCAGTGTATTTTCTAATTTCTATCCAAATTTTGCAAATGTAGAAAGTGACCAGATTTCAATGTTGATTGTTTTGTGGCTAGAAAACACAACAAACGAGAATACACAATTTTTGAAGGTTTTGTTGCCAAAATTTTCAGTGCAATGTATATGTTCAATAGGTCGAATCAACCCAATTTCCATGGGTCTAAACACTTGATTTAAAACACTTCAAGCACTTCTTATCTTAGGGTCAAGGTCTCATGGCGGCAACTTTAGCCCACAACTTGAAATCTTTGTTGACTCAAATGTAGGGACACCTTGAGGGGTGTATACACTATTTTGTCTTTGAATGAAAGGACAAATAAGAGCCTCCAAGATTGGAATGATATCCCAACCACCCCCTCCCCATAAAGCTACAAGTAGCTTATGCTAAGCAGGGGATTTCCATCTTATTCCATGGGAGCCTTATGGTGAGTATCTTGGGGGGAAAAGCAACTATCCCCTTGCACTGAAATTATCACAATGTTCGGACAAAAAAGGGGGTGGGCCACTAATCTAAGGTGTCTAGTAATGTTTCGAGGTATACCGGTGGCTATATGTATGGTGGTTCGCTCAATTAAGAGGCCTCCTAGCCCTTGCAGGTTTTTACACATCATTGTGTGGATTACACATCACACAAATACTAAGGGAGACATCTATGGGTATAACACATCAACACTAGGTGATAAGTGACTTTTGTCGAAAACCAAAATTATTTATATAGCAAAACAAAACAAAGTACCACTTGGGTTGTTCCCTCTCACTTGGCCCTAAGGGCTTCTTGAGAGATAAGCCCTCTAAAAGACAATAATAATTTCTCTTACACCCAAGATCCAATGGAAGGCGAGGTAAGATGATACTTTCATTATCACCTTAGGGTTCTAATCTAAACACAAAGCATGCCAAAAGCACAAGAAATTAAGCAAAGTTAATTTCTCCCTAATGAAAATGATGTGAACCTAATTAGACTAGAAAATAAAGGACAAACACACAACTAAAATACCCCTACAAGCCAATGATTAGTAGTCTCAATGATTACCCCAACCTACAAGCAAACTTGTTAGGTTAATTTTAAAAATCCCAAAACAAAATGTGAATAGGAGCCTTCGACAAGATGATAACAACAACTGCACCACTTTGTTAGGCCACAAGGGGTTACGATAAAAACAAATCAAATGCAAAAGTTGAACTTAGAATGAAAAATAAAAAGCAAATGCAAAAACACAGATGTTGTTATACCTGACATAGACGCAAAAAGACCCAGACTGAGACTTGTCCTACATCCCGCCAAAAATAAAGAGAACATATACGCGATAAAATAGATCGCATACACGACAAGAAATATCACATACGCAACATAAAAGATTAGATACACGACTCTATCAAACGTAGATGTAGATATACTAAACACAGACGCGATAAAAGCTATAAATATTGCCAGATCTGAAAAATCATAGAAGCAGCGATAGTATACTAATATGCACTAAAAGGATACGTACACTTGCCAACAAAGCTTGCGGACGTGATAAGATGATGCACATATGAAATTATGGTAAACTTGCAAAACATAAAACTTGACCAAAAACACGGACGTGACAGAATAATTCGTAAGCGCGATTTCAGCTTGTAATTATCGCTAGTCTTATTTGCAACTCAACAACAAAACTTAAAAATGCAAAATGATGTTAGAAAAAAGAAACTAAGGTCCCACTGAGTGTGACAAAATATATATGGTAAAAATGGAATGACAAACTACTATAAAACCAACAAAGATCCAACCACATAAAAAACCCTAGTTCTACAATGAAAATCTACCATACACCAATGAAGAACCTAAAACATGCAAAATCAACAACATCGAAACATTATACCATTCACATGCTTAATAAGGTTTGATCTCCATTGTTTCCTATCTCCATTAATCTTTTTTGATATGGTTTCTCTCATATTTTACGTGTTTACAAGAGATCAACAAAGAATGAATTGTGGTTGTGTAGACTCTTGAGTGATTGATCGCATGAAGATTGATTAATTGTTGATTAGGGTATTAGGGTTAGGAAAGGATGAAGGAATCCTCTTATATAGAGAACACCTTAGAAAATGGAGGGATAGAATTAAGAGGTGAAAGGATAAATGGTTGGCTAGGATTAAAGGGTAGGTAGGGAAAATGATAAAATATTAGAGAGGTGGTTAAAGGCAAATTAAGAGACGAATGACAAGTGTCATGAAGAGATAAAGCTAATGAACTAATTAAATAAATAAAGATCTACTTAATTAATATAAGAAGTGGGACCAATTAAATAAATAAGATATTTAAGGACAATTTTAGGTGTCTACATAAAACATTCAATTAAACATATCTCAGTTATCCATAGGCAAACCTATATACTTCTTTGTGTTATTTTGATAAGATGCCCTATAAAATATTTACAAATAATATTACTATCCTCTAGTAGACAAACTAGTCAAAACTAATACTTAAATTAGAAAATGTGACCAATAAGATCAATAAGATCATCATGGAAAATTCAATGTTCATGGAGACATTCAAAAGATGTCAAATCTGGACAATGAATGCTACTTTAAGATTACAATGTTGCATTGTACTCATTTGGGCAAGACTTGGAAAATTACAATACTAAATTGTCTTAAATCCATTGTTGGGATGAAATCTAAGGTTTCCTAACCCTCTCTCATTTGTTTCATCTTTGCCTCTTTTTCCCCATAGTTTCTAATTGAAAATTGGGATATATGTCTTTCAACACCATCAAGCAATCTTGGAAGGAAAATCAAGGTTGTTTGTAATTCCATAAGCTACCCATGTTTGCTTGCATAATTTCCACATGGCCATGCACTTGAAACCATGTCCTTTACATCAACAACCGTATACCTTTTGTACACAAATCATGTCCCTAAGGTTCCACATGTGCCAAGATGCATTTTAAAATATTCCCATATCTAATACCTCTATTTTGAGACTAGTAATGACATCTTATCTTGTGCAAGGACATAGATAAAGCTCTTTCTCAAATTAACAGTTTTTAATATTTCACATGCCAAAGGGGAAAGAAGGTGAAAAATACCTCAAAATACTGACAAGATGAAGAAATTAGAAATCCTAACAAGGTGTGGCATTCTAAATTGTACACCCGTAATTAGGGTTGTCCAATTCCACGCTTAGGTTACCACCCACCTTAGTGTGTCCCATTGCATTTATAAGGCTCCTTTAGGCATTTAATTATTAATTTAATTAAATATAAAGTCCTCTCTCATCAATTCACATATTATAAAATTGGGCCCTTAACCCGAGGTGTGCCCCTTTTTATTTTATTTTAATTAATCCTAATAAAGTCTTATTTCTTATATTCAAGGCTCAATTTGGCATATCTAAACACCTTGGATTGTCACAGCGAGTTGGATTTAGCATTAGAATCATGATAGCTTACATCCCTTGAAATTTGAAAAAAGTAGTCAGGACCGTGCCACCCACCATTATGGTCCCACGTTTTTTTCCTCAAATTTTGGGAGGATGATTGGGTGGTCTTATCATATTAAAATTTAGCTATGTGCAAAAATATATCAATTTAAAGTCAACCTAAAGGTGATTTTAATTATGATATCCCTATATAAGGCATCTCTCTCAATTTTATTTATTTTTGATCGATTAATGGTATTTTATTGTTAATAATAGAGAATTACATCATCGGTATATAGAGAAAAGTTTGTATCATCCATACAAAATTTATAGAGTCTGTATTGTGTGTCCCCTCCTATGAAAATGCTAAATTAGAATGGAGTTGATCTCCCTCCTTCAACATACAATAGATAAACCTTTACAAAATATTCGACCGAGATGAAACAAAAAATGAAATATGCACTTTACTCCACAACAATGATCTCCTTGTCTTTCCCATTCGCATCCCTACTAAGCTCCATTCCTTCTTTTGAGTCTTTGATATCATCATTGTCTTCAGGCGTAAATCCAATCCACATGGTTCGTTTGTATTGGTTCTTCTTCAAACTCCTCAGACACTCGTAGCTGCGTTTGGAGGATGGCGTCTTGCTAGAGTGTGAAGATTTCATCTCATATGGTCCCCATTTCCCCAGCCGCAGTCTCAGTTCTTGCCTTTAACACGCTTTCAAATATTCCACCCCATGCATGCCAACCTGTGTTGAGGCACGAAAAACTTCTTTATTTTAGTTCACGCTCCATAGGAGATATGGGCACAAAGGGGGCCAAAATTTACTCACATGGATCCAACACCCATTCGAGCACACGAAGCCAACTCCCATCGCATGTCATTCTCAAAAAACTATCAATACCACCATGCCACTCCTCTTGTACATAGCCACGCACAAGCCACTCCACCTACTCCTTGTCCTCGAGTTCAAAACACTATACCGTGAACATGGATGCAATTTCCACATTGGTTCGGTACTTGAATTGTGCCCACAAATATTCATCCCCGAAGTCAATCTTGGCTTAGTTGAGGAAATACTTCTCCTCAAAATGAAATATGTTCACCAACCTTTCATTAGAGATATACCCCTAAAAAGACATCATTGATCTCAAAGCTTGCAATGAAAAATTGGGCTCCATTCACCCGAGTTGTAATGTCTCAGTGTCAAGAGAAGGCTTGCAACCTATGTTGAAATTGTTTCCCTTTCGTTCTTCTCTTTCACTCTTAACTTTGACTTGTGAAAGATGCAAGTCTTTATTAATATCCCTGACATTTGTTGTGAAGATATTAACGTGCTCAGCCCTTCGAAAATAGCAAAGTTTAATAGGCTTGACATTGTTATGGTTTCGCACGTGGGAGGTACATGCTTGCGTTGTTAGTTTGTTCAATTGTGGTCATTCCCACACTTTTGCCAACTAGCCCAAGAGATTTCGAGAAATTTGCTATCTTTTCACTCATCCATTGTGATCTATTGTCGTATGAACTTTGAACTAAATTAGCTTCTCTTGGGCAACTTGACTTAATTGAACCATTATGCCACCCAATCTTTCCAATCTAGACAATTTTGAATAACTCCAAAGTAGAGCTATTAGGGAGGTAGTTTCCTACAGTTAAATCGACAGATTGTAAGACAAAGGATTGGTTAGTGCACAAATGAACCTCTTTATTACCTTCTCTGAGAACATGAGACACTTTCAAACCCTGAAAAGAGTTGAGGTGATTTTTAATCCATTGAATGTCATTGTCAATCTTCTAATTTTGAGCTTCTCCCTTGATAATGGCCTAGGTTATGATTTGAGAGTCTCCTTCTAGCTAGACTTTTGACACACCTATCCTAATAGCCAATTGAACCACCAAGAAAGCCACCTTTTCCTTAGCTTCATTGTTGATGCCTGGTGTCAATTGTTGTTTACACTTAGCAACGACAATACCATTGTGATCCTTGGCTATACATCCTGCATTAGAAGGTCACTAGTTTCCCTGAGATGCCCCATCAAAGTTAATTTTTACCCATCCTAGTTTCGATGGATGCTAATGAGACATCCTTATTGCTGGAAGAAAAGGATTAGACCTTTCAGACCCATTAACGAGACTCAATTCATTTTTCAATAACTACACTTTATGCAAACATTATCATTAATTCAAGAGAAGATTTGATTCAAACCGAAGCAAACTACATCAAGGCATCTTCAACTTATGTTTCAATTAGGATTTCATGATGGATTTTGTGTGATTTATCATTGCATCAACACATGAAGGACTTATCCTAAGAGCATTGCCTCACCTATTGAAGATATAATCATCTACATTCAAGCATTTCAATCCCTTGCCTTCAAAAGGCAAGATTATCCATTTCAATTAAAGTTCAATTTCTATTTCAATTAGGTTTGATTCCAAATCCAAGGTTTGACCTAGGTAAACCCCTATCCACAACACAATTTCCCTTCTTTTGGTATGTAGGTGCCATATTTGGGAGTCGTGCACGTGGAAAAGGACAAAGGAGATTGAGACAAAGTGAACTGCCTTTTCCAGAAGTTCTAGAGACACCTCTAGACCAGGGTGTTGCAGAGAGACCGAGGTGCACACGGATGACCAGGGCGCCCATCGTCTTGGTTCCGACAATTTTTCCCAAATTTCTAAGTACAAGCTTCGATCCTTTCCTCCTACTCGGATCTCAACTTACATCTCTAGTCGATTTTGCAACACTTTTTTTATCATTTCATTTCAATTTCTCATTGTTTGTTATAGATTTAACATTTGAAATTCAAAACTTAATTCAAGCAAAATTTCATCTCAAACAAAAGGAGAAATAGGACCTCAATCAACATTCAACCCTCTTCTTATATAATTGAGGTTGTATCTATTGAGTTCATACTTCTTTTAATGTAATGTTTGTGAAAGTTAGGCCATTTCTTAGTTTACAAAGCATAACTTGTGAAACCATAATTTTCCACCCATTACATTTTGGTGAACCTGACTTTTCTTATACTTGCATATTTCTAATTTTGAGTTTTTAGATCTAATTTCTAGATTTAGGGCAAATGCACCAAGATGGGGGACCAAAAAGATGCCAAAATTATTTTTGGCCCCCATTAAGCCTTTTTGCGCATGCCAAATAAGGCACGCACCAAATAGGTTTGGTGTGCCAAACCTAAGGTTTGGGCATCCCTAATGTATTTGATGTGCGCCAAATAAGGCATGCACCAAATGCATTTGCATTTTGGAAAGTGCATCTTGAATTTTGAAACTACAAATTTTCCTTCTCTGTCACTTCCTCTATCTTTGAATATATACATAAAATATAGGGCGCACGCCAAATGCATTTGCATTTTGGAAAGTGCATCTTGAATTTTGAAACTACAAATTTTCCTTCTCTGTCACTTCGTCTATCTTTGAATATATAAATAAAATATAATATTTAAGTATAAGTAACATTTCTATTTGTCTTTTTCCTTTCTTATACTTTAAGTTATATTTTATGTATAGATTGTCAGGATGTTTGAGAGCGGTTTCAGATCTCTAGGAGTTATAATGCAGATTCTAGTTTTTAGAGAATTCACATAAATTTTAGACTTGGTTAAATTTCAGTTCAGCATGCTCATATCAACATTCTCTCTCTAGTCTCTCCTCTTTCCCTACGTTCCCCCCCTCTCTCTCTCTCACTCTCCCTCCATCCATCTCTTCACCTCTCTCTCTCTCCATCTTTGTGACAAAAAGAAAGGCAAATACCAAGAAGAGAGAGAGAGAGAGAGAGAGAGAGAGAGAGAGAGAGAGAGTCGATGTGAAAGAAAGAGGGAGAGAGGAAGGAATGGGTTGAGGGTGAGACATATGAGAGAGAGATCAAGTGGGATAGATTGAGGGAGGAAGGGAGGGGTTGATGGAAATAGAGGGATATATAAGGGAGAGAGGGAGGAAGGGATGGATAGAGAGGGAGAGATCCAAGGGAGAGAGAGATGTGGAGGGATATGTTGAGGCAAAGAGAGAGCCCAAGTGAGAGAGATGGATGAAGGGAGGTAGTAGTTGATGAAAAGAGAGGGAGATACCTAAGAGAGAGTGAGAAAGAGAGAGAGAGAGAGAGAGAGAGAGAGAGAGAGAGAGAGAGAGAGAGAGAGAGAGAGAGAGAGAGAGGAGAGAGGAGAGAGAGAGAGAGAGAGAGAGAGAGAGCCCTAGTAAACAAGAGAGGGAGGAAGGTAGAGGTTGAGGGAGAGGGAGAGAGTGAGATAGAGTGAGAGAGATGAATGTGTCAAGAAAGAGAAGGAGAGACTTGAGAAAGAGGGAGATCAATTGGGAGAGATGGAGGGAGGAAGGGAGGGGTTTATGGAAAGAGAGGGATATACTAAGAAGAGATCCCGAAGAGAGAGCCTAAGTGAGAGAGGGGGGGAGAGAGAGATATAGGAAGGTAGGGGTTTGAGAAAAAAGAGAGGGAGATCATTGAGAGAGAGATAGACCCTACCTTCCTCCCTCCTTCTCTACCACTTGAGATCTCTCTCTCTCTTTCCCCCTCCCTCAACCTCTCACTCCTTCCATCTCTCTCACTTCAACCTTTGTCTCTCTCCTTCTCAATACCTCCCTCTCTCTCAACCCTTCCCCTCCTCCCACTCTCTCACTTGGGCTCTCTCTGGTATCCTACTCATTTTATATCCCTTCCTCCCTCTCCCTTAGGCTCTATCTCTCTCTCTCTCTCACTTAGGTCTCTCTCTCTTAGGTTAATCTTGGGAGGGAGAGAGGGGAGAGTGAAGAGAGAGGGTGGGGGAAGGAGAGAGGGAAAGAGATGGAGAGATACTTAAGAGAGAGAAAGAGAGGGTGAGGGGAAGAGATAATTAGGAGAGAAAGAAAAGAGTGTTAGAGGGAGAGGGAGAGAGAGAGGGGGGGGATGGTGCAGGGGAGAGATAGGAAGAGGGAGAGAATAAGAGAAAGACACCTGAGAGAGAGAGGCAGAGGGAGAGAATGGGAGAGAGGGATAGAGGGGAGAGAAGGGGAGAGGAAAATAATGCGAGGGAGAGAGAGGGAGAGTGAAGATAGAGGATGAGGGAGGGAGGGAGGGAGGGAGGGAGAGAAGGGGAGAGGGAGGGAGATACTTGAGAGAGAGAGAGAGAGAGAGAGAGGAGAGAGAGAGGAGAGAGAGAGAGAGAGAGAGAGAGAGAGAGAGAGAGAGAGAGAGAGAGATATCTAAGAAAAAGAGAAATGGAGGGGGAGGGAGAGAATGGGAGAGAGAGACACTTGAGAGAGAGAGGGTAAAAAGGGAGGGTGAGGAGAAGGGATAGAGTGAAAGAGAGAAAAGAGAGAGATAGAGAGAGGGAGACTTGAGAGGGAAAGATGGAAATAGAGAGGGAAATAGGGAGAGATGGAAAGAGGGAAAGAGAGAGAGAGAGAAATGGGGGAGGGGAAAGAGAGAGAGAGAGAGAGAGTTGAGAGATAAAGAGAAAGGGATGGGGAGGGATGGGTCATATGGTGTCCTTAGGGGTCATATGGTGTTCTAGCACATGTGTGAGCCTTTAGGACCCCATATGACTCTCTAACCACACCATATGAACCCCTTAGGACAATATGATGTCCTAATGGGTCATATGGTGTCTAAAGGTTTCATATGGTGTTCTAACACATGTGTGGGCCCTTAGGACCCCATATGACTCCTAACGACACCATATGACCCCTTTTTATCATCCTAGTACACTACATGATCCCTTAGGACAATATGATGTCCTAATAGGCCATATGGTGTCCTAAGAGGTCATATGGTGTTCTAGCACATGTGTGGACCCCTTAGGAACCCGTATGACCCCCTAACGACACCATATGACCCCTTAGGACAATATGATGTCCTAATGGGTCATATGGTGTCCTGAGGTGTCATTTGGTGTTCTAACACGTGTGTGAGCCCTTAGGACCCTATATGACCCCTAACGACACCATATGATACCTTCATTAACAATCTATTCTAGTGTGGGAGAGAGAGGGTGAGAGAGAGGGAGAGGTGAGAGATAGGATGGGGGAGGGAGAAAGAGAGGGGGGAGGGAAACAATGGGAGGGGGGAGAGGGAGAGGGAAGGAGATAGGATAGGGGAGGGGGGGAGAGCAAGAGAGGGTGAGAGAGAGAGGGTGAGAGAGAGAGGGAGAGGTAAGAGATTGAATGGGAGAGGGAGAAAGAGAGAGGGGGGGAGGGAAAATAATGGGGAGGAAGAGAGGGAGAGGGACACCATATGACCCCCTAATGACACCATGTGACCCCCTCATGACACCATATGACCCCTTAGGACAATATGATGTCTTAATGGATCATATGGTGTCTTAAGGGGTCATATGGTGTCCTAAGGGGTCATATGGTCTTCTAACACATGTTTGGCCCCTTAGGACCCCATATGACCCCTTAGGACACCATATGACCCCTTTTAACATCCTAGTACATGTCATGACCCCTTATGGACACCATATGACCCATTAGGACAATGCGGTATCCTAATGGATCATATGGTGTTCTAACACATGTGTGGTCTCTTAGGACCCCATATGACCCCTAACAACACCATATGACCCCTCGGGACACCATATGACCCCTTAGGACAACATAGGACCCCCTTAGGGACAATATGATGTCCTAATGGGTCATATGGTGTCTTAAGGGGTCATATGATGTCCTAAGGGGTCACATGGTGTCCTAACACATGCCTGGCCCCTTGGGACCCCATATGACCCCTTAGGACACCATATGACCCCTTTTAACATCCTAGTACACAACATGGCCCCCTATGACACCATATGACCCCTTAGGACAATATGATGTCTCGATGGGTCATATGGTGTCATATGATTTTCTAACATGTGTGGGCCCTTAGGACCCCATATGACCCCTAACGACACCATGTGACCCCTCCTGACACCATATGACCCCTTAGGACAATATGATGTCCTAATGGATCATGTGGTGTTTTAAGGGGTCATATGGTGTCGTAAGGGGTCATATGGTGTTCTAACACATGCTTGGCCCCTTAGGACCCCATATTACCTCTAACGACATCATATGATCCCTCAGGACACCATATGACCCCTTAGGACAACATATGACCCCTTGGGACAATATGATGTCCTAATGGTGTCCTAAGGGGTCACGTGGTGTTCTAAAACATGTGTGGCTCCTCAAGACCCCTTATGAGCCCTAACGACACCATGTGACACAATATGACCCCTCAAGACAATATGATGTCCTAATGGGTCACAAGGTGTCTTAAGGGGTCATACGGTGTCCTAAGGGGTCATATGATCTTCCAACACATGACTAGACCCCATATGACCCTTAGGATACCATACGACCCCTTATAACACCATATGACCCCTTAGGACAAATATGATGTCCTAATGGGTCATATGGTGTCCTAAGGGGTCATATGGTGTTCTAACACATGTGTGGGCCCTTAGGACCCCATATGACCCCTAACAACACCATATGACCCCTAACAACACCATGTGACACCTTAGGACACCATATTATGTTTTTATGGTGTCTTAAGGAGTCACATGGTGTTCTAACACATGCATTGCCCCTTAAGACTCCATATGACCCCTAACGACACCATGTGCCCCCTAAGACACCATATGACCCCTTTATGACACCATATGACCCCTTAGGACAATGTGATGTCCTAATGTGTCATATGGTTTCATAAGGGGACATATGGTGTTCTAACACGTGTGGGCCCTGAGGACACCATATGACCCCTTAGGACAATATGATGTCCTAATGGGTCATGTGGTGTCTTAAGGGGTCATATGGTGTTCTAACACATGCCTGGACCCTTGGGACCCCATATGACTCTTAACAACACATTTTGACCCCTTAGGACACCATATGACGCCTTAGGACAATATTTGACCCCTTAGGACAATATGATGTCCTAATGGGTCATATGGTGTCCTAAGGAGTCATATGGTGTTCTAACACATGTGTGGCCCCTTAGGACACCATATGACCCTAAAGAGGTAGGGAGGGGGAAGAGAGAGGGAGAGATAATCAGAAAGGGAGAGAGGGAGAGATATACACTTGAGAGAGGAGAGTGAGATAGTGAGATAGAGGTTGAGAGGGAGAGACTTAAGAGATAAAGAGAGAGAGAGAGAGAGAGAGAGAGAGAGAGAGAGAGAGAGAGAGAGAGGGATGGGGGGGAAATAATGGGATAGAGACACCTAAGAGGGGCAAAGAGAGAGATAGGGAGTGGGGGAGATATAGAGAGACCTCAGAGTTGGATGGAGGGATTGTGTGAGAGAGAAAGACCTAAGAGGTGGAGGGAGGGAAGGTGAGAGAGATACCTAGGAGGTGGATGGAGGGATGGGTGTGTGTGTGTGTGTGTGTGTGTGTGTGTGTGTGTGTGTGTGTGTGTGTGTGTGTGTGAGAGAGAGAGAGAGAGAGAGAGAGAGAGAGAGAGAAGGATGGACAGATAATACAAGAGACTAGAGGGAGAGAAGGATGGACGGATAATAAAAGAGACTAGAGAGAGAGGTGAAGTGAGGGAGAGAGGGAGAAAGAGATATAATGAGAAAGGGAGAGAAGAGAGAGAGAGAGAGAGAGAGAGGAGAGAGAGAGAGAGAGAGAGAGAGAGAGAGAGAGAGAGAGAGAGAGAGAGAGAGGAGCAAAGTGAGATAGAGAGATAAAGGTTGTGAGAGAGAGAGAGAGAGAGAGACTGAGACGAAGAGAGGGAAAAAGAGTTAGAGGGAAAGAGAGAGAGGAGCGAGAGAAAGAGAAAGGGAGCAAGAGGGAGAGAAAGAGAAAGGGAGATAAAGGGAAAGAAAGACTTGAGAGAGGAAGAGAAGAGGAGGCAGAAGGAGAGGAAGAGAAAGGGAGGGGGAGAAAGAGGGAGAGAATGGGAGAGAGCAAGAGATAGAGATACTTGAGAGAGGGAGAGAAAGAGAGAGCCCAAGTGAATGAGGGAAAGAGAGGGATAGACGAGAGAGAGAGAGAGAGAGAGAGAGAGAGAGAGAGAGAGAGAGAGAGAGAGAGAGAGAGAGAGAGAGGGAGAGACCTAAGAGAAAGAGAGAGAGAGAGAGAGGGAGAGACCTAAGAGAAAGAGAGAGAGAGGTAGGGGTTAAGGAAGAGAGAGGGGGAATGCAGGGAAGAGACCAAAGAGATAATGCTGATACGAGCATGTTGATTACTGAAATTTGAAATTTGACTAAGTCTGAAATTTATATGAATACTCAAAAAACTAGAATCTACATTATAACTCCTAGAGATCTCGAACCACTCTCAAACATCCTGACAATATATGCATAAAATATAACTTAAAGTATAAGAAAGAAAAAAAACAAATAAAAATGTAACTTATACTTAAATGTTATATTTTATGTATATATTGCAAGAGAGAGAACACTTTGTGCTTCCTAGCATGAAAAATTGCTATGAAAATCATTTGGTGTGCGCTAGATGAATTTTTGAATTTTTTTCATTTGGCGAGCGCCAAATGTGGTGAATTGGTAAAAACCAAGCCAAAGGCCTGGGTTTGCCTTGGGTATCCAATCCAAATGCTTAGATGCCCTTCGCAAGCCTAAGACATGTTTTCCAGCAAGTGTTGAAAATTTTCTTACTTTTTTGTTCGTGCTCTCCATTAGGTTTGCATGTGTTTCAATGAAATAAAAAAAAAAAAACCACACAAACGTCAAGCTCTCTCTTAGCTATCCAACCATATAATTCTTTTCAAATTTTGATAATGTTAAGGTCTTCATCCATAATTTCTTTTGTTAGTGTGTTGATTTTTTATCAAAATTCAACATGTCGTATTTCGGCCATAGATTTTTACTCCTTTATCCAAATTTGAAAAAAAAAAAACTTTTTCAGAAACTAAACTCCATTCTACACAATGAAAAAAAAATGATTTTTTATTAGTTTTCACAAATTTTTAGGGGGAGCATGCTCAAATTTTATTAAAAAACTAGTGTCCACTTCGAAAATTGGTAAAAAATCATATATTCATTAAAACATTAGCCGAAAAATCTAGCATAAACTACACATTGTTAGCTAATTTCTCACCAGAGCAATTTTAAAAATTTCAAAAAAAAGTTGACATTTTAGGGGAGCACACCAAGTGTTGTGTTATTTTTTTCGGAAAAAACAACACCACTTTGTGTGCTCCCCTTTTTGAAACTCTTAATCTCCACCATTTTCAAAAAAAATTATTAGTTTAGAAAGTAGACTCGAAGCACTACAACTCTTGTTCTTACTGCATCCTCATATTTTGAGTGTAACTATCTTCATTTTCTTGTTGAAGTTCAAACTTTGCTGATTTCAGAAAATTAGTGGCATCTTAAGACCCCTTTTTGGTCCCCCATCTTTATGCACTTTCCCTTTAGATACTTTCATTTCATAGCTTTCTTTAACATAAAAATACAAAAAAAAACTTGTTTTATGCACTTTGTGTGTTTGCATGCTTTAGCTCATTTCATTGCAATAGTTAGTATTTCTTTTCAAAATGTCAAATTACTCTTTACAAGACTATCGTTCTTTTGACAATCCATTTGCTTATAATGACTATCCTTTCAAAGAAGTATATAGTAGAAAAGAACTTGAGGAGGCTCTTGATGGTTTCCTTCATCCTTAGTCTTCTAAACCATCCTTTTGCCAAAGGTTAATCAACACAATGTGTAAACCATTTAGTAGTGGTGACCTTGAGATGATGGATTAAACTCTTGATGACTTCATCCTTCCCTCTAAAACATCCTCTAAATCTCCAAAAACTCACAAGGATATTATCATGCATGACAATTCGCTTTATGAACCTTTACCTTCTATCAATCCTATTTATGAAGAAGCTTTTGTGATGAAAGATGTTGATGTGGTTGACAATCCTCTTTATCAAGCTCTAACTTTTAGAGACGATGCCTTAAAAAACCATGATAAATCCTCTCTTAAATATTCTCTTGTTCATGAGGATACTTTGGTGAAAGTAAAGGTTATTAACACTTGTTTTACAACTCTTCCTCCCAAGGATGAAGTTTTGAAAATTGATGTTGATCTTTCTCATAAAATATGTCTCTCCCATAAAAATATATTAGAGCAAGAGGATGATATCATAAACACTTTCCTTGATGTCACTTTACCTTCCATACATGGTATCTCTCTTAAAGAAGAAGTGTTGATGGACATTTATTTACCCTCTCCCAAATTTGGTTCTACCAATGAGGGCACATTGTTTCAAGAAGAGGTTATGAGCACTCCTTTCAAAGATCTCCCTGTCAAGGATGAATCTTTGAAGAATGATGTTTTTTTCTAAAATGTACTTCCCCCATGAGGATCATTTGGTGCAAGTGGATGATAATGTAGCTACCTTTCCAAGTGATATTGTATCTTCTTTTCATTTCAATGGATTCCCTACTAGAAATGAAGCATTAATGAGTCATGTTAGTCATTCTCCTAAAGCTTGTCTTGCCCATAAAGATACTTTGGTGCAAGGGGATGAAATCATTAGCATTACCCATAAAGATACTTTGGTGCAAGAGGATGAAATCATTAGCAATTTCCTTGATGCTCTCCCTTCTAAAGATGTATCCTTGGAAAAAAAAGAGATTAATCAAGTCAATACCATTCATGTTCTTAGTTATGAGAAGCCTAAACCCAAGGAACCTCCCAATATCCTAAAAGTTGCAAAATACATATGCGAAAGAGGTGATGGTTCTGAAATACATCAAACATTTAATGCTTGTGTCAAAAAGAAAGATCCCAATGTCCTTCTCACTTCTCTTTCTTCACCTTCTCACCCTAAGAAACACGCTGATAAGGATCTTGTTGAGAAACTCCATGATATCTTAGGAAAGATCTCCCTTTGGGACTTGATTCAAACTCTCCTTTCATACCATAGGTTGATCCAAGAAGCCTTTCATAAAGTGGTTCCTCATCCTTCTTGTAACCAAATGACATCACATTCTCTCGAGATTAATTACCTTATATAGAGGATAAAAATAGAGATGACCCCCTTATGATTACTCCTTGCATTTATGAACAAAATATAAGAGATACTTTAATCGATAATGGGTCAGCACTTAACATTTGTTGTGTTTACTTATTAGACAAGATAAATTGGGATTATTCTTTTATTCAACTCGATCCTGTTTGTGTTCATGGCTTTGATAATGTTACTAAATATTAACTTGGTATAGTCATATTACCTATCAAAGTAGGACCCATGACTTTACCTACTCCTATTCATGTCATGCCAAACCATCTTAATTATAACCTGCTTCTAGGTAGACCATGGATTCATGCTATGAAAGCGGTCCCTCCTACTCTTCATCGCATAATCAAATTCATATATAACAATGAAATGCACACAGTCAAGGTTGATCCTAATCCTTATGATTATGTTCATGATGAAGTAGGATGCACTTCTCCCTTTAATACCATGATTCCTTCAACAAAACAATCTCCTATCAATAACATTTCCTTAATAAATAATTGGGGTACATTAGACTTTATACCTTCCTTTAATGGGTATAAGATCCCTCAGCCTAAGAAGGAAGCCTTGAAGGAGCCTTGCATGTCATTTATCTAAACTTCTTCTAAATAAATTCCCACCTCTCCTTCCAACACATGTCTTGATGATGGTGAGGGCTCTTTAGATTTTTACATTAGGAATTAACCCTCTCCTCTAGACATTTCAACACATATATTTGATTTTACACATGGATACAATGGACACGGTTTAGGATGTATGCAACAAATTTTTGATGGTCATGAGAAATCTACAGAAGGTATAGGTTTCCAAAGTCCCCCTTTGTCGACATCCCCTTCCCTATTGCCTAATACATCTATGTCTTCTTACAACTTCTCATCACAAAAAGAGATTATCTTGTACGGGCTTCATAAAGCCAACTTGATTACTCTCCCTTTAAAGAATCAAAGAAAGAATCATAAAAAAAATCAATACAATCCTTATTTTTGCAAGTATCATCAAATCCTTGGCCATGCCACTAATGAATGTCATGATTTAGCAGATAAAATTCAACAAATTATTGTAATTGGTACAATTTCAAGTGCAATCATACTTTGGTAGCAACATAATAGTATTTTTACTCTTGTCTCCATGCTTGGGGGGAAATAATAGCCTTTCAATCATCCTTTCTTTCCAAGGATTCACTTCCCCTTTATGAAGTGGTGCCTTTATTAAGGATCTCTTATCGATTGTGGAGGTGTATATCCCTATCGAGGATCTCCTTCGTCTTATTGGAACAAGTATCCCTAATGAAGATCTTATCCTTGCCTTATAAGTGCATATTCTTAATTGGACCTCTTCCTTAATGTTGAAGGTCTGTAATCACCCATCAAATTCTTCAATTCATTGAGTTGTATCTTTTATAACGAACCCTTCTACATTGTGACATACATTCCTATTGAGGATCTTTTCGTTATCTTAGAAGTGTTTCTTTTATAAATGATCTCTCTTTGGTTTCCTTGTCTCCATGCTTTGGGGGCAAGAATAATATTTCAATTATCTCTTTTTTTCCAAAGATTGCCTTTTTCCTTTGTTGAGTTGCATCTTTCATAATTTTATGTTGTTTCTTGCATAGAATTATTCTTCATGTGAGCACATCTGTGTTCCTTGGTGTAGGATCTATTCTTTGTTTGAAGTGGTGCATCTCTTATGAATAATCTCTCCTTAGTGAAAGTTTCCAATCCCAAGAATCCACTTTTTCCTAAACATTGGAGAAGGTGTGTATTCTTAGTCCTTTTCTTCTTCCAATATGTCAACCTTATTAAGGATCTCCTCTACTCTTGGAGGTAGATATCTTTATCCAAAGTTCTCTTCCTCTTTTGTTAATCATGTATCCCTCAAAAGGACCACTTTACATTTGTTGCAAGATATATATTCTACAATTATCTCTTCCTTGCTCAAAGAAACAAATCCTACTTAGGAATCTTTCTTTCTAGCTTGGAATGCATGCATTATTAATTAGCATATATCTCGTTGGTGTTGAAGGTGGGTGTCCATGTTTCTATCTACCTTAATACATCAACATAGG
This sequence comes from Cryptomeria japonica, assembly GCF_030272615.1. Classification (NCBI taxonomy): domain Eukaryota; kingdom Viridiplantae; phylum Streptophyta; class Pinopsida; order Cupressales; family Cupressaceae; genus Cryptomeria; species Cryptomeria japonica. Next base: position 529,004,097 of record NC_081411.1, read on the forward strand.
ATTATGTTGATGTTTGACCTCACAACTGGAATGGTAACTAGGTAATAAAACACAATGCAGAGATTGAATATTCTTAAATAGCTAACTTTTCATGTGGCAAAGGCTCATTTAGTTATCAACCAGGGACGTAAATTTGAAATGGGTCAGCATTGTATGTACACCAAGTTCATATTGCAACCATCCTATATTACTGCAGGAAAGTAAATTCTTCTTAAAGTAAACACACAGAATCTCAAATGAACTAATACTTTAATCTTACAACCGAAAAATACTTTAAACAACTACTGTTAAATGATAAAGTTCTGGCGGGCAGCAGGAACTACTCTGCTACTGTGGCCGCAGGAACAAACAACTGCAAAAACAACTGCTACAAAAGTATGAAATTAACTGAAACATACAAAGGATTACTCACCAAGTGGGGCCCCTTGAGTGAGTATCTCCAAAACTTCAGATTACAATTATCTAATTATTCAAAATCGCATTGATCTCTTTATTTCATCTTGACTGAAAAATACATAAACAATACCAGAAGACTGTGTATTACAAAATACTATGGTTGTTCTCTGCTATCCCCGAGAGGAGAGAGATCCCTTTATTTATAAGAAAACTTATAACAAACTTCTAACTGATCGACCATGTTCCTACGGAATAGGTGAACAAGATTTATTAACAAGAGAATAAGTCAGTGCAGGACAACAAAACAACATCTGTCCTGCAGCTGAGAAAATGGCGGACTTTGCGAGAGGAGGGGAGCGGCGAGTGGGAAATTAAAATTTCAAACATGGGGATGGCGGACTTTCTACGACTGGTGCTGGAGATCATGCAGGTTCCTAGGCATCCCAGGGTACTAAGGGGGACAAGGCGACAATCAAATCGGTGGAAGATAAAGATTCCAAAGTTGGGGACCCGCATGATAGAGGTAAAGTAAAGAAATGGATGTCTCTATTTGGAGTCAAGCCTTCGGTGCAATCTGGACTTCTGGAAGTTAAAAATCTTTCTGATCCAGCGATAAGGGTTTTTGTTATATTTGTGCCGGATAAGCTAGTTGATTTCTCTATTTCTAGCCTGGCTATGACTTTGGTTGGATGTTTTGCCAGTTTTAGACCTAACATCGATGTCGTAAGGAACTTTATAAAGATAAAATGGGTTCTCAAAGGCCAAGTGGATGTGGCAGCTTTGCCTAGGGGTTTTTTCTCCTTTGCTTTTAATAATGAAAAAGATTTGAAGAAAGCGCTCTATGAAGGTCCATGGATGTTTGGCAAGTCAACTTTGGCTTTACAAAAATGGGCTCCTAACTTACTATTGGATGATTCCTTTTTCGTGTCGACTCCGGTGTGGACACATCTTCCTAGCCTTTGGAGTTTTGGAATGAGGAGGTTTTTAAAGGGATCGTGGGCTTATTCGGGGAACTTTTGTCGATAGACCCGATGATTGCAACCAAATCTAGGTTGGTTTTTGCTCGTATTTGTGTTAATGTTAATCAAATGACAAATATGCCTCAATCCATTAAGATTTTGTCTAAACTAGGGAAATGGACCCAAGTGATTAAATATGAATCTCTCCCGTTTGTGTGTTTTCATTGTAAAAAGTCAGGTCATTGGGCGAAATCTTGTCCGTCCAAGAAGGGTAAGAATAGTAAAACTGATAGCAATCTGAAGTAGAAATGGCAAACGAAAGGGAAAAATGATGTTTCACCTTCAGAGGTTATCCCTGAGGAGGAAGCAACCAAGATGGAAAATGAGGAAAAGAAGGGTATGAACAATAACAAGGAAAACTCTAATTGTGCCTGTTCTAATAGTCAAAAAGAAAGTAACAAGGAGGAAGAGAACGGTACCAAAGACTGAATCTGCGGATTTGAAGGTTGATCTTATCATCCAAGGTAAAGTTGATGATTTATCCAATGATGATGCTTTAGCTTCATCTAATAATAAGGAAAATGAGGAAGACTTTAATGAAGCTCAGTACTGTAATATCTCAGAAACTGTGGCTCTGTTGTTATTAACCAATGGAAGTCCTAAGCAGACTGGAAATATGATCCTGAACTCCCAATGCAAAACTCCTCCCAGAAGCATGGAGACCGTGGGTATTGAGGGAAATCCTAGGATTTCTGGTATTAAAGAAGGCAAGTCATTTAATGGAGGACCCAATGGAGGTATTTCAACTAGAAGCAAGAACAAGAAGGTTGCAGATGTTGGAAGTCAAAGCAAAAAATAGGGGAGACCCTCTTTAAAGAATCAGAGGGAACATGAAAGTTGGAAGAACCGTGCTGATGGAACACAAAGCTCCATTGAGTCAGCCTTATCCCCGGTTAAAGTATGAAGATAATTTCATGGAATATCATAGGGTTGAACGCCCCCCCACAAGCAGTATGTGTTGCGTAATATTGTTAGAGATCATAAACTGGATGTAGTTCTTATTCAGGAAACTAAGATGTGTAAGGATAAAGTGGAAAGAATTAGAATTTTCAAAAATAATGGTGTAATTGGAACAAGCTCGGAGGGTGCCTCTGGAGGTACTGCTATCTTTTGGAATTGGAATTCTATTAAAGGTAAGGAAATTGCTTCAGAGGTTAATAGGACCTCAGTTTTGCTTGAGCATATTAAGGATAACTTTGTCTGGGTTATCTCTAATATCTATGCGCCAAATTTTAAAGCTGGAAGAGCTAAATTTTGGAGGAGCCTAGGAGAAGAGAGACAAAGTTTTTATGATAAAAGTTGGATGATTATGGGATAGATTTCAATACTCCTTTAAAAGAGGATGACAAGATGGGAGGCCTTCCTTTGCAGTTAGAGGGAAGACAAGATCTTATGGACTTTATTAATGATTAAGCTTTGATGGATGTGGATCTCAAAGGGATTAATTATACTTGGACCGATAGAAGAAATGGCCTTGATCTCATTCAAGTTAGGTTGGATAGATCCCTGATCTCTCCCGATTGGATCTCTAAGTATAATTATTCTTTGGTGTCTATCATTAAGATTGGTTCTGATCATTATCCTATCTCTTTCACTGCCAATTCTACTTCCTCAAACCATAATTTTCCTTTTAGATTTGAAAAAGCTTGGTTGTCCCACCCCTCTTTGGAAAACTTTGTTTTTGAATGGTGGAATTCAGAGGTTGAGGGTACTGCTTTATTTAGAGTGGCCAAAAAGCTTAATATTATCAAAGCCAAAGTCAAAATCTGGAATAAAGAGACTTTTGGAGATATTTTTAAAATGAAAGCTAATATTAAGACAAATATTAAAGAAGTTCAAGATAAAATTCAAGTGGAAGTTCTTTCTAAGGATTTGAGGAATGCTGAAAATGGGCTGCTTTCCAAATACCATGAAATTATCTCTAATGAAGAAACTTTTTGGAGACAAAGATCTAGAGTGTTGTATTTGAAGGAAGGTGATAAAAATACCCGGTTTTTCCACATGACTGCTCTTAAGCATAGAGCGGCCAATAGGATATCTAGTTTATCCAGCAATAGGGGGATTTTGTCAGATGAAAATGAAATAAGAAAGGAAGTTGTGGATTTCTTTAGTAATCTATGGGAGGTGTGGATTCTCTGGATATCAGAAATCAAGACCTTCTAGCTCAAGGTATCCCTTCCATTTTAAATGAGGATGACAACAAAAATCTCTCTTGGATCCCTTTGAATCAAGAGATCAAAAAGGTTGTGTTTTCCTTTCTTGGAGACAAGTCTCCTGGTCCGAACGGATTCCCTATGTTCTTCTTTCAAAAAAATTGGAATATTGTGGAGATTGACATTTGTAATGGAGTTAAAGAATTCTTTGGATCTAGACGACTTCTAAAAGAACTCAATGCTACCTTTATTGTCCTCATTCCTAAGATCCCTAGAGTTGATTCTCCCAATAAGTTTAGACCTATCAGTCTTTGTAACTCTGTTTACAAGATAATATCTATGGTGCTCACTTCTAGAATGTTGGATATCCTCCCTCGCATTATTTATGCCCAGCAAAATGGTTTTGTCCCTAGTAGACAGATTCTGGATTCCATCATTTCGGTGCATGAGAATATTCATTCTCTAATTGTTGCTAAAAAAGAAGACTTTTTTCTTAAGTTGGACATGTCCAAGGCCTATGGCAGAGTGAATTGGCAATTCCTTTTCAGAATTATGAAAGCTTTTGGGTTTGGGGAAAAAGTGATACAGCTATGTTCTCAGTTGACTGGTACTACCTCTTATGTAGTTATTATTAATGGATCTCCATCCAGTTTCTTCAAAAGTTCTAGAGGTCTAAGACAGGGGGATCCTATCTCTCCTATCTTGTTTACTATCTATTGACTGTAAATTTTACCTTGGAAACAAACAGCCTTATGGGAAATTCAATGATGGGGGACCAGTTGCACGGGTTTCACTAAATGACCTCCGGGATTGAGAAGCTGACTCTTCCTTATGGGTTTGGAGGAAAGGGAAAAGAAGGAAACTTCTAAAACAATAAATCTAGACTATTGAGGCTACAAGTCTAAATCAGGAACATAGCCAAGACACAATTAAATTTCTTTGCAACATAAAGAAATACTTATCATGCATTTACTAGATAACAAGTGCAAAACATAGTTTAATCGGCAAAATCTTAGATAAATGTATTCCCAAAGTTATTGGAATTCTAATAGAACAACATAGAAAAGACCATCAAAGCATACTGAAAGAAGTATCACAAAGGTCACAGGCAAAGTTTGAATAACCTTCTTTAGAAAACAGTAATAGTTTTAAAAGGCTAAAATTCCTACTAAGCAAACTTAATTGTTCTTCTTGAAAAGTTCTGAACCCCTCAAAATAGGGAAAAAGCTAGCATAAATAGAGCCCACGGCTCTGGAAACAGCGCCCAAACACGCCAAAAAGGCATAACCACCCCTGAACAGAAAACCATGTCGTGTCGCCCTGATGATCACACCCAGCAAAACGACCACAAGACTTCACTCCCTGCCTGCAATGAACTTCATACTGTCATAAACCGAAAAGATTTCGCTAACCGCAAAGGGGCAAGCTAGGAAATCCTTTCAAATATAAATGCACCCGCCAAAACATGACGATGTCGGGTAACCGCTTGCTTACTGCGCTAAAAGGTGGACCCCGAAAAGAAGCCCAGTCAGCAATGTCTTTCCATTTGTCACTGTCACGTTACTCCAAAAACTGAATGCCAAATACGAACCGAGGGAGTAACGTCGAGCTGACAATTATCTTGTATGCCCTGTGCTGCTGGAAAGTTGAAAAGGCAAACTTAAGCAACCTGAACGAAAACCTTAGTTATGAGAATTTTAATGTGAACATTTCTTGGCGACTAACAAGGGAAATTCTGCCTGCGGAATATGGGAACCCAAAACTGTTGGCTCGCAGACCAGACCTTATGCCAAAATGGGATGGAGAAGATCGAAGGCCTACTGCAAAGGCAACCATTCATCCTCGGAGAGTGGAACCTACGCCTCTAAATTCTGGAAATACTGATCCAGACAAATCACTTCATCAAAAGGTAAGGGTGCAAGTTCATCCTTGACTTGCTTTAGGAGAGCAAAGAGCTGGGCCAGAGGGTGTAAAAGACACTCCACCTTGGCCGCCAAAATAGGATTGCCTAGGCACTGCAAGAAAGCTCTATCTTGTTGCAAATGCTCAAGTTGGCTTAACATTTGCTCAATCCCTAACACAATATCATCTGTGGGAAATGGGGAAGGCAGGCCCAATGAAACAAACCTCTCTAAACGCTGCTTGACGTCTGGGACTGAAAACTGTAAGGGTGCAAGGGCTGCCGAAACCTGCATGATTACCCTGTGTCGGCTGATGAAAACATTCATCTTTCTAATCAATTACCGACGGTCGACAATCCCCTTTTCCCTTAATTCTTTATCTTAAGCAGAATACAACAACTGAATAAGATCCTGGGCTACTGGGAACTTAGGATCGATGACAAGTATATAACTGCTAATGAGGGCATTGGCCTCAGCATAGAGGGATTGTGCTTCACTAAGGAATCTTAGCACAGGTTGCAACGAGGGGCAGTACTATTTTACCTTTTCCCAGTGAGAAACATACAGTTCTGTCAACATGGTAGAAAAGTCTTGGGAAACCTGCTCTGGAGGTGGAATACTCAGCAATCATGAAATTTCATCATCCTTTGCAACCATCTCCTGCTGGAGCCTACTGCATTTGTTTTGTTCAATGGCCACTTGATTCTCCAAAGTGAGGATTTTGGCCTCTCCATCTCGGACATTTTGCTGCAACTGCAATGTATGATCTTGTTCATGCCGCAAAAGAGTCTCCACCTCTGAAATGCGCTCACCAGATTGTCCAAGACTAGCCTCTCTCACTTTCAGTTCTGCTTCGAATTTCATCTTTTTTTCAGACAATGATACTTGAGCCTCACTCAGTTGACGGGCATAACCTTCCTTTAGAAGAATTTCCTCACGCAGCTGCATTTGGACCTGAGTAACATCCCTAGAGGCTGCCTTTAATTGTTGTATCTCTGCATCCTTCTCCTGCAATTCTTTCAAAGCCACGTTCCTTGTCACCTCTTGGCCTTTTAACTGAGAGCTCACATTATTGAAGGTCGGGCTTTATCTTCCTTTCTTTGAGAGGGAATCTTAGAGACTAGCATTCTCCGCTTGGATCTTTTCCGGACGACGACTCTTCTTGATAAAATCTATGGATATGGCTTTTGAAGTCTCCTCCATCATCTCTACTTTATTAGATGTCATGGCACTTTGAAGGCTAACGTCGATGGCATGTAGTGTGTAATCTTTCGGTCTCATCTGAGATTCCGGCTTGTCAACCTTAGGGAAAATATTTGCAAAGTAGAGGCAATCCTTTTGCTCGCTAAAATGTGTCTGCAAATGAGGGCGGGCTGGACGAGCACCTTCATTTTCCTTTCGCTTGCCCATCTTACCAAGGCGAGCAGTTCTATCGTAAGCAACCTACTGTTGTAACTCATCTGGGTTATCGATAGCCTGACCCGCAAAAGTTGTGCCAGGAGGAATTGCAAAAGGGAATCGCGAAATAGGCCCAGCGAAAGCAGTCTGGATGGGATGGGCCAGAGTCGATGGGGAAAATAACGGGATGAAGGGGGAAGCTCCTAATAGGAAAGGGCTTGAGGACGCTACTCCCATAACCTGAGGAGAGGATTTTTCCAAAACCTAGCCTATGCGACGCAAAGGCTGCTTCTGATATTGGTGAGGGAAAAGCTGCAGATTTTTAAGTCGTGGCTGCGAAATGGACAAAGGCCTATGAGAGAACATTTTGGGGATCAACCAGCGTACCCATCGGGGCTAAAGTGAGAGCAGTAGGGACTGAGACCTGCATTGCGGTCATGGGGACAACTAAAGAAATATCCTTAGCAAGAGATGAGGGAAAAAAGGACGTACCTGAGCAATGGAAGACGTCAGCCGCGAAAGATTTGAGGAAGTTTCTGGGATTTGAGAGGGTGGGCTCCCTTCTGACATGCTAGGATGTTACCTCTTCTTCGGAGGGCTTTCACGCGACTGCTTCTTGGACCGCCTTTTACCAGCCTGTGAAAGAGGTATGCGAGCTGCGCTATCCAAAGGAAGGAGAATTTGTGACTCTGTATCTTGTCGTCATCGCGTGAGGAACTGTCACCCATCTCATCATCAGATTTATTTGTCTTACACCATTCCTACTCAAAGCGCTCATCCAGGGGGCATTTCCAATGTTGGCTCTGGGCTGACTCACCTCTTGCCGATATACCCAAAAGTCTTCCCTTTTCTTCTTGGGCCAAACTAAAGTTTTCATAGTTTCCAACATCGCCTGACGGATAGGCTTCGCGGGGTTGAATTTTTGCAAGGGGGAGTAAAATTTTAACCATGGGGGGCGTCTTAAAACATGAAAGTCATCAGGGCCCACATATAGGCTCGGGTCATCAAACCGGGGGTTCATGCACTCCACCCATGAATCCCGAGGCTCATGCTTAACAACATTCTTTCTTTTCCTGAGGCATTCGTCGGGGTCATAGCTCCAGGAGTCATCAATCACTACAAAGCTGAGCTACACCATTTTAGACGTCAGAACCTCTTCTGCTATATTCCTCTGCACTAGAGTGATTGGGCCAATGGCCTTATTGTCTTCAATGATAGAGGTATCATGCTTACTTGCTCCAATGGCCCTTTTGATCCTCACCAACTGCCTTGCGATTTAAAGCGCCAGGGTTTGATCAGTTACATAAGTAGGCAGCCAGAAGGGCTCTTCGGAGAAACCATCCACCCAGATGAAAGAAAAGTCAGGGCCCACAAACCAGTCGCAAGGCGAGCGCTCATTTTGCATCCAGTTCATCTGGACTAGGGAGAAATGGGCTAATGGTTCATTGGAGATCACGTCGAGCTCCTTGAGCATGGGAATCATGAACAGATCTAAAAACTGATATGAATCATAGGAGACCAGCAGAAGAGGTGTCCAACAAGACACCGACATTCTATTTTCGGATTCATCATAAGTGGCCAACCGCATGAACTGACCGAAGAAAGTCTCATTTTGGTGTAATAGTAGGTGCACCAATACTGAAGAGAACCTGAAGCATCGCAACTGCTGGAATTCTGATAATTGCTTAATAATGGTCCTGGCAATAGTCACAGAGAAGTAAAAGTGAAACAGTTCCCTTTGTTTCCTACATTTGAAGAGAAAACCCATCATGGAGGTTGTGATATCCCGGTCGCTGTCATGACCACACAACCATGCTAGGTTAGAAGAGATATCCTTGAGGTCCTCTTTCCCTAGATCACTATAGGACAAAGGGAACTTCGGAAGTCCAGAAAACAGACTTCGATTGAGAGTGCTTTAACAAAAAGTCAAAGCGTCTCTCTTGGTGCTCCAGAACTCCTCCATTGAGCTTTATGAGAAAACCCCTGTTACTTTAAAAATCGGACAACACATCATCTCCCTAATGGCTTCTTGAGATACTACCAATCTCAAGAGGGAGTCATTCACAGAGCATGAGGTGGGATCAAAAACCTCCACGCAAGCTGCTATGAGCTCAGGGCAATATGGGACAATGGGAACCACGCATTGGGGAGCACCACTACTTCAAAAACGTACTACCATGGATTGGGAGTCTACTATGTGATGAAGCATCCTGGAGCATGCAGCCTCTCTGAGACTCTTAGGCTGCTTACGAACCTCAAGTTCGAAAATATTTTCCAAGGATTCCAGAACAATAGACACATTCTGAGTTGTCATTTTAGCCTTAGTCTTCGTTCTTGGATATTTCATCCTCGGAGGGATGGCATGCGTAGAATAGGATAGCTCCCCAAAAACATCAACCTAGAAACCTCCAGGAACAACACTTGCGGACGCAGCCTTGGACTCCATTATGGGCAGAAAGCTTTTTTCCTTTGCTGGAAAAATTCTAAAATCGGGAGAGAGAAACTGGTGCAGGAGCACCTAGCCTCATTTTTCACCACAGGTTTGATAGCAAGTTTGGTTTTTATTAGTTTTTAGTTGGAAAGTTGCCTAAGATGTTTTTGAAGTTGTTCTAGGTTGTTTGGATGAGTTTTGAACTCATTGTGTGGTCTTGGTTTCCTGTTTTCTTCTTGTTGCTCAAAGTTGCCAGTTTGGGAGTTGCCTGGCAAATTGTTGTCAAAAGTGAGTTTTTAATGTGTTTTTGTTTTGAAAAGTGTTTAGGCATCTTTTGTGCTTGGGTTTTAGGTGTGAGTAATGTTCTAAGATGATTGGTGGTTTTTGAGACCAACCTTGCATCATCTAGGCATCAATAGTTGTCATTTTAGACATGAAAATGTCAAATTTGTGTGCTCTTGGACATGTACATGTTCATACAGGAGGATAACTGACTTGGAGAGGTATTTATTCTCTTGTTTGAGCCATTGTAAGGGTTGATCATTCAGAATTATCAAGCACTTTGCAAGTTTACACCATTTTTACCTTGTGTTTCATTATGTTTTGACTCCATTTGAGCAGCAATCCGTACACCTGTTGTACGTGGCCATACTATTTTTGCATTTTTCAGTACTCTTATGTTTCCTGAAGCTTTTCCCTTTGGTGGCATTTAATTTCATTAAGTTTTGAGTTTTGTGCAAAAATATTTAGTTTTGACAGTTTCACTACCTTGTCTAGGAAATTGGCAAGGATGCTTGACCAACTTGGCTTCTTGAGGCCCTAAATGCTTGTGGCTTCCCAAGAACCAGTTGGTCAACTTGTAAGATATGTACATACTTGTTTTGATTTCAAAAGTGTAGGTGTAAGGAGTTTTGTGGCCATGGAGCCCTAGGCAAGTGTGTCATTTGGCTAGGGTCTTTGAAGAAGTTTGATGCTTTGCTCTTCCATAGCAAATGCACTCATCGGATTATCAGACCTGTTTTGATGTTTAAGTTTGAATGTAAAGGCAAAGAGGCTTTCTAAGCCATAATGAGGATGATTTCATTTTTAGTTTGTGAAAAAGATGTAAAAGATAGTGAGTCACTGTTTTGGAGTTAATTTCCTTTCTCTTGCTTACTCTCCACCATGCATTGGAGTTTGTTAAGCCTTCTACCTCCTTCTAATTACTTGCAAAAAATAACAAGGAGTGGTCTTGGTCCTATCCATGGGTTTGAGGTTGCCAAGATCAATTAATGATCCTTGAGGCAAAATTGTAATGCACAGCTAGCTGCCACAGTCAACTATGACTAATTTTTTACATTTTTGTTGAAGTTGTACATGAAATTCTCCTCTTCAAAATGGCAGGTATGAAGGTCAACAAGAAACCAAAGGTAGATTATTGTTAAAGAGTACAAACCAGACCTTTGGGAAAGAGTTTTAACAGTGTAAAGTGCAGGTCCAAAGTGAAAGACAGTGAGAAGGCAAAAATGCAGTCATAATTTCCTTGACAATGAACAACTCTTTGTTTGTAATTGCCTAATGGATTTTGTGCAAGGTTAATGTGTTTCTCTTTGTTCCTAATGATATATTAGTTCACATGATTTGAATGTGTTTGGGTACTCATGTAACTGATGTGTTTGTAGACAACAAGAATGGAAAAGTTGTCATTGTTGCATACCCCTCATGAGCAATTTTTGTAAATCTTGTTCCCTAAACTTGGAAAGGTGTAAAAATGTATTTTGGTGGTTTAACTAGCATGTAACATGGTAGAACCAAGTTTTCATGGTTCATATTCAAGGTCTTAAACTTGTTAGTCCATATTTGCCACCAAAACCCTTCCAAACCCTCCTTTTTGCACCCATTTTTGGGACAGTCATGGAGAAGGCCTAAGGGAGCTTAAAACTCAGAAAATCTTCAAGAACTCCCAAAAGGGTATCCATAAATGAGATTCTTTCAGTGTGGAAGTCCATCGTTGGAGTAGGGTGAGCACAAAACCCCAAAAGGAGGGCTAATTCCTTGTAGCCCGTTTTAGGCCTAAAAATTGTTTTTTGTCAAATCGGGTGCACCAAAGAGGGTTGTAAGGCATAAAAACCATTAAATCTAGTTGAGACAAGTTGGCCTTACATGCATTTTACACTTTTGGTGTGGTAGACTCCAAAACTTAGTTGTAGCACTTGTGAAGGACCTCTACACCCTAAAACGTAGAAGACTAAAGTCACCCATTGGGAGCAAAACTTAACATCAACTTGTAAACCAACAAAAGGAGACTTTGTGCAGTCAAAGAATAGGTCAGTGATAGAGGAAATGAATCCTAAATGAGAGATTAAGGTGTCAAACCACAAAGCCTAAAGCTATGGTGTTGAAGCCCTTGAGCAAACAAGATAAGTTGGATTTAGGGAGGTGGTTCAAGGAGAGTTGCTAGGTTGTTTATAAACCTCTTGCATTCTGATTTTGGTGACTACACCTTGTGACTAGTAAGGACCTATCACTTAGCAAACATACAAGCCTATTGGGCAACCCACTTGCACTAGCTCCCTATCATAGTGGTATCAGAGCACAGTTACACTTGGGAAGAAGTAGCAATTTGGAAACCATGGTGACAAATGCAGAGCTAGCAAAGAAAATGGAAGACCAGGAAGAAGAAAATAGGTTACTCAAATTGAAGCTAGACCTCCTAGAGCAGAAGTTGGGTGAAGTAGAAGTGAAGGCAGATGAAGTCAGCAATAAAATAGAAGGAACAGAAGACAGGGGTAAGCTATTGGCTATAGAGGATGAAATCCCTCTACCAGACCCTGTGATAGAGAATGAACCCTTTTTGAAAGCCTTGAAGGCTATGAGTGGGAGAACACTAGAAGGAGTCCCACTATTCAGTGGTAAAATGGACCCAGAAGTGGTCATGGAGTGGATTGAGGGGCTTGAGAACCATTTTGAATGTGATGGTGTGACAGAGGCCTTGAAAGTGAAGGTGGCTAAATCCAAGTTGAGAGGAGCTACCTTAACATGGTGGAAGTTCATTCAGGATGAACGTGAGAAAGAGGGCAAAAAGCCCATAGCAACTTGGAAGGGAATGTTGTCCAAAATCAGAGAGACTTACATTCCAGATGACTATGAAATACAACTTCATAAGAAAAGGCGAAACCTTAGGCAAAAAGAGTTAGATGTCAGTAGTTACACCGAGGAGTTTCAGAAGCTATGCCTTAGGTCAAAGATCCAAGAGGATGAAAATGTCAAGATTGCTAGGTATCTCAATGGTTTGAGATGGAACATACAAGAAGAGTTAAGTTTGTTGTGTCCTACAACAGTTCAGAAGTGCTACCAACTTGCACTCAAGGTAGAGGAAAGGAGTAGGAAGAAGCAAGAGCAACATAACAGAGGTAGAGGAAGAGGTAGAGATGGTAGAGGCCATCGAGGCAGTTTTGGGGGAAGACACATAGATCAAAGGTCCCAGGGGGAATCTAAGCTTATAGAGCAAAGCGGGGATTCTCAGAGCAATCCCAACTATAGGGGTAGCGGATCAAGCAACCAAGGAACGAGTAGATCTAGTGGACCAGGTCGAGGGTCTTACTTCTCCACAATGAAATGATATAACTGTCAGAAATTGGGTCATCCTGCTTATAGGTGTCCAGAAAAGCCTAGTTCTTCCCATGGAGGTGAAAAGAGAGTGAACTATGTTCAGGAGGAAGGAAGTAGTACAAGAACTCCAGCAATGAACCTAGCACCTGAAGATGGTGAGAGTCTAATGATGAGGAGAGTATTGATACAAGAACCTCACAAATGTGAAGTGTCTCAGAGAATAGCATTGTTCAGGATCAAGTGCAAAATCTTGGGCAAGGTATGTAAGGTGGTTATAGATTCAGGTTCCATAGATAACATTATCTCAGAGGAGGTAGTTAGCAAATTGAACCTACCTAGAATGAGTTATAGTGAACCCTACAAGGTAACCTAGTTAAACAAGGGGCAACATGTCCTAGTGAATGAACAAGCATGGGTAGACTTCAACATAGGTGAATACAAGGATAGGATACTATGTGACATCCTTCCTATGGATGCTTGCCATCTACTATTGGGTAGGCCTTGGCAATTTGACAAAAGGGCACAACATGATGGTGAAAAAAACACTTATTCCTTTTAAAAGAATGGCATTGTCTACAAAATTCAGTCCCTTAGTGAAGAGACGGAGAACAGCAAACCACAGGCACCTAAAGTGTTATTAGTCAATGAAAAAGAGTTCATCCAAACCATGAAAGAGGGAGATGGGATTGTTTATGCACTTGTAGTGAAACCTAAGGAGGAGAAGAAAGAAAAACAAGTTGAGATCCCACAAGAAGTGCAACAAATTCTTGATAACTTTAAGGGCATCATCAGTGATGGACAACCAACAAAATTACCTCCTCCTAGAGCCATTAGTCATCAAATTGACTTTATACCAGGAGCTTCTTTGCCAAACAAAGCAACTTATAAAATGACTCCTGAACAGAACAAAGAGGTAGCTAGGCAGATTCAAGAGTTGTTGGATCAAGGATTAATAAGAAAGAGTATAAGTCCTTGTGCCATACCCACTGTGTTAGCACCTAAGAAAGGGGGCACATGGAGACTATGCACAGACTCCAGAGCTATCAACAAAATCACATCCCTATTCCCAGGATAGAAGATTTGATGGATTGTTTAGGGGGTGCAAGGTATTTCTCCAAAATAGACTTAAAAAGTGGTTACCATCAGATAAGAATAAAAGAGGGTGATGAGTGGAAAATTGTTTTCAAAACAAATGAGGGTCTTTATGAATGGTTGGTTATGCCTTTTGGACTCTCTAATGCTCCCAGTACCTTTATGAGGTTAATGAATGAAGTATTGCAGGATTTTCTCAGTAAGTTTGTGGTAGTCTACTTAGATGATATTCTCATTTTTAGTAAGACTAAAGAGGAGCATTTGAAACACTTAGCCATTGTTTTGCAAAAATTATCTGATGAGCAGTTAACCAAAAATCTTGAGAAATGTGATTTTATACAGCAAGAGCTAGTCTATCTTGGTTTTGTTGTGTCCAGTGGAGATCTTAAGATGGATCAATCAAAAGTTGCAGCCATAACAAGTTGGCCAACCCCACAATCAGCCAATGAAGTTAGGAGTTTTCATGGTCTAGCCCAATTTTACAGGAAATTTGTCAGAGGGTTCAGTGAGATTTGTGCACCCATGTTAGATACAATAAAGGGTGGTCATAAGGTCAAGTTTCAATGGACAGAAGCAGCCAATAAGGAGTTTGAGTTACTCAAAACTAGAGTTGCTACACAGCCAGTGTTAATCCTTCCTAGCTTTGATAAACTCTTTGCTATAGAATGTGATGCCAGTCATCTTGCAGTAGGTGCAGTCTTGAGTCAGGATAATAGACTAGTTGCTTTCTTTAGTGAAAAATTGAATGAAGCAAAGAAAAAGTATTCATCTTATGATTTAGAGTTATATGCATTCGTGCAGGCACTCAGGAAGTGGAGGCATTACTTGCTTCCTAAAGAGTTTGTTGTGTATACAGACAACCAGGCAATCAGTTTCTTGAATTCTCAGGATAAACTCAACCATAGGCATGTGAAATGGGTAGAATACCTACAAGCATACACCTTTACTCTTAAGCACAAGAAAGGCCAGTGTAACAAAGTAGTTGATGCTTTGAGTAGGAGATTGTTGACTATTCAAGAGATCCAAGTTAAGAGTATTGGTATTGATTGCTTTCAAGATTTGTATCCTAATGATGATGATTTTGCTGCTGCTTATAAAGTTTGTCTTGTTTTTGAGAATCATTTCCATAGTGAGTATGCTGACTATACATTGCAGAATGGTTTGTTATTCAGGGGAGGACAACTATGTGTTCCTAAAGGATCCATGAGAGAAAACCTTATCCAAGAGAAACACAATGGGTGTTTGAGTGGCCATTTTGGTCTCAATAAGACCTTAGAGTTGGTTCAACGCTTCTATTACTGGCCTAAGATGGAGAGAGATGTCCGAAGGTATGTTGAACAGTGTATGGTATGTGAGAAGGCCAAAGGTAATAGCACTAATGCTAGTTTATATCAGCCACTTCCCATTCCTTCTAGGCCATGGGAGTGCATCAGCATGGATTTTGTTGTAGGTTTATCAAAGACAAAAGTAGGGTATGACAGTATCTTTGTGGTTGTTGACAGATTTCGCAAAATGGATCACTTTATACCTTGCAAAACTACTAATGATGCTAGTCATATTGCTTTCCTTTTCTTTAAAGAAGTTGTCAGAATACATAGTTTGCCATCTAGCATTGTGTCAAATAGAGATGTTAAGTTTTTGGGTCATTTTTGGAAGACTTTGTGGAAGAAATTGGGTACTAACTTGTCTTTTGGCTCAGCTTACCATCCACAGACAGATGGCCAAACAGAAGTGGTGAATAGAACATTGGGTAATCTACTCAGATGTCTCACCAAGGAGTATGGACAAAGCTGGGATCAGCTCATTCCACAGGCAGAGTTTGCCTACAATGACAGTGTAAACAAATCCACTGGTAAGAGTCCATTTTAGATTGTTTATGGTATGCATCCAAGAGGTGTTTTTGAGTTACATGATGTGACTAACTTGCAACATGTTAGTGGGACAGCAAAGGATATGGCACAATCTCTAAAAGAGATCCATGAATAGGTTAAGCAATCTTTATAGGACACCACAACAAGAGCCAAGGCAAGGGTGGATGCTTCAAAGAGGGATGTCCAATTCTCAGTTGGAGATTTTGTGATGGTGCATCTCAACAAGTCTAGATTGCAAAAAGGAGTTCCTACCAAGTTACAGATGAGAAGAATTGGACCTTGCAGGATTTTGGCTAAGTATGGTCCAAATGCTTATAAGATTAATTTACCTGCTGATGTTTCTTTGTCTCCTATATTTAATGTTGCAGATTTGGTACCTTTCAAGGGGCAGCCTCCAGAAGAGACTCGGAGAGCTTCAAACATTTTACATTCCCTTTCTGATCTATCTCTCCCCTCTTCTTCTTCTCCCATTCCTGAACAGGTACTTGAATCCAGACTCATCAAGAAGACTAGAAAGCATGACTACTTTGAACATTTGATCAAGTGGAAAGATCAACCAGCCTCTGAAGCCACTTGGATACTTGAAAGTGACTTCCACAAGGCTGGCATTCCTCTCTCTTTTCTGCCCAAAAGAGTCACATGACTTCTTTGTCACCGGGGGAGTATGGTGCAGGAGCACCTAGCCTCATTTTTCACCACGGTTTTGATAGCAAGTTTGGTTTTTATTATTTTTTAGTTGTAAAGTTGTCTAAGATGTTTTTGAAGTTGTTCTAGGTTGTTTGGATGAGTTTTGAACTCATTGTGTGGTCTTGGTTTCCTGTTTTCTTCTTTTTGCTCAAAGTTGCCAGTTTGGGAGTTGCCTAGCAAATTGTTGTCAAAAGTGAGTTTTTAATGTGTTTTTGTTTTGAAAAGTGTTTAGGCATGTTTTGTGCTTGGGTTTTAGGTGTGAGTAATGTTCTAAGATGATTGGTGGTTTTTGAGACCAACCTTGCAACTTCTAGGCATCAATAGTTGTCATTTTAGACATGAAAATGTCAAATTTGTGTGCTCTTGGACATGTACATGTTTGTACAGGAGGATAAATAACTTGGAGAGGTATTTATTCTCCTTTTTGAGCCATTGTAAGGGTTGATCATTCGGAATTATCAAGCACTTTGCAAGTTTACACCATTTTTACCTTGTGTTTCACTATGTTTTGACTCCATTTGAGCAGCAGTCCGTACACCTGCTATACGTGGTCATACTATTTTTGCATTTTTCAGTACTCTTATGTTTCCTGAAGCTTTTCCCTTTGGTGGCATTTAATTTCATTAAGTTTTGAGTTTTGTGCAAAAATATTTAGTTTTGACAGTTTCACTACCTTGTCTAGGAAATTGGCAAGGATGCTTGATCAACTTGGCTTCTTGAGGCCCTAAATGCTCATGGCTTCCCAAGAACCAGTTGGTAAACTTGTAAGATATGTAAATACTTGTTTTGATTTCAAAAGTGCAGGTGTAAGGAGTTTTGTGGCCATGGAGCCCTAGGCAAGTGTGCCATTTGGCTAGGGTCTTTGAAGAAGTTTGATGCTTTGCTCTTCCATAGCAAATGTACTCATCAGATTATCAGGCCTGTTTTGATGTTTAAGTTTGAATGTAAAGGCAAATAGTATTTCTAAGCCATAATGAGGATGATTTCATTTTTCATTTGTGAAAAAGATGTAAAAGACAGTGAGTCACTTATTTGGAGTTAATTTCCTTTCTCTTGCTTACTCTCCACCATGCATTGGAGTTTGTTAAGCCTTGTACCTCCTTCTAATTACTTGCAAACAATAAAAAGGAGTGATTTGGGTCCTGTCCATGGCTTGATGTTGCCAAGATCAATTAATGATCCTTGAGGCAAAATTGTAATGCCCAGCTAGCTGCCACAGTCAACTATGACTGATTTTTACATTTTTGTTGAAGTTGTACATGAAATTCTCCTCTTCAAAATGGCAGGTATGAAGGTCAACAAGAAACCAAAGGCAGATTATTGTTAAAGAGTACAAACCAGACCTTTGGGAAAGAGTTTTAATAGTTGAAAGTGCAGGTCCAAAGTGAAAGACAGTGAGAAGGCAAAAATGCAGTCATAATTTCCTTGACAGTGAACAACTCTTTGTTTGTAATTGCCTAATGGATTTTGTGCAGGGTTAATGTGATTCTCTTTGTTCCTAATGATAGATGAATTCACATGATTTGAATGTATTTGGGTACTCATGTAACTGATGTGTTTGTAGACAACAAGAATGGAAAAGTTGTCATTGTTGCATACCCCTCATGAGCAATTTTTGTAAATCTTGTTCCCTAACCTTGGAAAGGTGTAAAACTATATTTTGGTGGTTTAACTAGCATGTAACATGGTATAACCAAGTTTGCATGGTTCATATTGAAGGTCTTAAACTTGTTAGTCCATATTTGCCACCAAAACCCTTCCAAACCCTCCTTTTTGCACCCATTTTTGGGACAGTCATGGAGAAGGCCCAAGGGAGCTTAAAACTTAGAAAATCTTCAAGAACTCCCAAAAGGGTATCCATAAATGAGATTCTTTCAGTGTGGAAGTCCATCGTTGGAGCAAGGTGAGCACAAAACCCCAAAAGGAGGGCTAATTCCTTGTAGCCCGTTTTAGGCCTAAAAATTGTTTTTTGTCAAATCGGGTGCACCAAAGAGGGTTGTAAGGCATAAAAACCATTAAATCCAGTTGAGACAAGTTGGCCTTACATGCATTTTACACTTTTGGTGTGGTAGACTCCAAAAATTAGTTGTAGCACTTGTGAAGGACCTCTACACCCCGAAACGTAGAAGACTAAAGTCACCCATTGGGAGCAAAACTTAACAGCAACTTGTAAACCAACAAAAGGAGACTTTGTGCAGTCAGAGAATAGGTCAGTGACAGAGGAAATGAATCCTAAATGAGAGATTAAGGTGTCAGACCACAAAGCCTAAAGCTATGGTGTTGAAGCCCTTGAGCAAACAAGATAAGTTGGATTTAGGGAGGTGGTTCAAGGAGAGTTGCTAGGTTGTTTATAAACCTCTTGCACTCTAATTTTGGTGACTACACCTTGTGACTAGTAAGGACCTATCACTTAGCAAACATACAAGCCTATTGGGCAACCCACTTGCACTAGCTCCCTATCAAAAACACCTCGTCTTCCTTTTTCTTTCTTTTCGAAAATAGAGGGATAAGAGGGAAGAACCTCAAGCCTTAAATGCAAAACACGCCTAGATTTTTGCAAAAGCAAATGTTTAATGGCAAGTACCTACTTACACGCGCGCCAACTCAAATTACAATTGCAATAAACTCTCTCGGATGAAGGGCGTCACCATTCCTGCTTCCCAAGACTGCCTTTGGCTAACCTGTCGTTACTCGAGGAAAATTCATTCAGGCAAATCTTTTCTTTGATCGAGAGGATCGACATGTAATAAAGTTCACGCGGGCTGAGACGGTCTGATGAAACTTGGTATTTAAAGCACGGTGTACCTGTACATATGTGTGGCTCTTGCTCGTATCAACCTCCCTCTTGAGGTAACTAGCAGGACATCGACATTCTGAGAACAAGCTCATTCGCATGATGCGAATTAATGAAGATATGACAGAAACATTGGGATTGGGGAAGGCATGCGCTTTGAGCATTCGACATCTTCTACTGAAATTCTGCTATAAATATGTATTTTCAGACATTCTGCAAGCTTTAACAGTGGAGAGTCTGTAGTCATGGATACTCCAGTTAGGCTCGTCAGCAACAAAGCGCAGGTCGCTTTCTTGGGAAATATTTCCAATCGGAGATTACAGAGGATGACGCATAGGAAGAATCCTTTAATAATAGCCACCATTAAGTGGATACTTGGATAAGATTTTGTTGATAATGCAAACCGATACCGAGTGAATACGGATATCTATTCACGGTTCATAGCCTCTCTGCTGGATTGCTGTCAGTCTGGGCTTCTAGTGTTGGAGCTAACTCAGGATCTCTTTTCTAAAGATTACTTGGGAGGACTGGAGAATGTGGTTGCATACTACGTCCCTTTTCGAGGGCTTCCCCTGCTATCTGACCTGGAGCGTTTCGTCACACACAATGAAGAGGTAGCTTGGCATCCGCTCATCAGTGGGCTGAAAACAATGACGTTGTCCTCTCATCGGTATCGTGTTGAGCTTGCCGCAAAATTTCTTGTGTGTGTCCATTTGATAGTCCCAGTCCCGGAAGGTACGAACTGGTATACTGGATTCGGGGACTATATCTTCCCGAGGATTCTGACGCCAAATCAACAACAACAACCTGGTTGTTATTTTCATGTCCGGGGAGCTCGAGAGCGCCTCTGACTCTAAGTGGTTGAGAGAAGAGGAAACTTCTGACGATGATGAGGATGAGACTGAAGAGAGCTATTGAAGATGTGATGAATCGTCATCTTGGACTTGAGCAAAATGATTGTAGAAAAAGGAGGGGCCCAGAGCCTACTCATTTTGTAATGAAAATACAAAATGCTTTAATATAATGAATTTTTCGCTTTTCTCCTTTCTCTATTTTCTCTTCTTTCTATTCTAGCTGGGAATAAATAAGATAAATAGGCACTAAAAATACATTATATACATTTAAAAGGGCACATAACACCTAATGAAAAGGTTTGAGGTGGAAATTATTAACCGGGATTGGGAGGGGGTCCCCATTCATGTCTTCTAGCTCAAAAGCGTTGAAACCTTTGTAATGTACAATGCGGAAAGGTCCCTCCCATAGGCAATCGAACTTGGCGTGCTGACCAGGCTTCGCTGCTCTCTCATTAAATTTCAATACGAGGTCCCCGAGGTCGAAGACCAGATCAGAGCTCTTTTTACTGTCAAACCATCTTTTGACGACTTCATGTCTGTCTTGGAGAGCCGCAAAGGCTGCCTCCCTTGCTTCTTCTAGCTCCATAATCTCTGCCAATATCATGGTCATAGGGTCGTTTTTAGCCACTTCCATTGATTTTAGTAATTGCAATGCTCGGATCTCTAGCGACATGGGGAAAAGTGCATCATTTTCGTATACCAGCTTATATAGAGAGTTTCTTAGAATATGCTTGGGTGTTATGCAGTCCATCCATAATGCACTTCTCAAGTGGCGATGCCACTCCCTCTTGTATTCAGAACCTATCCTTTTAATAAGTTTGATTAAGTTTTTGTTAGTGGACTCGGCAAGTCCATTCCCTTGAGGATAGTAGTTAGAAGAGGTTTTGAGATAAATACCTCTACTAAGGGTGAATTGGGTAATTTGCGAGTCTATGAATGCGCGTGCATTATCCAATATAACAATTTTTGGGGGACTGTATCGGCACACCAGATCCTTTAGGAAAGCTAACACCTCACTTTCTGATGAATTCCATAAAGGAATGACTTCGAACCATCTGGTGAAATAACCAGTAGCAGTCATGATCCACTTATGTCCGACTAAACTAGGGGGGTTGATCATTCTGATAAAATCAAGGCCCCATTGAGCAAAAGACTCTTCCACTGACACGGGCCTGAGTGGCATTGCAGATTTCTTGCTCCTTCCCGTGTAATACTGGCACTCCTAGCACCCCCTCACTAAATTGTGTGTGTCTTTGAACATGGACGACCAAAAATACCCGGCTTGAGTAATCTTGATAGCGGTTGTTGGTGCAGAGAAATGGCCTCCTAAGGCACCGTAGTGGAACTCGTGTAGGATTTTATCAGCTTGGCTCTGGTCTACGTAGCGGAGCAGGACTCCGTCAAAATTTCTTTTGAAAAAAGTTTCATCTATTAAGTGGAAACCGCTATTTTGGAGTCTGTAAAATCTCCTCTTAGCCGGGGGGAGATCTTCGAGAAAAATCCTGGTCTTCATAAATTGCTTTCTCTTCTCAATCTAGCTGTCATTTGGAACATCAGGCAAAAGCATAACTGTTTCCTTTGTAGATGCTTCTTCGTCGCGGGGCTCGCATTCTTGAACTACATATTCACATAGGTCTCTCCCGCAAACGAGCTTTGTTGGCTTGATATCAACATCATATTCTAGGACCCTGGTGATCCAATTTGCCCTTTTTCAGTGATGTCACCCTCGATAATGTATTCCCTTACTGCGGGATGGGCTATGTACACCATGGTTTTATTACAGGCGATGAAATTCCTGAATTTCTTTAGTCCTTTTACAGCAGCTAAGGCCTGCTTCTCGACAAAGTTGTATCGAGCCTCATAATCCTTAAGAGTTTTTGAATGGAAAGCTATGGGATGCTCTGCTCCTTTTTGGGCATCTTTCTGGCTTAGGACCATGGCGATGCTATGATGACCAGAAGAAAAAAAACATACATTATGAAGTCCTTTGACATGTCTGGGTTAGACAATACGGGAGCGGAACAGATAACATTTTTAATTTCATCAAAAGCTTTTTTGGCCTCAATAGTCGATCTGAAATGTATATCCTTTTTTAACATGAGGGTGATGGGTCTTATTATTCTGGCAAAGTCAGAAATAAAACGACTAACAAAATTGACCTTTCCTAAAAAAGATTGGACTCCCTTTTTGTTGACCGGGAGGGGAAGGTCTTTAATGGCCTTGACTCAGTCTGGGTCAATGGAAACACCCTCCTTTGAAACTATATGCCCTAGTAATTTTCCTTGAGGAACCCCAAAGATACACTTTTTTGGGTTTAAGGAAATCCCAAATTCAAGACATTTTTGGAGGACTAATTCGAGATGGTCAAAATGATCTTCTCGGTGCTTGGAAAACACAGTCAGGTCATCTAAGTATATTAAGATGATCTTATTAATTAGCTCTTTGAAAGCTAAATCCATGGCCCTTTGAAAAGTTGCCCCAGCATTTGACAATCCGAAGGGCATCTTTTGGTACGCAAATGTTCCCCACTTAGTGGTGAACATCGTCTTGTGCTGGTCCTCCACTTTCACACTTACCTAGTTATATCCTGAGAAATCGTCGAGCATTGAGAATATTTTTGATCCCGCCACCGTGCTCAGTAATTGCTCCATTGATGGCAGAGGATAGTGGTCTTTGAGAGACGCCTAATTTAGATCTCAAAAATTCACACAGAGTCGGATATCTCCATTCTTTTTCCTAACAGACACCAAATTTGACACCCATGTATTGTGTTTTATGGGGTAAATGATCCTTGATTCGATCAGCTTTTCAACTCCTGAGCCATGAGAGACTCAATTTTTGGGTTAACCGGTCTTTACTTCTGTCGGACCGGCTTGGCCTCATTTGCAAGCTCGATGGTATGTTGGATGATATTAGGATCGTATCCTCTTAAATCCTCATAAGACCAAGCCATGACACCTTCATATTCATCACAGTATCGGACCAACTTCTTTCTGTCTTCAGAGGAAACATCCTTTCCTACCTTGAGAACTCTTCCACTACCGACTGACATTTCGGCGTAATCCTCTTTGTTTGCTGTGAGCTTCTGCTTATCCTTTTTGGCGTCCTC
Organism: Cryptomeria japonica; assembly: GCF_030272615.1. Lineage (NCBI taxonomy): Eukaryota > Viridiplantae > Streptophyta > Pinopsida > Cupressales > Cupressaceae > Cryptomeria > Cryptomeria japonica. Next base: position 529,027,393 of record NC_081411.1, read on the forward strand.
ATGGTCAAACAGGTTCTCTAAAGTGATCAAACCGTTAGGGAGCTTGCTAGATCTCAACTAGATGACTTGATTCCTATAGGCTTCTTTTATCTTAGGTTGTAGCTGATCAGAAAATTCTCCCAACCTTTGGATGAACAAAGCAATATGTTCATTGCTCTCGAACACCTGCCAGTGAGTATCATTATCAGGGATAGCCAGGCGGACAACCACGCCAATTGCTTGGGAGCTGGTGAGTAAGTCTGTAACATGATCAAATTGCGCTCTGATGGTAGCCATTTGGTCCGCTATGGTATTTTGTTTCTAAGGAATGCTTATGATATTGAAAGCATCGAGATCCCACACTCCAGCGCGGTAAGATCTCATGCAGACGTGCTTGGCACTAGATATCCCTTGAACTTGATGGACCACCAGCTCAGAATCACCAAGGACTTTCAACTTTTTAATGCCCATCGTTTCCACCATATTCAAACCTTGAATCAGTCCTTCATACTCTACTTCATTATTTGAGCACGCGAACTATAACTAGAAAGGCTTCATGATTTGTTCACCCGAATGGGGAGTGAGACAAACTCCCTCTCCAGAACCCATCTTGCATTTGCCATCGTCAAAGTGCAGGGTCCATAATGCCGAAGTCAACTGCTCTTCGGAGAACAAATCCTTAGTAAGCTTTGGGATGATTTGATTCTCTTCAAAAATGCAATAGGTACCCAAGCCAGTGGCATGGTAGTTAGAGAAGGGGTCGGAATCTATGAACTCATTTAGGAAGGCCTCTTGCTCGGGTGGAATTTCTCTCGTTACTTCTTCGCCTTCTAAAAGCTCTACCACCTTTCGTTCATCATTTGATATAGAGGTGTGTGTAGGTTCGAAATTGATCAAGGCCTGGTCAGCTATATGCTCAGCATGGAGGGGTTCTGAGAGGATTTTCAGCTTGGTGTTGTGTTGGGTACGAAGGATGAGATGGGACCAATCTAGGGACATATAGCCTCCTATTTTAGCAGTAAATTCTCGAGAAAGACAGAGCCCAAAGACAGGCGGGATATCAATGACCACTACTTCTTGAGACACCGTCACACTCGGACATGCAAACAATGGTAGGGGAAGGTTTTTAATGAGACCTACCGTTTGAACCCTATTCCCATCAAGCTGCATAACCCCTTTATTCAAAGGGTCATACCTAATGTTTAATACTTCGGCAATTTGCTTAGGCATGACGGTAGTACTGTCCCTGAAATCTATCATGGAGTTATGCAAAAGTTTATCTCCAACTATAAGGGTAAGGTAGAATGGATTTGGCTTAGGCTTACCTTCTCTTTGGGCAGTAGGGGGCGAGCCTTCATTTATCAATACGGTCAGAGAGTGCACTTTACCTGCTATGGGTCGAAGACCCGTTCCGTCAGTCTAAAGTGATTGTGGAGCTATCACACTTGCGTCTTTTCTGTCATGAGACAAAGCCTCTCTCAGTCTATTCTTTTGCTCCTGAATACTCAGGAGATCCCACATAGAGACATGAGTCGAGGCCTTCTTCAATTGTTCTACCACATCTAGCACCCGAGGTGTGAGAACCTTCAGCTCCTTCGGCTTATAAGGGATGAACTCTTTTCTCGGATAGGCAGAGTTAGTGGCCGGTTGTTTAGGGGGTCTGTCCACAGGCACTGCTCTCATATTGTTGGTGCTTTCCCTGGTTAAACGTCTTTTAGAGCAGAGATTGTAATCTGAGTGCGCGAGAGGGGTTCCATCCTTTGGGGTGATTGTGTCATTGGTCAGCATTGCGTCCTCATCTTCCATCCATGAAAAAAGCGCATTATCGGGGGCGATCTTTGCTTCTTGTTGCAATGACATCCCTTGCATTTGAGTGACAAAAGCCACACTATCCATACCCGGAGATGTATATGCAGACTCATCTAGCATCATGCCTGAATTCCTTTGTTTAGCAACCTTCTGCTGCAAATTCCCTCTTGGGCAATTCCTCGGAGTATGAGCATTGTTGCACGAAAAACACCAAGAGTTGGTGTCGTCTGCCAAGTTATTTTGGCCCACTATCAGTTCCCTACCAGTGGCTAGGTAGACAGCCTGCAATGGATTGGGGACTGAGACTATTTGGCCATTCGGCTAAGGAGGTTTATCAGGACGATGATTCGTATGTTGGTAAGGAGGTCGATTCCTTTGGAAATTTTGCTGAAAAGGGGGCTTGGTGGGTGAGACCTGGGCTCTTTTTAGGCTGACAATCTCATTGGAGAAGGATCTTAGGAGATTCTTCATATCACTAACTTCAGCAGCCAGAGAGGCGGTTTGGGGAGTAGGAAACAAATACATAGACTGTGGAGCGGACGTATTGGGAGTAGCTTCTTCTAAGACTTGAGTGGATATCTCAGGGAATACTGGCATTATAGGGCGAGGGGCTAGCTTCCCAGCATCGATAAGGTTATTTTCAGCTTGGACTGCTATGTCAAATGCTTGCAGAAGAGTATTGCCTCCTAAAGATTGAATCATCACTGATATGTTAGAATTGAAAGCTTTTAAATAGAATACGAAAGCCATATCCGCCGGACGGTGAGCAGACAAAGGTATCCTTTGTCAGGTTCGTTGAAATCTCATATTAAAATCAGTTAGTGTTTTGGTCAGAGCCCTCTTTATTGTGATGAGTTGGTGCATCAAGGACGATCTGTCGGCTTTATCTAAGAATCTCTGAAAGAAACGATCTTCCGGCTGATCCCAATCTCCTATAGTGTTGGGGCCTAAGGATCTGAACCAATCCAAAGCTTTTCCCTTGAAAGAGGCTACGAGCAATCTTAGAGCTACATTCTGTTCAGTGATGCCATTGACAGTACAGACAGTGGCTACATCTTGCAAATGCTCCCTAGGAGTTTTATGACATTCTCCCGTGAACTTAAGAACAACCTTAAGCGTAGCTGCAAGGATGGCTCCCTAAACCATGGGTGGAACTGGGGGAATGAGAGGGCTACCATTATCCCAGGTCACAAAAATTCTGGGGGGAACGTGTGCCATCACAGCGTGTATGACTGCGGGAAAACTCTATGAGGATGAAGCTGTGGCTGAATGGATGGTCACCAGTGGAGGAAAAAGAAGGTGAGGATTCAAAGTTGTCTGACTCCTGGTGACAGGCTTATGACTCATAAACTAGCTCAAGGATATAATTAAAGTAAATGGTCCCACTGGGCATGCCAGAAAAAGAACCGTTGACTCTAAATTTTACCTTGGAAACAAGCCTTATGGGAAATTCAATGATGGGGGACTAGTTGTGCAGGTTTCACTAAATGACCTCTAGGATTGAGAAGCCGACTCTTCCTTATGGGTTTGGAGGAAAGGGAAAAGAAGGAAACTTTTAAAACAATAAATCTAGACTATTGAGGCGATGCGCTAGAGCATTTTTTAGAAGACATGAGAATAAAAAACCTAAGTACATATGATTTTTGAGCCCATTCAATAATCTACAAGTCTGAATCAGGAACATAGCCAAGACACAATTGAATTTCTTTGCAACATAAATAAATACTTATCATGCATTTACTAGATAACAAGTGCAAAACATAGTTTAATCGGCAAAATCTTAGATAAATGTATTCCCAAAGTTATTGGAATTCTAAGAGAATAACATAGAAAAAGACCATCAAAGCATACTAAAAGAAGTATCACAAAGGCCGTAGGCACAGTTTGAATAACCTTCTTCAGAAAACAGTAATAGTTTTAAAAGGCTAAAATTCCTACTAAGCAAACTTAATTGTTCTTCTTGAAAAGTTTTGAACCCCTCAAAACAGGGAAAAAGCCAGCATAAATAGAGCTCGCAGCTCTGGAAATAACTCCCAAACACGCCAAAAAGGCATAACCACCCCTGAACAGAAAACCATGTCGTGTCGCCTTGAAGATCACACCCAGAAAAACGGCCACAAGACTTCACTCCCTGCCTGCAATGAACTTCATACTGTCATAAACCGAAAAGATTTTGCTAACTGCAGAGGGGCAAGCTAGGCAATCCTTTCAAACAGAAATGCACCTGCCAAAACATGACGATGTCGGGTAACCGCTTGCTTACTACACTAAAAGGTGGACCTCGAAAAGAAGCCCAGTCAGTAATCTCTTTCCATTTATCACCACCGCGCTACTCCAAAAGCTGAATGCCAAATATGGACCAAGGGAGTAATGTCGAGCTGACAATTGTCTTGTACGCCCTGCACTGCTGGAAAGCTGAAAAGGCAAAATTAAGCAACACGATCGAAAACCTTAGTTACGGGAATTTTAATGTGAACACTATCCTGGCAGAAAGTTTGGGTAGATTTATTATGAGAAGTGTGGAGGAAGGGAAACTCAAAGGCCTTAAGCCTTCCTCGTCCAACTTAACCTGTACTCATGAACAGTTTGTTGATGACTCTATTACCATGGAAGAAGCTACCATAAGAGAAGCGAGTATATATGAAGAGTGTCATGGATTCCTATGAAGCTACTTCTGGGCAAAAAATAAATTGGGATAAGGGTTCTTTGTTCTTCATCAACACCCCTATGGATAGACAAAGAAGGATTGAAAGGATCCTTGGATGTAAAATTGTTGAGTTTCTTTCTACTTATTTGGGTCTCCCTCTGTGCTTAAAGCCTTCGGAGAATTTCTGGATGAAGCTGGTTGATAGATTTAATTCCAAACTGGTTGGGTGGAAGGGAGCCCTCCTCAGCCAAGCGGGTAAGGTGACGATGCTTAAGGCTACCCTACAAAATCTACCTATCTATTCCCTTAGTCTGTTTAAAATCCCTAGGAAGTTTGCTGAGGCCATTGAAAGAATTCAAAAAAAATTCTTATGGTCGGGAGTGGAAGATAAAAATAGAATCCCCCTTATTGCCTGGAATAATATTTGCACTCCTAAGGCTTTTGGGGGTCTGGGAATAAGGAACATTATGACTATAATGCCTTGTTAGCTAAACAAATTTGGAGAATGAAAGGGGAGGAAAGGGAATGGAATTCCATTTGGAAAAAGAAATACCTTCATATGCAACCGTCTGATGAAGAATTTATGGATAAATACTTTCTTGTGGAAGGCTCTGCAATTTGGAATGTTGTTCAAACGACCAAAGTCTGGGCTGTTGCTGGAAGAAAGTGGAAACTGGGGAATGGGAGAATTATCAAATTCTAGGAGGACAAATGGCTTATGGATAAACCGCTGGAGGAAATCCCCATTCTTAATGAATGGAAATACTGGTTTAAAAGCAGGTATGGAGACCTTGTTAGGGACTACTGGAGAAATGGTAAGTGGATTGAGTTTAGCCAGTTTTGTCCGGGCTTAAGATTTTTGGAGACCTTGCTCTCTTCCAAAATCTTCATAGAGCATTCTGAGGATTGTATGATTTGGAAGGACACTTTTGATGGGAGATATTCTATGTCTTTAGTTGTCTCTATTCATTACAAAGTTCTGGAAGAGATTCCTCTGTGGGCGAAAGTGTGGATAAAGAAGTTGACTCCCAAAATTAATATCTTCTTTTGGATTTTTATCCAAAATAAGGTGCTAACCCTTGATAATATCCATAAACGTGGATTTGTTTTTCCTAACAGGTGCTCTCTTTGCTGCATGGAGGAGGAGTCTACCTGCCATATCCTCTACCAGTGCAATTTCAGTCAAGATATTTGGAATATTATTCTCAATAAGTGGAAGTTGAGCTGGGTTTTCCCGAACTCTCTGGAAGAGTTCTGGCAGCAATGGTATTGCCCTAGCTCTAATTCTAAGAATGTTGAGCTTTGAAAACTTATTCTCCCTATTGTCACCTGGAACATCTGGAAGGAGCGTAACAACAAGATTTTTAGGGAAAAAAGTGTGAACCGTGAAGTGGTGGTGGATAAAATCTATAAAGGGATCCATGAATGCCTATATGGAATTGATATTGGTTTATCTGCTAAAGAAGAGTTTAATGAAAGATGGAACCTTTCCAATAGTAGAAACAACAAGGATAAAGGTAGAGATGGCCTTTTTTGGTGCTTTCCTTCCCAGGGATGGATCAAGACCAATTTCGATGGGGCTTCTAAGGGAAATCCTGGCAATGCTGGTTATGGGGGCATTGTTAGGAATTTTGCTGGAGGTTGCCTTGTGGTTGTTGTTGGCCCTTTGGGTAACCAAACTAGTCATTATGTTGAAGCTTCGGCTGCCCTAAATACTCTGATTATAGCTAAAAATCCAAATCATGACAAACTATGGTTGGGGGGAGATTCTCTTGATATTATTAAATGCCTTAAGGGTGAAGTTGAGCTTTCGTGGTCTATCGAAAATATCATTTTTAAGGCCAGAGAAATTATTACTAGCTTTAAATCTATTATTATTGAGCATGCTTTTAGGGAAAAAAATGTTGTAGCAGACGATCTTGCTAACCTTGGCGCTATTTTCGAAGAATAAAGCATATGGAATGGTGAAGATAATATTGATTTCAATATTAAAGACCTCATTAGAAATGACATAATTATGGAGAAAGAAGGATTGCATTTTAATCATGGCAGTATTAATGATTATCATCAAATCTTTAGAAAGGTAATGATAGCTCGTCAGAAGGGCAGAGTGTCAAATAAGAATATTAAAAAATCGCATGTTTTGTGGGTGTATATTTTTAAGAATCCAAGTGTCATCTGGAAGATTGCTTTGAAGTTGCAGAAGCAGAAAAATTCCATAACGAATTCAAGAATGGGAGGTGATCTTAGAAAAGAGGAACCTGATAACATTTCTAGATGGCGGGAGATGCCTAAGGTATGGATGAAGCTAGAGAAGGGTTTCATGACTCTATTCATGGAAAAATTGGTGGATTATGACAAAAGCAGAGTTAACCTGGCGGTTACTAGAGTGACTTAAAACTGGAAAAATGGTACTTTCAAAATCCATGGTGTCAAATTCAAGCTGGACACAGACCTCATCTCTACGGTCACAGGTATGCCCCATACTGGCCTCAATTTCTTTAGGGACCTGAAAGTCTCCAATAATGTTGTGAATCTCTTTTCGAGCAAAGATAAGGAGAGAGAAAAATTAGGCAAAGCGTCTGGGGGGTATTATGATGTGTCTAATATTACATATTATTGGGGTTTTGTGCTTAATGCCATTATGGAGTATATCACTGTGGAGGGTCGTTTTACTAGGGTCCATACCTATCACTTTGTGCTTCTGAACCACTTTAGGCATGAGAAAAGGGTGTCTCTTCCCTATTACCTTTTCAGGTCCCTGTCGCGCTCATTGAACAAGCACAGTAAGAACCCCTCTCCTCTTGTGCTACATTATGGCTTATTTTGCTCATTTATGAGCATTGTAAGATTTTGGCGATTCAGGAAAACAAAAGGCTGTCGGTGTCACTGGTGAAAGGCAAGAGGAAAAGTGAGGACCCTGGGCCCAGTAAGGATGAGCAGAAACAGAGTAAAAAGGCTAAAAAAACCTCTGTGGAGAAAAAAGTTGAGGACACGGATTTGATCCATAAACATAAGGATACAGAGGCTGATCCTAAGGATATGGGAAAAGAAGGAAGTGATATGGAGATTGATGATACTGACAGGGAGGAGAGCTGGAAATATGAGGAAGTGGGGGAAGAGGAAGGAGGAGAAGAGGAAGATTCCGATCAGAACAACCCTACCCATAGCGCGAGTATTGGTAATTTTAACAACCAACCTATGGAGGAGCAGGAAAACCAGATTAATCAAGAGGAAAGGGAAATGGAAACTGAGCAAAACAAGGATAAGGGGGATACAAGTAGGGAAAATAATAGAGCCGGAGATGAGATTATTCTGGATAAGCTGAAGAACCAGTCTGATGCTCGTTTGGGTTTTGATAGGTGGGTATATGAAAGAATTAATAAAATGGAAAAAATGCTAAACAACAGGAAGAGTAGGGACAAAAAGGTGAAAGTAACCTGGAGTAGTGGAAAAAGGTAATGGACGAAAAAGTGGAGAAGCTGGAAGTTCAGATCAGCAAGCTGGAGGAAGGAAAGGCAGCCATGAAGAACTTCTTGATTCTGATTCCAGATATCCTCAACTCTGTGACTAGGAACATGGAGGAAATTGCCAAATACCTTGATGGCCCCAACCCTACCAAATCTGTTGTGGACCTAGATGATGATGATGCTGCTACTGAGGCTATGAATGTGGATAGTGCTCCCGGAGGTGCAGCCAAAAGGACCAGGGCGAGTATGAAAAAAGATGCCTTGGCCTCTTCCAAGGAAATCCCTATTCTTAGGGATAATATCAAAGAAATGCAAGGGATTAGCGAGAAATTGGCTAATGCCCTTAAAAACATTATGTAATTTGCCTTTTTTTTTGTTTTGTTGGTTGTTGCTGGTTGTGTTGGGCTTTTGTGTTGGTTTTTGCCCAGTACTTTGTTGGTTTTTTTGCAGTCTGCCCCGTCTTGTTTCTTAATGCTCTTATCTTTTAAGGTTCTTATGTAAAGGGTTTCGGGGTCCCTTCAAAACCTGTTTTTCCCGTAATAAAAAACATATGTCCTGCAGCTGAGAAAATATAGCATGACTAGTCTCCTAGATCTAAGCTCCACTAAGATCAGTTATAAATGTTTCATAAATCAATCTACTAAAGAATCGGTCAAGTGGTTTCAATCATTACTGCATTTCTCTGACTGGGTCTGCATTGCGGTTATATACTTGCCATCAACTTCGGATGAGATTAAGGCTCAAGAGACAAATGCAAAGGCTAGAACTTTTCTTATCAGTTGTCTTAGTGATGAATTATTTGACAAGTTTAAAGGAATGAAAGAAGCTAAGGGAATTTGGAACAAGTCATGTTGTGAATATGAAGGTGATCCAAAAACTCAACAAGAAAGACTTTTGAACCTGAAGCAAAAATTTGAAGGTTTCATAATGGTTGATGATGAAAGCATTGAAAGTTACATACATAGAGTGAATGATACAATGGATTACTGCTCTCCTTCCAATTGCTTTTTGGAATTCTTCTACAAGCCTCTCGTCTTAATGATAATATATTATCTCATTGATTTAAACCAGATTACAACATTCGTAGGGTTCAACAATGCCTATTTCATCAATGATTAAACACGGTGCTTACTACTATAGATGGGCATTTGAAGCTGTCACATGAACATCTCAGCTCAATGCTATGTGTAATTTGATGAGAGATTGCACATTCTTTCAATATTAAATCTCATGACAAGTACTTGTTTCGAAGGGACGCTTTTATTTTGGCTCCAAAACGGTAGTACGGATTGATGAACACGCATATTAGTCGCATGTTTTATATCATCGATTTTGCAATAAATAGTTGCGATTGACTAACACGTCACTATCACGTTGTACGAAAGGTCTGTTTTGGAGCCAGAATAGCTTCGGCCGTTTCGAAGCACCCAATTGAAAGATTCTAACAGGAAAGTGCTTTTTCTTTCCCTAAGAGTGATATCATGTGAAAACTCACCAACCACTATATTAGTAATGTTTGATGTTTATAAAAAAAGGTAGATGGTATGTTTCTATGCCTTGCAATTTAGGATGCAAGTGGAATCTATTGTTTTTTAAATTTGCATGATAGGAGACATATTTAGTTGATATTAAATGCATGCAAATTAGGTATTGTTAACTCCCTCTTAACCCCTGAATTATTACAAAACTCTTTAAATAATTTTGATGTGTATTCCCCTCCATTATCAGTTCTTGGGGTTTTAATTTTATTTCTCAGAGTAGTTCTCTGTGAATTCTTTAAACCTATTAAGGATCTCTTCTGATTCTTTGCATTTCAGAAAGTAGATCCAAGTTTTCCTAGAGTAGTCATCAACAAATATTACATAATACAAGAATCCCCCCAAAGAAGGTACGAACATGGGTCCACATACATCAGAATGAACTAACTCTAAAATTTTACTTGTTTTCCTAGTACTATTTTGAAAAGCACCCTAAGTATTTTTACCTAGGGAACATCCTTTGCATGCCCCTGAATGATATTGCTTTAACTTAGGTAGACCCGTGATAAGGTCTCCCATTGATGATAAAGCTCTAAAATTCAGGTGGCCTAGTCTTCTATGCCAGACTTCATTAGCATCTGTATTTTAATGGATTAGGACTAAGTTGGGCTCTATGCATAGCTCATACAAGTAGCTGTGTCTTTGACCAATAGTTTTAGCTTTCTTGATGGACCATCAACTTCAGATGAGATTAAGGCTCAAGAGACAAATGCAAAGGCTAGAACTTTTCTTATTAGTTGTCTCAGTGATGAATTATTTAACAAGTTTAAAGGAATGAAAGAAGCTAAGGGAATTTGGAACAAGTCGTGTTGTGAATATGAAGGTGATCCAAAAACTCAACAAGAAAGACTTTTGAACCTGAAGCAAATATTTGAAGGTTTCATAATGGCTGATGATGAAAGCATTGAAAGTTACATACATAGAGTGAATGATACAAACCGCCATTTGTCTTTACTTCACCTTTGTTGACCCTGCATCATGATATTAATGTGCACAACAAACATGTGTATATACTAATGCTAACATGATGTAATGCAAACTATATTTATAATTGTTTTCAGCTATTTGCGTAGATAGATCATTTAAAATCATTATATGACATCCTTGGGTATAAGTTAAACTAGTTTCAAAAACACTTAAAAGGTATCAACTTAAAAGAGTTATTATAATCCAAATGTCATCTAATCATAAGACCTAGGCAGGAGTATTATATCAAAAAACTATCAAAATAGAGCCATTATTTAGGCTCATTAGTTGACATCTTAAGAGGGGGGGCATATATGTGGCCTCCTAATTGCATTTTTTGACTATCAATTATCATTTATGGGATTACTGCATCCTCCTGCTTAATCCTTATTTCATTTATCAACATAGGATTGTTGCATCCTCATGCTTCATCCTCATTTATGCATCATTTGTCTTATACATGATATTCATTCTCGACACCAGACAAAATAAAGTCTTACACGATATGCTTCATTTCTGAAACCAGAGAACATATGCAGTAGGATGAGTGGAACTAGCAAAACATAGCTAGACTATTCCAACTCTCCTCCCCAACATGGATCACCTAGCTTGATGCAACTTGCTAGTTCGCAGAGTTCATGTTCCTTCTTTCTCTCCCATGAGCCCATATCATAACACATTTGCTAGCATTGGATCATAGTTTCTTATGCTTTCAAGTACATCCTTGTTCTTTCTACAAGTCCACTTAATCTCCTGCAATAACATGCCGAGAATGATATTAGCAGTTGAGACATTTTTATTATCGAGGTCTCATCAACTAGTTGACTTGGAGCTTTGTGTTTTAGTACTAACATTGTTTGTGCTTGATTATACTTGAAGGTTACTTGCATGGATTGATAAGATTTTATGCTTGGGGGCTTGATCATCCCTCAATATTATCCTATCCCTACTTTGTCTTTCTCTCAGATGCTCTATCTCTTCACATCTACTTTACCAAGAGTATGACTGTAAGATCATACTTCGCTAAAGTGGGGACTAAATGTAGCGTTGTAAATTGTACACCCCTAATTAGGGTTGTCTAATTCCACGCTTAGGTTAACACTTGCCTTAGTGTGTCCCATCACATTTATAAGGCCCTTTTAGGCATTTAATTATTAATTTAATTAAATCTAAAGTCATCTCTCATCAATCCACATATTATAAATTTGGGCCGTTAACCCTACGTGTGCCTTTATTTTATTTTATTTTAATTAATCCTAATAAAGTCCTATTTCTTATATTCAAGGCTCAATTTTTCATATCTAAACACCTTGGATTGTCGCACCGAGATGGATTTAGCATTAGAATCACGATAGCTTACATCCCTAGAAAATTGGAAAAAAGTGGTTGGGACCATAGCGCCCACCACCATGGTCCCACACTTTTTTCCTCAAATTTCGGGAGGATGATTGGGTGGTCTTATCTTATTCAAATTTAGCTTTGTGGGAAAATATATCAATTCTAAGTCGGCCTAAAGGTGATTTTAATTTTGAAATCCCTGTATAAGGCATCTCTCTCAATTCATTTTTAAACAACTACACTTTATGCAAACATTATCATCAATTCAAGAGTAGATATGATTCAAAGAGCAACAAACTATATCAAGGCATCTTCAACTTATGTTTCAATTATGATTTCATGGTAGATTTTGTATGATTTATCATTGCATCAACACATGAAGGACTTATCCTAAGAGCATTGCATCACCTATTGAAGGTATAATCATCTACATTCAAGCATTTCAATCCCTTGCCCTCAAAAGGCAAGATTTTCCATTTCAATTCAAGTTCAATTTCTATTTCAATTAGGGTTGATTCTAAACCCAGGGTTTGAACTAGGCAAACCCCTATCCACAACACAATTTCCTTCTTTTGGTGTGTAGGTGGCAGATTTGTGAGCTGTGTAGGTGGAAAAGGACAGAGGAGACCGAGACAAAGTGAATTGCCTTTTGCAGAAGTTTTGGAGACACCTCAGGACCAGGGCACTACAAAGGGACCAAGGCACTCACAAAGGACTAGGATGCCCGTTGTCCTGGTCTTGACAATTTTTCCCAAATTTCTAGGTACAGGCTCTGATCCTTTCTTTTTGCTCAGATCTCACCTTACATCTCTATTTGATTTTTGCAACATTCCATTTTCGTCATTTCATTTCAATTTCTCACCGTTTGTTATATATTTTATCATTTTCAATTCAAAACTTAATTCAAATATAATTTCAACTCAAACATAAGGGGAAATAGGACCTCAATCAACATTCAATCCTCTTCTTAATAGAATTAAGGTTGGATCTATTGAGTTCATACTCCTTTTAATGTAATGTTTGTGAAAGTTAGGCCATTTCCTAGTTTATAAAGCATAACTTGTGAAACCAAAATTTTCCACCCAATACACAAGGTAAGAGAAAAAACGCTGGGGGTGGGGGTTTGAGGAAATGTGTGTTAGGATGAAAAAGATTGAAATCTTAACAGGGTAAGGGAGAAGGAGGTTTGGAGATAGACATGGTGGGATGAGAAAGTCTAAAATCTCAATGAGGTAAAGGGAAAAAATGGCGGGGAGGGGGAGGAGGGAGGGGGGAGGAGATGAATATCGAGATGAGAAAGTTTGAAACACCAACAAGGTAATAAAAACATGGAAGTACGAGGAAATACATTTAGAAAGGGAAACACTAAATTTTTTTCTCAAAATTTCACACAGTCCTTAGAAATTGAATTAAAAACCTTCAGGTTTGTGACAAAACAATGAAGGAGAAGCACAAAGAGACCAAAGATGGCCTTTTAAGAATCCTTTGATTTGTTGTTAGTGGTGGACAAAATAAAAGTCTAATATCTTAAAATCCCAAAAAACTTAGAAAAATCTAAGAAGACCCTAAAAAAGTCATAAAAATCTAAGAAAACCAAAAAATCCAAAAATATAAAAAGATTCAAAATGCTTCAAAATTTAAAGGTTTATAATACTGATCAATAGAGCCCAAAATAAATCTTAAACAACAAAGATGACAAAGAAAAAAAAAAAAAAGAGGAAATTTACAACTAAGATAGATGCCAATACTTGTATTTTTCTTGTAAATCCCAAGCAATGCTCCCCCCATGAATGGTGGAGGAAATTGTCTCCATGACCTACAATTAAAATCATTCTCCGCTTTACCTCATGATCCTATAAATGATCCTATAAAAAATTTAAAAAAAAAAACATATTATTTTGACGGGGAAGTGCGAGTGTCAAAATTAAACTCCCTTAGTGCTCGACCTAAACCCTGAACTGTTAAAGAGGATATTCGCCATAAACCCTATCTCGTCGCCGTGGAGCTTACAACTCCACCCGCTAAACCCTTCGTTTACCGTTGCATCACGCGGGAGCAACCATCCCTTCACAAAAAAATTTGCTTTTTTTTGGAATAGTTGTATTCAGTTCAACCTGTGTAGCAATCCGATGCTGGGAACTGGTTTAAGAGCGCGTTTAGTTTACCCCTCGACTTCTAAGTTGAATATCTGGAGCATACCTCTAAACCAGCGCTTCGCATTTATTGGGCTAAGGAAGTCTGGGAAAAGCAGGCAACAGCAGAGGGGCAGCATTTCTGTTATGGCGGTCAGAAGTTACTCAGGTCGGCCGCCGCTTCGGTCTGGGCGAGGTAGCGGGAACGAATCTTCACCCTTCTCCAGTAGGAGAAGCAACCCTCCCTCCAAAACCCTCGTGGAGCGGGAAATTGATGTTGATAAGTGGTTTGATAAGAGGGACGGCTCCATGCCTAAGCGTCGGAGAGATGGTGATTGGGTCTCCAATGGAGCCTCTGCTTCTTCAAAAGGAAGAGGAAGAGGAACAAGGCCCGGAGAAGGAGACTGGAAGAAAGCCTCCCGGCGAGCATTAGAAACTAGTGATGATGACGAGGACGATGACAACGATAGGTTTGAGAAGCGAGATGTTTCTCGGTCTGCTCTTGGTAGAGATAATACTTATCAGAGACTCGGTAAGAAAAATTCTAATGCTTCGACAATAGGAAAAAGACCTTCGGAATTTTTTAAAAAGGGGTCAGCAGCTTCTTCTGCTAGTCTAGCGTTGGAACTCAGCGAGGACGAGGACGAGGATGACGATGACGGCGACAGTGAATTTGCCTCTAATTCAGACGATGAAGAGTTTGACGCTGCCAATGTTCTTCAGCGTTCACAGCCCAAGTCGAGTGATGCTGAGAAATCAGCGCCGAAGCCGAAGCCCATGCCTACCAATGCAGAGAGCAAGGGGGAATCTTACTTGAGTCTGACAAGGTAATGCATTTTTGTATTTCTTAATCTATTGCTTGTATCTATCCTTTTTTACACCATGGAGGGCCATAACAACTCAAACCAGCGTTAAGATTAAAGGCCAGACTGTATGAGGGGCATAAATGCAGTAGGAGCAAGGTTAAGGACGATAGCATAAGACATTTGCACTTGTTAAAAAGAGTAGTTGAGATGGAAAAGTTTGGATTGACATGCGGATAATCTAGTATGTAATAGAAATAAATCTTTGGAGGGATTTCCCCTCTTAAAATGTTTCTGGGTGTACCTTTTTTTTTCCTATTGACAGACAAATGAGTACACGACATTTTTAGTCTGTTTAGTACAATTGGCTTCATGAGATGGCTCATACAATAATTTGTGAAATTGAAGACATTTGTCAATATACAGATTTCATTGGCCTCCTAAGTTGGCATTTCATAAGCTTGATTTCTTCGTTTTTTCATTTAGTACGTTCGATTTGAAGGAAGTGAGACTTAATGCAATGTTCTTAATGAGCTTTAGACTTTGAGAATTGTATTTACTTATTCTCTTCAAATTAAAATAAGAGGTGTATACCTAGAGAATGAACACTCCTATCCGATGGAAGTTGGATCATATCTTAAATAATGTGAACAATCCAATTTTCCCAAGTGCTAAACATTGCTTGTTAATATCAATGACATACCCACCCCTCTTAAAGTCTCTACAGGAGCACTAAATGCCTCATTACATGATTTCCTAATTCTCCGTCAAGGCCCACATAATCATATAAGACATTTTGATGGCTTTCAATAATGGTTTCCATGCGAGTGTTGAAAAACCCCTTAGTGCAATTATAGAGCTTAAGAATTAAATGCATTGGTTATGTCTATTCTTAAAGCCTTTTGGGAAACAATTTCTTCATTTCACAAACTTTTGCAAATTCATGACCTTTGATGAGTATGATAGTTTTGACAAATGACCTTAACTTGAGGGGGTTGTTGGGGCTCAATCTTGCATTGTCAATTTTTTCGAGTCCTGCCTTTTTGTGTGTCATTGCCCTACTTGCTAGTTATTAATAATTAATTTGAGACATCCTAAGTGGGTTCTCTAAGTGGGGTGTTTTTGGTGTTTTCCTTAGTATTTTTTTTGTTTATTGGAGCTTATGACCTTTTGGGGTTTACCTTGTTGTCATGCCATTCTCCTCAACCCCAACATCTTGTTCCTTAGCTTGAAAAATTCTTAAGTCCTTCAAACTAGATTGTCAAACTTTCCTTTCCTTGAGTACCAAGTTTGAAACTCTCAACTTTGCCTCACATTTCCTTACAACTTTTAGCCCATCAAACTTCTCTCTACTTGAGTATTTATCATGAAGCGGGCTCAAACCTCGAGCTCGACATTTTTGAATGCATTTTCCTCATTGGAATTAAACACTTGAACTTTCCCCAATCCCCATGCCTCAATGGTATGACTTCCAAGTCGTCCCCCAACCTTGGTGCTTTGATTGAAGGTGTGTAGTATAGATGGCACACTCGCAGAGTACTTGGCGAGTTTAAAAAACTCGTCGAGTAATCGCCGAGTTTTTTGCGAAAACTCGGCTAGACTAAAAAAAGAGGCCCAAACATGTGAAACTCGCCGAGTTTTTGAGCTCTGCGAGTTTTTCTGACTTTAACTCGCAGCCAAGTTTTTGCAAAAAACTTGCTGAGTAATCGTTGAGTTTCTTGCGAAAACTCGGCGAGTTTCTTTCTTTAAAAACTCGGCTAGACTAAAAAAAGAGGCCCAAACATGTCAAAAAATTATCATTTTTTGTTTTTTCAGGTCAGTTTCATTCTCTTCATTAGAATATACACATGAAATATAACATTTAAGTATAAGTGGCATTTCAATATGTCTTTTTCCTTTCTTATACTTTATAACACCCGACGCCTTTATAAAATAATAAAAGTATTTTTGGCCTCGTGGGGCGCTGCCCCTCGACCCCGCTGCCCCTTGACCCCAACTTGGGGGCGCTGCCCCCAAACCCCCGTCGAAAAATATAGGGGGAAACTTCGTTGATGGAAGTAGGGAAAATTTAACCTCCGAGTCTGATTAGGCTCCATATAACAACATAATTAGCATTGAAGAAATCTTGGTATTATATATTTTAGAGTTGAAAGTTTGAAACTATCAGAATGAATGATGAAATTTCAAATATTGCGCGTTTGTAGATCTCCATCAAGATCTAGACCTATCTCTCTACCCCTCTTTTTCTCACCCTCAGAACTGGGAAGATCTCCACTGGGAAGAGGAAGAGGAATAGTAAATAGTTTTAGGCTTTTAGCTAGAGTTAGGAAGAGGAAGTTGTAATTGTAATTTGTAATGATGTATTTACTTTTGGTGTTACAAAAACTATTTACTATTTTGCTTCCAGCCATTAGCATTCCTCATGAGGATGCGATTTTGTACACTTTGCATTTAAATATATCTAGAATCAGCTTGTTTCTTTTGTGTTATCATTTATTGACTCATTGGATGCATCTTCTCATTAAATTTTGCAAAAAAAAAGCATTTTTTACTAAGTTTAAGCGTGTTTTTAAGTTGCCGAGTTTTCCCCGAGTTTTTTTACCAGGGGCTTGGCGAGTCGAGCCGAGTCGCGAGTAGTTCAACAATGGTGTGTAGTATGAATTCTCCCCTATCTTCGATAGTTCAAAACTTTCATCATTTTCATAGTATCTACTAGCCCAAACTGTCCACAACACCATTAATGCATCTATAGTGCTTTACAACTACTAATTTAATTTGTTGGTGCTGAAAAACATATGTTACTTAAAAGGGCATAGATTTATGGGAATGAAAGAGAGAAAAGGCAAAATTAATGCCATAGTTATAATTATAGTACTTGATAATTGATATGCCATCTCCAAGTTGCTATTTTGACAGATTTTGTAGGTGGTTTGATTGGCTTTATGCTCAAATCCACATGCCATTGATGATTAGAGGTTGCGAATGCACAAAAATGATTTTCTCACTTTTTCATATGTTTGTAGATCTTGAAGGGATATATCTATTTGAAGCATTAATGAATGCAATAGCTAGGGCGAGAACAATCTTTGTTGTGGATTCGCACATTTTCTCCTTCATAGCTTGAGTACCTAGGTTGCAAATCTATATGTACAAGTTTTTTATTGATTTAAGGGTTGGTCATTATAGGTATTCTAAGAACACGCATGTAGAGCTTCCTATAGTTGCTAGCTAAGTCACCAAGTTCGGCCGAATTTGAACCTTGAAGTTCGAAATTCGCCGAACTTGAAACATTCCCTAAAAATTCGATTAAATTCGAATAAATTTGAATAAAAAATTAGGGCTGGCGGAAAGCGTTTTTTTTGGGCGTTTTTGTTGCCACGGACGGAGTTGCAGCCACGGGCCACGGCCATTGCTACCCCGACCCGACATCGCCCACGGTTGACCCGCACAACCTCTGCCGAGTCTCGACCTGCACAGGTAGGCTTCGACTTATCTCTTTTTTTTTTTTAAATTTTAGGTTTAATAATTAAACAATATTATAATTAAATTTTTTTAGGTTTACTATTTATTTATTTATAATGTTTATAATGTTGTTGAATGTTATTATTATATAATTTATAATTTTATATTAATAGTTTATAATTTTATATTATATATTTTTATATTTTTAAATTTTTTTTAGGTTTAATATTTTTATAAACAATTTAATAATGTTTATTATAAATTTTATTATTATTTATTTAATAATGTTGTTTATTTAATATTTTTTTAGGTTTATTATTTATTTATAATGTTTATAATGTTGTTGAATATTATTATTATATAATTTATAATTGTATATTAATAGTTTTTAATTTTATATTATATATTTTTTATATTTTTTTAATTTTTTTTAGGTTTAATAATATATTAATATTATTATTATATTATAGATATATTACATATATTTATTAAAAGTTTAAAAAAATTGCATATGGCGAATTTAATTCGAATTTTATACATTTCGAATTTTTTCTGCATCGAACTTCATTCGAATTTCAAAGCTGTCGAACTTCGAATTCGAATTCGAACCTGGTGACTTAGGTTGCTAGTATGTCTACCATTAGAGGTATCACTCTAAACTTGTGGGAAGGTTGCTACAAAAGTAGATGTTTGTTACCATATGTCTCCTTTGATCAATTGTAGACATATTGGAAGGTTTTGAGCTTGCGACGTTGATAGGTTCTTTGTTGCTTGAAATTTTTCTTTCAGCACTTGTCGGTGGGATTGTAACAAAAATTAGATAAGTTTCATCCCATTTTAAGTTAAAGCAAGATGGTATTTGTATTGGTCTTCTCTGTGTTGCAAATGAGTGCTTATGAGTATGATGAAGGATCCTTAAGTAGACGTGTTTGCATTATATCACATCTTTGCGTCAATTTCTTATATGTTGTTCTAATGGTTGTATATGACTTTGTTACCTAGTAAGGCATTGGTTTTGAAGACTTAGACCATCTACATGCATAATAAATCATCATAAGCTAGTTTTCTATAGTATAGGAAGTAGGAGTAGTTTAATCTTTGCTGTTGATGAGTCAATATCACAAACCATGGATGAATTTTAAGTAAATTTTTTTTTAACATTTGCAAGCTGGTATTTGTATTGGTCTTCTTTGTGTTGCAAATGAGTGCTTATGAGTATGATGAAGAATCCTTAAGTAGATGTGTTTGCATTATATCACATCTTTGTGTCAATTTCTTATATGTTGTTCTAATGGTTGTATATGACTTTGTTACCCAGTAAGGCACTGGTTTGAAGACTTAGACCATCCACATGCATTATAAATCATCATAAGCTCGTTTCTTGTAGTATAGGAAGTAGGAGTAGATTTATCTTTGCTGTTGATGAGTCAGTATCACAAACCATGGATGAATCTTTAGTAAAAAAAATGTTAACATTTTTTGTAAATAATTTCTAACATGTTCACGCTTTGCCAATGACTATGAAGTTTGTTACAGTATTTCAACAACTAATGTCTTTCCTTGTTTTTCTTCATCTTTTTTCTTGTAATTTCTTGTTACCAATACACTTTAAGCTAATGTCAAAATTTCAGCATTTTTGTAAAGTTAGAAAATTTGTGTTGGAGCTTGATAGGGTTTCTTTAACCTCTATAATCTCTAATGGTATATTTTAAATCTTCTTTTTATTCAAAAGAAACAACTAAGTGTTTGGGTTGTTGGAGATTTTTGAAGTTTTCTAACTACCATCAGGAGTTGACAACTTGTTCCTAACTTGTCTAAATGCAAAGGAAAGTGTATAGATGAAAGAGGTGTTAGTATCTTGAAAGATTATATAATTTGTGTCTGAGCTCAACAAAGTTTTGTAACTTATTTGTGATATGCCAAGGTTTTGAAGCTTCTTTGTAAAGAGCCATTGGTTTACTATTTTGGATGCTTGAGTGGTTTCATAACCACCTTTAAAGGTTGAGTTCCATTCAAAGAATTTCAACGCCTCAAGGAGCAATTCTCATATTTGTTGTTTGAGATTTTGATGGTTTTATAACCATTTGTCAAGGGTCTATGGAGTTTTTATAACCTTTTGATTTTTTGACTTAAAAGAAGAAAAGGGATCATAAATTGAGGAATATATGATTTTCAAGTTCTAAAGCTGAATGAGTGTGGGAGAAGGAAGTAGTTGCAAGCTAAGTCATAGGCTACACATAAGGTAATGCATTTTACTAAAGGATAGAAGGATTCCTCCCTAGCTAAGAGGGAGTGTTGAATGTATATAGCTTCGGTTGGAATTCACCTATCAAGACTATACAATTCAACGGTCTGATTGGCCTATCGGCCTTAGACGTTTGAATGGCTGTTCTTATCATTAAGTTTAGACTCTGCCTTCAGATTACTCATAACCTTTATCTACTTGTCATCTATTTCTATTGCTATCAGCTTACATCTATCATCGATTTAATAGCTAATCGATTTCTATTCTGTATTAATTGATTGTTAGTGACCGATGGTGATAAGTTATATTTAACTAATGGCAAATTATGTTTAGTTAGTATTCCGATTCAGTAATGAATCGTTAAGGGTTTTCTCTGGCCACCACTTCGTGTTAAAGGGACACGACTCTTAAGGAAGCCTGTGGATGTCATGTGTATAGATAATATGATTTACTTAGGACATGACAAGAAAACATATAGCAGATCGATATACTAATATAGGTGTAAAGAGAGACAGCCATGGAAACTATAAATTACTTGTTTGTGAGTCCATATTTATCTATACATTGTAATCTGCGACTATATCAGATTGCAGACGAAGTTGGTGTGATAAACAGGAGCAGTCAATATTGTTGTAATAACATACAACAGTCAATATCATTGCACTTACATCAGCTGACATCTTTGTGCATAATTACTACATTATAATTTAAAATTACCTATATATAAATCTGATCCACTTTAACAACCACATCCGCCAAACTTGTTCGAAATTTGGCGAATTTCAATAAAATGTTAAAAATTCGTTCTAATTTGGCGGAAAATTCGTACGGAACAAAACTAGGGCTGTCAATAGTCAAATGTATGAGGCGGGCACGCTTTATCCACAAATGATCTCAGATCATTCTCGCTGCCTCCACAGTGGGCGGAGGATCCTCCATTAGTGCGTGCAGGCTGCAACAATTTTTTGAAGCCGTGAGCACCGAGCAATTAGACTCCCGTTTTTTGAATGCCTGCTTGCGAGAGAATGGGCATCATGAACAATGCCTGCGGGGTCTGACGAATGAAAAATGCCTTCCAATTTATTATTGATGAACAAAAAATTAACCATAATACCACTTAATCATTTTTCGTATGAAATAGAAATTGACAAACGAAAAACTGCAAGCTTAAAATATATTTATTATTTAATACATAATATTAACATATTTATTATTTATATATTAATAAATTAAAAAGTTAAAATTTTACATATATTTATATTATAATGTTTTTTTAAATTTATTATAATGTATTAAAAAATTCATAATATTGTTTTATTTGTAATAATTTAATTTAATATATGAAAATAATTTATGTTAATTTTAAAATTTAATATAATATTCTTTTATTTGAATAAATAATAAATTTGATCTTTTTATTTCAAATATATTTAAAATGTTAAATTATACCAACAATTTAATGAATTTATTATTTATATATTTAAAAATTTCAAATTTATATAGGCGAATTTAATGTCGATTTTTTTTAATAAATTTTTTACCCTTGTCAAACTTCATCCGAATTTTATTGTTGGCGAATTCGAACTCGAACTCGAACGCAGTGACTTAGGTTAAAACTTTTGGCTGAGTGTTTGTTGTTTCTGCCCTCTAATATATGCCATTAATTGAAATTGATCTGTATGTTTGATCGGGAGTCCTTACATTTGCTCAATAAATCCTATTATTCAAAGCTTCATTGCCCTTAGCCACTAAGAATTTTTAAGTATTTATTTTTAGTTTCATGTTGTTTATTAATGGCCCAAGTGTTTATGACATGTATAAGTGGAATATTCCATATGTTCGAAGCTATGACTAGTGGATGATAGTCATCACAGTGACAGCTATTATTTCATTGGTATGATGTTGAAAGATAAGTATAACTTATAAAAATTGAATGCTGCAAGTTATTTTTTTCAAGTTGCTAGTTTTCTGTCTTTTAGAGTTTGGTATTGTGATTAGATTATTTCTTTTGTCTTTTTGAATTTTTTATCTCCTTCATATTGAGAAGTTGTTGATGAAATGATTTTTTGCAAATCTTAATGCGCACTCTTTGAAACAAGTGAATATTTAAAAACAATATTGCATGTTTGCTTGTAGATTTGAAGACTGTAATATCTCACCACTCTCACTAAGGGCGATAAAAGATGTTGGTTATGAACGAATGACGATTGTTCAAGAAGCAACTCTTCCTTCTATCCTCAAGGGTACACTCTCTTATCATTTTCTTTACAACTTACATGTACCAGTATTCAGAAGAAAGGGATTTACAGTCATGAGTTTTTGAGGCAACCTGACTTTCTCTGTTGGAAAAAGTTAATGAATAGTTGATTTAAATCGGTTATCTCTCTTTTATAGATTCTGTAAAATATATTTGCTTTGTCTCACCTGGCTGGTCACATAAGCAAGAGGTTCTGCTCATTTTTGAGATAGATAGTTATATATATATATAAATTATAACCAAGAAAATACATCCTGCTGGATCTGAATGTGCTTTAAATTTTGAGCGCTAGAAGAGATAGTATCTCAATGACAAGTGACAACATGAACAATATATTTCGTCCTATGCTATTGATTCACTAGATTTAATTTTATAGGTAGTTGTTATTCACCTCAGCAGCTTCATAAAATTCTCTCTTACTATTTGATCACAGCTTGACTGTTACATTTTACATTGTTTCTTGAACATTATATAATTAGACTAATTGATTTTCCAAGTTCATGGGGTTTTCACCATATTTTTTTTCCAATCCATCTTGTATAACTTGCTTGCACCTGCTTTATTTGTATTGACACAGTTCAGTGAGATCCTTAACAAGAATCCCAACAACATTGAAAGACTTGCTGGAAACTTGTCTGGAATTGTAGCTGTATCTCCTTTTAATTTTGAAATAACCTTTGGATCTCATCTTTAGAAAGAGCTACAAAATAGCTTAATTTGTACTCATTAGAAACAATCCTAGGAAGACAATCCAGACACCTACCTGCAGAAGAGAGGACACTAGTTATTTTATTAGCCTGCAACAAGCCAAATTGATAGTGGATTTATCTAGAATTTCAATCCCCCTTATTAACCTGCCTATCTATGGACTTTTGACATGAATAGATTTGTTCTTTGCCCACCACCTAGTCTTAATGAAATAATAAAAGTGATTCCTGCAGAATTTGACTCTCTGAAGAGACCTCAGCCACCTCCCAAGCAATCTTAGCCTTAGCCATTTCCATGAATTGTTTTCTAAAGACCTCTCTCTTATAAGTTAATAAGCATATATTAAAATACTTAAGCTTTTGGAAAAACATGAAATCTTGAAACCATGCTGAGAAGGACAGGAAGCCCACCAAAATTCCAAGGCTGAAAGCAGATTCTGGCATTGAGGCCACATCTGTTTGAATATGAAAGGGGGGCACCCGGAAGGCGGCACAGATACCACAACATTAAGCTAGATGGGGAAGTGGTCCAAACCTGCAACTGGAAGAATAACAGACTTCGAGCACCAGTCTTGCCTAAGCCAGTCTACTGAAACCAAAAACTGGTCCAAAGGTTCTACAATATAATGAAAGCTTTACAAAATCAGCAAACTCATTTATAACTACATGTTCCAAAATCAGCAAATTCAACACAAAATGACTGCAGCTTTTTGGAAAAGGTTTCTGTAGGATCTTGCTCTTTTGCATTTATGATGGATTTCATGATGGATAACCATTGTATTATTTTAATGTATAACAGACTTCAAGCACCAGTCTTGCCTAATCTAGTCTACTGAAACCAAAAACTGGTCCAAATGTTCTACAATATAATGAAAGCTTTACAATCCATTGTTCCAATAGAAAAGGCACTTATTAGGTGCCAGATTAAATGAGTTATTACAGTGCATGAAAAGGTTTCTATAGGATCTTGCTCTTTTGCATTTATGATGGATTTCATGATGGATAACCATTGTATTATTTTAATGTATAACAGACTTCGAGTACCAGTCTTGCCTAAGCCAGTCTACTGAAACCAAAAACTGGTCCAAACGTTCTACAATATAATGAAACCAAAAACTTGTCCAAATTGACTGCACCTCTTTGGAAAAGGTTTCTATAGGATATTGCTTTTTTGCATTTATGATGGATTTCATGATGGATAAGCATTGTATTATTTTAATGTATAACAGACTTCGAGCACCAGTCTTGCCTAAGCCAGTCTACTGAAACCAAAAATTGGTCCAAATGTTCTACAATATAATGAAAGCTTTACAAAATCAGCAAACTCATTTATAACTACATGTTCCAAAATCAGCAAATTCAACACAAATTGACTGCACCTCTTTGGAAAAGGTTTCTATAGGATCTTGCTCTTTTGCATTTATGATGGATTTCATCTTCTTAGTCATTGAGTTGATCCCATCATAAACCTTCCTCAATCATGACTTATCCATGTTGGTAAAGTATATCATACTCATGATGGGCTTGGTTAAACTAAGAAGATATTGCATGTAATCCTGCCAAGTGTTATCTACAAACATTTGCTTTACATCTGCTGCCCTTTCAGTGTTGGATTGCCTCCATATGGCCCATGATTGGCTAATGATCATACCAAAAAGTGCCTCTGGCACCTTCACAAGTCGTCTCAAAACGACTGTGTTGGATGCAAATCTAGTCTCAGCAACCTATTTGAAAAATAAAAAATAAAAGAATTAAAACAATATATATATATTTATAATTTTAAAATAAGTCACTAAAGTAAAACACAAAATAATTTTTTTGCATTGTTTGCAATTTGAATTACATTCAATAGCTTAGTTGTGAGAACGATCTAAAAATAGCCTGTCATGTGGTGGTTTGTGATGGGATCTTTAGTCCAATATATTTTTGTACCCAACTTCTGTGGCATGAGTTTTTGATTGAATGCACTACACAAGGTGCTCAAAAAATATGTGAACCATTTCTCAACTAACATACCAGTTGCTATACAATTCTTTGCATTGTCCGTTATAACTTGGACAACACTTTGATGATCCACTACATTAATGCACTGTATAAGGATGTCAACAATAAATTGTGCAACCTTCACTTGCTCCTCATGATTGCAGAGCTCCGAAGGCAAACCATAGTTCTAGATCCATAACTCTGACACAGTGGTAATAGTAGAGGGACCCATAAAGCACGAAAAAACAAATCTTTACATGGTTGAAGGGTTATCTACCAATCCTGAAAAGACCAACAAGGTCTACACAGAGTCTCTTGCTGATGCTCATGGCAAGGGAAGAGAAGCCCAAAGAAACCCTTAAGGGGAGAAAACCTTTGCCTTGCCATTCCATTGCTTTGCAACCCAAGATTATATCTGTGCTAGCAAAATCCAGCAATACTCTCAAAGCCATCAGTGCCAAGCTAAGTGGGGATTCCACCTCCAAAATTGCATGTGAACCTGAGAGGTCCATCAGAAGGTCATACTCTGCAGCAGCCACCATGCAAGTGGTGGAAGCCTGGAAACCATGTTTTCAGGGCCTACCATTCCCAAGAGGAATGGCATTTGCCTCTGTAGCCAGCAGACAGGGAGGCAGCTAAATCCATTCTAATCTGACTTGACAAAGATGCTGAGATTCTTTTTCTGCTTTAAAAAAATGAATTTTAGTTTTCGCAACTCCCAAGGATGCTCCACTCTTTTCATTCTAATACCCATCCAAGGCAGACAATCATCTTCTGAAGGAACAGAATCCTTAAGGTCTTCTTCTGCAAAGTCTTGAGGGTCCCTATTGCAGATGTGTATAGTCTGAAATCTTTCCATTGGGCATTACTGACTACATTACACTACATCATGCTCTTCATAGGCCCCTAGCATTTTGGAGCTTGTTCTGCAATGAAATATTTGTTATTCATGAGGAGATTGTTGTTCCATTGCATATTCCTTAGATGGTTCAACTTTCATTCATAGTTCATGTAATTTTCTTGTAAAATATGTTTTGTATACATTTCCAAGGTTATGGGGTTGGTAGATGGATTCCTTTTGGAATTTGATTATCTGACAAGTGAAAAGTGAAAAATATTTATCCCACATGTAAAAGGCATTTTCTATGATACAGTTCCAGTGCATCGAATTATTGTGTGTAGTATCTGAAAAATTGATTGCTCAAATAATTGGATCATCTATTCAATGACATACAAGCGTATATATAGAGATTACAAGACAACGTTCTAAATTAAGAACAAGTCGTTTAAGTGAAAACTAAAAAGCTAAAAAGCTAAATAAAGCTGAAAAGCTAAATAATAAAAAGCTAACTATGCATCTTTAATAAAGAAGCAATAGTTTCACTTAACTCACTAAAAAAGCTAAACAAGTCGACTAAAAAGCTAAATAGCTAAATAAGGCGACAACTAACCACTAAGAATAGAAGATGACCATTATAGAATAGATATTAATATTATTTTAACAGTATCTTTGATGTTTATTTTAAAATTCCTTTATTTTTTGCTTGGCTTGGAGAGGCACTAGGCATAAGAATTTTCAGCACTAGATTTTGTTTCATCTTATAGAAACTCTAACTATTTTTCAGCACAGTTTTAGTTGATTTTAGTTAACACGTGGTAGAAATGGCACACATATCCCTGACACATGCTTCGTTTTATGCTTATAATGTATAAGGGATATTTTTAGCTTGTTAGCTTTATCAAAAAATATAGAGCCTTTTGTCCATATTTTAAATTGGCATTTTGTGTCGTAAAAATTTGGGTATAAGATTGTACAAATTAAAATAAATTTGAAACACATTTTGTCGGATACCTAGTAATTCCCTCATTCCTGCAAACTTGCATGACTTTGCTAGTAGGATACTTTTTAGGGTTTTGCTTTTTTTTTTTAGGATTTACGCAGTTTGAAATTGAATGGAAGGTTGGGGACCTAGAAATAATCATCATCTCCTTCCATATTCTTCTGTGGTGTGTTCTTCATTTGCTAGTAGGATACTTTTTAGGGTTTTTCTTTTTTTTTTTTTAGGATTTACACAGCTTGAAATTGAATGGAAGGTTGGGGACCTAGAAATAATCATTGTGTCCTTCCACATTCTTCTGTGGTGTGTTCTTCATGAAAAATGCTCCTGATGTGTGGAAAACTACGGTGGGAAGCCCAAGTCTTGTGTCGGAATTGTGTGAACCCACTATGTAAACATGTTGCTTATTATATAAACAAGGAAACATAGGGAAGTCTTGATTAAATCCTTTGCATTTTTCATCCTTATATTCAACCATTGCTCGAAAAGGCCAGCCAGCTTGTAGGACAACTTCATAAGAATTCCACTCATATGAACAAAAACATTGTTGACACTTTTGATTCTTAGTGGCAGACCTTTGATGGGAGGCATGGGAAGTGACACTAGTATGCTTAGCCAGGACCTTGACCCTCGATCGGCACAACAATCTGTTCAATCGAGACTCAATAGACAATTGACTTACCTTCATATCTGAACACCTAACATGATGCTCCACCGCTTTAATGTGTTTTTTCTTGGCTATCATTTATAAAATTTTATTAAACAATATTATCTGAACTTAAGTATTATTTTATTTTCAAATTAAAATATTAGAATTGTTTAAATTAAAATTAAAAAAAACTGCTCTTTAACTTTGTTAACAATTATATCCGAACTTTAAGTATTTTCTTATAATATTGTTTTATTTTAATTTTAACAAATTTAAATAATTAAAGTAAAATTTAAATGTATTAGTCTTTTAAATTTATTATAAGTTATTTCAATTTTTAATAATTTTAATTTACTATATAGAAAATTTAACAAAGTTAATTTTTAAAATTTATAACTTATATTTAAAATAACAAATTCATATAAGGTGAATTTATTCGTGAAATTTTATCGAATTTTTTTCCTTGGCAAACTTCATTCGAATTTTGTTGTTGCCGAACACGAATTCAAAGACAAACCTTGTGACATAGATTTCAACTTTCAAGTATGCAAATAATTTATTTAAGCACTGGATAGACTTATTGTGGATGTAATGTTTGTGGCACTGTTAGGGTTCATGATCTTTCCATATTATATTCTTAACAATGACTTTTATAATGAAAATTGAATTTTTTTATAAATAACTGCTTTTCTCAAGATCATAGATGGAATACTCGGTGAGTTTTTCTTGCGAGTTTTTTTGCTTGGTGAGCATTTACGCCATTAACTCGTAGAAGAAACTTGCAGAGTTTTTGGGAAAAACTTGCAGAGTTTTTGGGAAAAACTTGCAGAGTTTTTGGGAAAAACTTGCAGAGTTTTTGGCGAGTTTTTCTTTCCAGCAAAAACTTGGCTGCATAAAAAAGAGAGGCCCAAATATGTCAAAAAATTATCTAAGTTTTCTTTTTTCAAGTCAGTCTCATTCTCTTCATTAGAATATGTACATGAAATATAACATTTAAGTATAATAAAGGAAAAAGACCGACTTATCTTTCATGTATATATTGGCAGGATGTTTGAGAGTGGTTTCATATCTCTAGGAGTTATGATGCAAACTCTAGGTGTTAAAAAATCTTTTAAATTTTCACTTAGTCAAATTTCAGTAATTAGTAGCCTCCTATCAGCATTCTCTCACTCTCTCTATCTCACTCACTTTATCTGCCCTAAATTTTAGACCTATCTATATCCCTATCACTCTTCCTCTATCCCTTCTCTCTACCACTCTCTATCTCACTCTCTCCTCTCTCCTCCGAGATCTAGACCTATCTCTCTACCTCTCTCTCTCTCATACTCAGTCGGACCCACGTGGGGTGCTACCCTCAACCTAATTTTGGAGAGGTGGAGAAGCCACATTGGACTCCTAGGACTAGACCTTCTAGTTCTATCTCTCCCTTGATTTTCACTGGAGATGGGAAGAGGAAGATAGTAAATGTTTTGATGTAGCATTTACTTTTACTTTTACAAGAACAATTTGCTATTTCATTTTGTTTCAGTCCATCAGCCATCAGCATTCCACAAGATGATGCCATTTTGTACCCAATATATTTTAATCAATCAAATATATCTAGACTCAGCTTGTTTCTATTGTGTACTCATTTATTGACTCATTGGTTGCATCTCCTCATTGAATTTTGCAAAAAAAATGCATTTCTAATTAAATTTAAGCAATTTTTTAAGTTGCCAAGTTTTTTTCTGAATTTTTGCTGATTTTTCACCGAGTTACTTTTGGGCATTGTCGAGTAGTTCAACTTGCTCAAGATAATTCATAGCATTTAAATTGTAATTGGGATTTATGCCCCGGTATTGATATAATATTCTCACCTAGAAAACATAAATTTGGGAAAATTGGTATAAATCTCTTGTGGTGTCAAAGCATGCAATGATTTTGGCGTTTTGGTAGGTCAGTTATCAAACTTGTACTGAAGAATAGAAAAAAGACACATTTTACTCTTTAGTTGGAAACAAATTTATTGGGACATGAATACATAAGTGGAGGTTTTTTTGTTTCCCTTTTGTTTTAAAATGAATGAAATCACTTAGTGCACATTGATGACGCTCTGATAACAAATATGTTCACAATCAATTGGGTTATTATTGCCTTGGGTAAATTTAAATATTGTTTTAAATGTAAATTTTGTTTTTCTGTCTGGATGCAGGCAAGGATGTGTTGGCCAAGGCTAAAACTGGCACCGGAAAGACAGTAGCATTCTTGGTAATCACCATTTTGTGCCCAAAATGGTATTTCATACTTAATTGCATCTTCATGAATTGTTTCTATTAATGACTGATTCTAATGGTGCAAAGTGTGGGAAGGGCAATTTATGTTTTCTTTGCTCTGCAGCTTCCTGCCATCGAGGTGATTTTGAAGTCACCACCTATCAGTAGAGATGAGAGAAGGCCTCCCATCTTTGTACTTGTAATTTGTCCTACTCGGGAACTTGCAGGTCAAGCTGCTGCAGAGGCTGAATCTTTGTTGAAGTACCATGCCAATATTGGTGTGCAAGTAGTGATTGGGGGCACAAAGTTGCCTGCAGAGCAAAAACGTCTACAAGCAAATCCTTGCCAGGTTTGCCTTCTAATATTTAATTCCTGTTTATGAGGTTGAAAATTTTAAATTTTAGTGAGTTATGCTTTGATGAATCAGAAACTCATAATTGAAGCGACCAAGTAAAATCTGATAATTTTTCTCATCTTGAAAGTCTATTGCTGTGGGAAAATTTAAGAAAATAGAAACCACAAAAAGAATCAATACAATCAAATTATTTATTGTTGTATATTTATCTAAGGCTTAGGATTACACAATGGCCCTAGATGCCCTGAACATTGTTGATTATAACTCTAATCAGAAATAGCTGTGCTAGATTTTTCATGACAGCTAAATGATGAATTTTTCTCATGGGGATGCTTTATAGTCACCGAGGGAAGATATTTTAAAGAAAGCTAACATTCTTTGCCTGTGCAAACTTCAAAGCAAAAGCACATGAAATACACTTATATGCAACTATTTACAAAATAAAAAAGAATAATTGTTTTTCTTAAAATGATAAAATATCAAAGCTATTCATTCCCTAGATGATAGAAAACTTAGAACTCCTAATAGAGATAAATTGTTATCTAAAATAAAATAGTACTTTCCATACACTGTAGATATGACCTATAGCTGAGTATGTTCTGAGTATTGATTCACTTAAAAGAATTCTATATATAGCGGCGAAAATCTCACAATTGACATTTAATGCTTCTAGCTCTCTAGCTTCTTTTATTATTTTTTGTCTACCCATTACAGCTGTTTCAGCTGTCCATTTACTTTCAATTCATTGCTAACCGTTATAATTGTTCTAGCTTTCTTCCTGCTTTTGCTCTGCACTTTAAAGTTGTTCTAGCTGTCAACTAATTTATTTCTAGCCGCATCTACAGCTATTTTATTTACTTCAATTTTATTTCTATCAGAAAACTTGCATAGGGACCACAGTAAACTTTCAAACTATTGGATGTCCTTATCATTTTCTCCCTACTGAAGGAAATTTTGCGAATTTCTACAGGATTTGGCAACTTTTTTAGAAAAACTCACTAAGAGAACCATTTGGGATGAATCTGTAGGTTTCTCTTCTACTTGACAAGTTATGTAGAGGTTTTTCCTTTGACATTTTTGTGGGTCCAAACATGAAGAAAGGTATCTTCTGCCAATGATTGTCAAAAATAGGGAATGTAGCCTTAGAATGAGTGTTAGAAATCTCATCATGCGAGTGACATGTTTCATATAACCTAAGCTTGTATTGAGAATGTTATGGATACAAAGCTGAGGCAAAAAGCATTAGGTTTGATTGCTGGGAAATGGAGAATGGTGTAAGGTCTGTATCTGGTAGCCACTCCTTGTGGTGTTGTTTGTTGTGAAACTTGTTTGTCCACATGAAGCCAAACAGAGTCATCTACTTTAAAAGAATTAACTTGATGATGTCATGAGGTCCTCTGAGTGTGGATTGTGTTGTGGAAGGTGATCCTGAATTTATTTGCTATTTGTCAAAATTTGGCACAAATTTATAAGCTCTGTTTTGCTCCATTTGTTGGTGGGATGTATTTGAACCCTTAGGAGAATCAGATATTCTTAAGGAGCAAAAGGTTGGAGTTGAAAAGAGACTTCAAAGGGGAATGCCTTGTCAAACCATAAGTAGCTCTGTTATAGCAATGTTGATTGAGATTCGAATAGGTATCCCATTGGCTAATCTTATGATGATAAATACAGAGAAAATGGACTAAAGTCAAATAAAGAATTCAAATTTGACCATCTATTGAAATGAAATAGAGAAAAGTAATTTACAAGCCACAATTGTTCATGATGATTGTAAAAGTCACTTAAGAAACTGGAATCATGACTTGAAATAATAGTGAGTAACAGCCCAAAATTTTTCAAATACGCTTGAAAAACAAGTAGGTAGCTTGTGGAGTATTAATGGGTCTTGGGGCATTGCTTAAAGAGGCATTTTGGAAACTTGATAGAAAACAACAAATGTAAAATCATTTTATCATGAGATATTTGGGAAAATAGGATTTTCTTAAGTAGCAAAAGGTTGGAGTTGAAAAGAAACTTCAAAGGTGATGCCTTGTCAAACCATAAGTAGCTCTGTTATAGCAATGTTGAGTGAGATGTGAATAGGTATCCCATCGGCTAATCTTATGATGATAAATACAGAGAGCATGGACTAAAGTTAAACAAAGTATGCAAATGTGACCATCTAATGAAAGGAAATAGAGAAATATAATTTACAAGCCTTGCTAAAAGTCACTTAAGAAACTAGAATCATGACTTGAAATAATAGGGAGTAACAGCCCAAAGTTTTTCAAATATGCTTGAAGGATAAGTAGGTAGCGAGTTTTAATGGTCTTGGGGCATTGCTTAAATAGGCATTTTGGAAACTTGATGGAAAACCACAAATGTAAAACCATTTGATTATGAGATATTTGGGAAAATCACCAATTAAGTCTATGGAAATGAATTTCCATGTTCGAGAAGGTGCTAATAATGGCTGATATAATCAAAGCTTTCAATTATGAGGCTTAGAATGATTGCAACAAGATATAGTCCTCAACCTGTTTTCACATAGAAGGCTAATAAAAGTACCAATGAATGTGTTAAAAGGTCTTCTGGCCATTAAGACCCTAGGATAATGAATGAGCTTCCTTTAGGAAAAGTTGGTGAGAAGGGTCTGTGGGATTACAAGATTGACTGAATTTATATAAGAACATATTCTAAAAACTTTTGTCAAGGATTGTTTTTTGGTTCACCACTGTTGTATTTTGTAAGCCTTTAATAATTAGGCAAAACTGAGTATCCCTGGAGTCGAGAGATTTCAGCTCATTATATTTTGCTCATCTAGCTAGCATTCAAAATGCCAAGTAGGCAAGGAGGATGACCTAAGGTCACAGAGAGTGATGATGGTGGCCCCTTGTATTTTATCATTAATTGAAACTATTCAATGTAAGATACCAACTATAAATGATGACATTCTTGACTAAGAGTTCAAACATTGAAGTGTTTGGTGATCAGCATGCAAAATGACCTTGCTGATAAGATAATGATGCCACCACTTCAGTATATTGACTAACGAATACAATTCCTTCTTGTAGTTGAGCTTGGAATTTGACATTCTTTAGAATAATAAATGGATGCCCTTTTTGTTTAATTACCACGTCTGTGGTATACTGGGAAGCATTGGCCTCTATCTCATGGCTGGGAGAGCAAGAAGCCACTTTCAAATGTTGAAATTGTCAAATGGCTTATGGGCTCCAGTGCATAAAGCAGTTATAAAATTCTCTCCCTTGAGCATTTTGCCTGCTGTAGGGACATAGGTATGTTGTTCTGTGTGGATGACAGTTGTACATTTCATTGAATAATGTAACTGTTGGTGCTCCCAACTGATTGCTTGGTAATCTCTATAAAGTTTATATCTTTAATGCTCAAGACTTTCAAATCAGTGGCCAATGGACAAGAGACAATGGCTTGGTCTCCTTTGCACTTTTAGGCTCTGCTAGACCTAAGGGGGGTAACCCTGATAATATCAAGTAGGTTTGTCCTTTACTTGAATAGGATCATTGATGCAGAATGTTCTCACATTTTTATTAAGTGTTTTCACATTTCTATTAAGGTCTGAATGATTTTATCTCAGATTAGCTAGATCCTTAACATTTTATCCTATTCAACATCTTGAGAACATGGAACAATTTGAACACATTAACAGAAAATAAAAAATGTTGTTTTTGATTATTACGGTTTTGAGAATCTAGGTTTTGGACCAGGAAATACTCTTAAGTCTCATGGTTGTTTTTCTTTATTCCAACTGGCTTCTTCAAGTGAAGGTTGTGCTTTTGGAACATTGTGTGGAACAAAGAAGTTTGGTGATGGTGAAGGAATCTGTTTAGCACTAGGAAAGAACCCTTAGGACTCTCACCAATAGATGAATGTGGATGCCAAATGCTTGGACCTGGGCCACCAAAGGAATATGTAGGCATAGAAATAGATATATTTTGACTCATCACTGCTGCTAGTGCTTCCTTTGTCTTTTGCTTTTTTCAACTCATACTTAGCAAGAAGGGCATTTATCTCTCTATCAATCTCTGGGGTCAATGTAGGGCATATCTTCACATTTTAGCCAAGTATTTTAGCAAGGTGGTATTTTAGTCTATTAATTCCACCTGTCATCCAATGTTTGCATTCAGTACAAGTGACATGGGTGTAATGGCCTGCCCTAGTCACACCTAAATTGTTCAATCTTCCTTAAGAAGAATTTTGTCAAACAGTTGGCACCCAAGCTCTGATATCACTGTAATAGGCTGCCCTGTTTTCTATAAATTCCTCTGTCTGATTGACTGCTGGTATGTCATCAAACAATTGGTAGGTTTCCAGAATGAGGTCTGAAAATGAGTTTTATCTGTGGTTTTGCTGATACCTGGTGCGTCTTGTGTGTTTGGAGTTCATCTTAAATAATGCCAACATACAAGGAAAGTACAGAAAAGATACTTAACATCTTATTATTTGCTTTTAGCACCAAACTAAACCTTTCTAATGAACATTCAACACTGTATTTTTTTCTCAGATTTAACTATACTTATCACAGCATGGCATACAAGTGATTTAGAGAGATTTTACAATGTTTTTTGGAAATTTAAAACCAAGGCTATAGGATTCGAACCAATTGAACCTGGTTATAAATAACTTTGCGACTGCTTCAGCTGACTATGGCATTGTCCAATGTCTCCTACAGCAACTTGTCTCAAACTCCACTCCCAACCCATGACCAAGTTAGCATTCGAGCTTCAGCTTGCGGCGACTTCAATCTCTTACCCATTGATTACAATAGATATCTGAATGCTCTGTGTGGCAGCTACTGCTGTGTTAACTATCCTTAATGGGCGGCAGCTGTATCATAAATGCCCAGTGCGTTTTGACCTCACTTCTAGTCGGTTCCCAATTCCCTAACCAGTCACGCCTGAGTGCACTTCGTGGCCTCCAATCTGATCAGAGGTGGCTAATCACTGTGTTCAGCGTACTGAGAAATCCCTGTGCGTAATTACTAGGAGAGCTTTGTTTGTTCCGAGAAAGACAGTGGTATTCCTCCACCAAATCTTGTTATCTGCACCTATCTTCAGCGCTGTTATGATCGCTTCCCAAACACTGCATTCTGCTGTTCACTAGCTCACTGCGTTGGATTAAGGTTACCCACTCTGTTTGCTGCAACTACGCCCCTATACTTCCACTGACGGCTGGTGTCTCTGCTACGCCACTCTTGACATCCAATAACAATTCGATAGAAACCCAAACCATGGACATTAAGTGCTGGAAAGGAGTAGATATACAACAATTATGCTTATCGAACTTACCTAGTCATGCATTCACTGTGTGTTGCTTCACAGTGCCAATCCAATCTTCAACCAAGATCATATTTTCCAGATTTGATCTTTCACAAACGTGGAAAATGCTGCCAATGAGGGTGAACGTCCCCAAAAGCCAAAAAATTTCCAGACTAAATCCAGAAACACAATTCCCAAGAATATCACACGTTCCAAGATGTCCCAATTTGCATGTAATGCTTTCATTTATAACTCTCATTGGGCTCATTTCCCAAGACACCGCGAATGTGGGATTAATAACTTCTTTTTAAAAAATATCACTTCTCCTTTAAGTGAATAAGATGTCCCCTTTTGAAAATAAAGTGACTATAAATAAATGTACTTAAATTTAATAGTCACTTTATTAATTTAAACTCCCTTTTTCCTCTGAAAATGACCTTTTAAATAATATAATAATATTTTGACACTTAAGGTCACTGTTTTATGCACCCAAGATTTGAAACTTTTCGCCCCGGTTCTAACGAGCTATAACACTAAGTTGGAATTAAATTTAAGCAACCTTAGTAAAATAATTAAAATAACTCATTAATGCACCAAATTTGTAAAACCTTGTCAGAACACATCGGAATCAAATTCCGATCGCACCGGAGTGATCATGACGATGAAAAATAACAAACGAGGCCCGATCAGGCGACTTACTAAAAATAGACGGCTTCTCCAAGATTCTTGGAGACCAATCCAGAGGCCAGAAATCACTTCGGAAAGTGACGTATAATTCCAATAAACCAACTAAGCTCATTGGAAACATCAGATTACCCATCTGAACAAGATGACGTGAACCCAGGGTGTCAGCTACTAAAGCTTGGTAGAGAATCTAAAAAAATTGGGGACATTCCAATGGGCGTTTTCATCTTCTGGTATCACATACTTCCATGTAGGGTCTTTTCTACTTGGCCTTCGTGTTGACTTTGAACTTGACATTGCTGTTTTAAAATGAAAAAATAGAACATCAGTAGGCTTTTGTAAAAAATCAGCAAGAAAACTGATAAGCATTCATTTGAAAAAAATGGAATCCAAAATTAAGCTAAAGATGCTAGGAAATAGGTTATGCAAGGAAATGAAATTTTTCTTGCCAGCATTTCCTCTAGTTTTTCAAGTTTTTACTTTTTTTCTGATTTTCAAATCAAGAAAACAAAAAAAAGAGATTGAAAATTACTTATCCTTTTTGATCTCAAATGCTCTTTTTCCTCTTCTCTCCTTCTCTTCCTATTTTGGACAAGACTGAGCAAAAATAAGTGGAAAAAAGCCAGTTTTTGAGTTTTTACTCTTGCTGGCCTTGCCTAGGTGGACCTGAGAGTCCCCACCCAAAACTTGGGAGTTCGAGTCTGGGACTCAGCAAGTCTAGGGGTGTGACTTGGTTGAGACTTGTCAAGACTTGCAGGTCGACTCTTCGTGCAATAGGATTCATGAGTCACTGCAGAGTCCTAAATCTATGGGTGAACCCTAAGTCACCAAGTTCGGCCGAATTTGAACCTTGAAGTTTGAAATTCGCCGAACTTGAAACATTCCCTAAAAATTCGATTAAATTCGAATAAATTCGAATAAAAAATTAGGGCTGGCAGAAAGCGTTTTTTTTTGGGCGTTTTTGTTGCCACGGATGGAGTTGTAGCCACGGGCCACGGCCACTGCTACCCGCCACGAACGGAGTTGCAGCCACGGGCCACGGCCACTGCTACCCGCCACGGACGGAGTTGCAGCCACGGGCCACGGCCACTGCTACCCCGACCCGACGTCGCCCACGGTTGACTTGCACAACCTCTGCCGAGTCTCGACCTGCACAAGTAGGCTTCGACTTATCTCTTTTTTTTAAATAAAATTTTAGGTTTAATAATTAAACAACATTATAATTAAATTTTTTTAGGTTTATTATTTATTTATTTATTTATAATGTTTATAATGTTGTTGAATGTTATTATTATATAATTTATAATTTTATATTAATAGTTTATAATTTTATATTATATATTTTTATATTTTTTAATTTTTTTTAGGTTTAATATTTTTATAAACAATTTAATAATGTTTATTATAAATTTTATTATTATTTATTTAATAATGTTGTTTATTTAATATTTTTTTAGGTTTATTATTTATTTATAATGTTTATAATGTTGTTGAATATTATTATTATATAATTTATAATTTTATATTAATAGTTTTTAATTTTATATTATATATTTTTATTTTTTTAAAATTTTTTTTAGGTTTAATAATATATTGATATTATTATTATATTATAGATATATTACATATATTTATTAAAAGTTTAAAAAAATTGCATATGGCGAATTTAATTCGAATTTTATACATTTCGAATTTTTTCCGCATCGAACTTCATTCGAATTTCAAAGCTGTCGAACTTCGAATTCGAATTCGAACCTGGTGACTTAGGGTGAACCTACCTGCAATGACTCATCAAACTCTCCTTATGCTGTCTCATTTGATGCCACATTTGCTTGCCATTCAATCACATTCCCCCTCCAAATCAGTTATCTCATTAGTAATAAACAATGGATCTGCATTCTTAACAACCCAATCTGAATATGAATGAATGTCATTGAGGTCAAGCGCATGATGTGTATCTTTCCCATGTACTTTCTTTTCATGGAACCGAATATTGCATTGCACAAAGACAAGATAATTCAAGTGCTTTTGAGTCAACCTGTTGTGCTTTTTTGTGTGAATGACCTCAAAAACACTAAAGTGCTACAAGGCTGGGATGAAATGTAGATGGCAAACTTTTAAAAATTAGGCATTATAGTGCCAAAATCTTCCCACCATAAATTTGCAAGGGCAACTTATATAACCAAAAATAATTTTAGTAAACTTAAAAGTGAATATATGTTTGTATTTATGTATGTATGCATGTATGTTCACTTGGCTTTAGAGTGGTTCTCCTATGTTGGATAAACTTGAAGAAATAATGCCTCCACACCCTCTTACAACTCTGTATTTCATCATGCATGAGGTCTCGAAGGTTGTCAATAGAGACCAACCTCTCAAAATCAAAGTTAAAATATGGGGACTTGGTAGCCCAAAAATTTGACTTGGACTAGAGACGTCTGCATACTTCAAGAACACCAATGTGCCATTAGAAGCTATTAAAAAGTTAAGTAGAGTCTTATTCTGCTCATTTGCCTTTCCATTTGATAGGATTTTGTAGCCCTTTCTCTGCCATGCTTTCTTTTGATCTTCAATCACAAGATGCATGTTTCTTACGGCTGCCTGCAGCCATAGCCCACTCAAATCCCTAGTTGTTTGGAGTCTTAAACCCATTACATGCAATTGTCAATGCGTTCATCAACCCTTCTGGATATTGACAGTTCGCTACATTGAATGGTAAATTATTGTAGTACAGAAAGTACTTCAAGTCAAGGCAGTAGGTATTAATATATATAGCCCTGGCAAGCAAAACAGATGTTAGATAGCAAAGCACTACAAAAAATAAATAAATAAACTAAGCTCTGACAACTTACTAGACTAGAAGCTCCATAAATGCACACATAGAGCAACCAGATTACACATTCTTTGTCAGTCCTTATCTTACCATGCCCATACTGCTGGTAATAGTCTTCTTGTGTTCAGAAGCTTGTGTGAAGACCCTTCATACCAGAGATAGGTACCAACTACCAACTCTACTGGCAACATTCAGGACTGACTGCTTTCTCTAAATTTAATTCCTTTCAATATCTCAACATGCCTTGGAGCTCTTACAATCTTATCATCTTCCGATACTGGCATGGAATACCCACTTAGCACTTCCAAGATCCTCTTATGAGGAGACACTACCATGTTTTTCATGACTGTACTATTGTCTTTGCAAAAAGCATCTAGAGCACATATGTGCTGCATTAATGTTGAAACCCTCGATTTCAACAGCCTGTTGTCTATATCATCAGACCCAACAAATAATTTCTTAGTCCTCTGCCTTTCCTGGGGTGTGAGCATCTTAATCCTCTATATTATTTTAAGGCGATAGTCTGGAGCATTCCATTGACACCTTTGGTACCTGCCAAGCACAGATTTTTTTTCTTTTCTGCACACACAGATAAAAAGAAATACCCCCAAAGCCAACACCGGAGAACAAATGCCAAATTCTATTATAACAGTTTACCACCTATATCAAAAATCCTTATAGCCATCGTCTGTCCTGCCACAGCCAGCTTAATCATGAACAAGAGAGGCTTGGTTAACTTACTCGTGTGGGTGGCTTCTATCACAACATAAGCAATAATTACACCACTTTATAATCAAATGTGACAGCCCTTCCTATGGGAAAAGATCTAAAAGTATATAATCTTTCAACTCCCCCCATTCATTAATATCATTACTTTCTGTAGATGCACAAGTCATAAGATATACTCCAAGTTTGGCTAAATAATTGGTAGCTGCATTTTGCTATCAATAGGTATGAACAAAGTTTATATATTGAATTTTTCTAGTAAAGAAAGGGCTTCCTTTAAGTATGCTCTAAGCTTCTAGTTGGATCAATATTTCTTGTTGATCACTTCAATCACAAGTCTTGTGTCACCTTCCAGCTCTATCTGAAGATATCCTTCAACATATGTTTCCATTAATGCTGCCAGAAGGGCTTCCCATTCAGTGTCATTATTTGACTTTTCACTAAGATAGATGTCTTGTGCCTCATCTTTATATCTCCTCGCATATCATGATACAACTGGCAGTTGCTTCAACCAGATTTCCTTTTGAGGCACGATCAAAATTCAATTTTATTTGAACTCTTAAGGGTTTCCATTTATTCGTAATGTTATTCGTAGATGCATAAGTCATAAGAGATACTCCAAGTTTGGCTAAATAATTGGTAGCTGCATTTTGCTATCAATAGGTATGAACAAAGTTTATATATTTGAATTTTTCTAGTAAAGAAAGGGCTTCCTCTAGTATGCTCTAAGCTTCTAGTTGGGGCAATATTTCTTGTTGATCGCTTCAATCACAAGTCTTGTGTCACCTATCTTCTTCAACATATGCTTTCCTTAATGCTGCCAGAAGGGCCTCCCATTTAGTGTCATTGTTTGACTTTTCACCAAGATAGATGCCTTGTGCCTCATCTTCATATCTCCTCGCATATAATGATATAACTGGCAGTTGCTTCAACTAGATTTTCTTTTGAGGCACAATCAAAATTCAATGTTATTCGGTCTGTTAAGGGTTTCCAACTTTCCATTTATCCTTTCTAGATTTTGGAGCTACCAAGCAAGCTTTTCCAGATTCATTCTCATGATTATTATCTTTTCCACTATTGATCAATCCACTCAGGATCTAATCTTGAATGGGAATGAAGAAGGGTAATTCAATTGATAGTATCTTCCACATGTTTTTGCTGTTGCACAATATGCAGTCATACATATGAATATGAAAGAGGGTAATTCTATTCTTATTAATTTACAAGTGTTTTCATCATTGAACCTTTTTAACCTGTCTAATTGCATATTGTACTTACAAAAAAGAAAGTCAGAAGATTAACAATCTTTAATACTTTAAATGTCATGTAGATTTTGTGAAACATAAAACTGGATGCATCTTATTTCTGTCAAGCAGTCTGTAAATGTTTGAAGTTTTACTTGTGCTATGTGTGTCATACGACAAAACTTTCTCTTATGCAATGAGCAAAATAAATCATTTTTCTCTAGATCTAAAGAATATTGGTTTTGTGGCTTTATGATTATTGTCCAATGCTATGATACCAATACCTATCTATTGGAATTAAAAAAAATTGAAGTAAAAATTAATTTCTAACCTTGTTCTGTATCTTTATAAAATTGTCTTAGATGTTAGTGGCCACACCGGGAAGGCTTCAGGACCATATTGAGAATACGCCGGGTTTTTCACAACGTCTAAAGGGTGTGAAAGTGCTTATACTTGATGAAGCAGACCATTTGCTAGATATGGGATTTCGTAAACCAATAGAAAGAATAGTTGCTGCTGTACCCAAAGAAAGGCAGACTCTATTGTTTTCAGCTACAGTTCCAAAAGAGGTCTATTGTACTATTTTAAAATTATAGCTATAGCTAAAAGCACGAGTTTTAATGTGAAATAGCCAAGTGATTCTAATATTTGGAGGTGATAATGTCTGCAGGTTCACCAAGTGTCCCAAGTTGCTCTGAGAAGGGAACATGAATTTATCAACACAGTTGAAGAGGGTAGTGAGGA
The DNA here is from genome assembly GCF_030272615.1 of Cryptomeria japonica. Lineage (NCBI taxonomy): Eukaryota > Viridiplantae > Streptophyta > Pinopsida > Cupressales > Cupressaceae > Cryptomeria > Cryptomeria japonica. The sequence goes on from NC_081411.1 coordinate 529,069,327, forward strand.
AACTCACTCAAAGGTGTTATACCAAAAATCTCTTTATTATATCACCTTCTCTTAGATGCTTCCAAAAATGTATGGATTTTATTTTAACTAAATGGCTACCTTTGGATTATATGTAATTTATTGTTGAGAGTGGGTGCAGGTTTTACAGTCATCAATTGTTGCTTCACATGATAGCCATTTCTCCTTAATTTATGCGATTCTCAAGGGGCATGTCTCAGAGGACCCTGAATACAAGGTCAGATGTAATTTATTTTGGTTGCTAATTTAAATTTTCGTATTTCCTTTTGCATTGATTTCATTTTGTGTATATGCAGGTTCTTGTTTTCTGTACAACTGCTATGATTACGAGGCTAGTTTCCGAGGTTCTATCTGAGTTGAAACTGAATGTTCGTGAGATTCATTCAAGAAAATCTCAGGGTTATCGAACACGTGTCTCTGATGAATTTCGGAAATCAAAAGGCCTTATACTCATTACATCAGATGTCTCAGCCCGTGGAGTAGATTATCCTGATGTCACTCTTGTTATTCAGGTGATTGTGATGCATCATCTCTTACAGCTTGTCCATGATTTCCACTTTCTATGCAGTTCCATTGTTTTTTTCAGTATCCGTTTCATGGGGATTCTATAAGTGCAGTTTATCCTTTTTTCTGTTTCGGTAATGGGTTTAAACTTTAAACAGAGAAGATCATTATTAACATACCCTCAAAATAGAGTTCACCGATAAACATTACATTTATTTCCTCCATCTCTAGGTGGAAGTGCTTTTCAGAATAGCATTCATGCATATGCAGTCAGTGAGATAACTGTCTTCTTGCATTCTTTGCCGATCTGCACTTGTTTATTAAGGCTTAAGACATCCAAAACAAAACCAAAGATGTTGGTAGTTTCAGCTTCAAGTTCATGGAAGAGTGTGTCAATTCATCGAGGAAGGATGCAAATGTATATAAGAGAAATAGAAAGACCACCGCCACCATGCTAATGCACGACAAGAAGCCTCAATTTACTAGGACAATTATTCCCGCAATTCGCCATGTAAGAAATAATCTATTATTAAGCAATATTTTCTCAATTTGTACTCCAATACATACAAATAAAGTAAAAGAAGGCCAACCACGAATGGCTTGGATGTTATTGGTGCTGGAATTGCTAATGGGGACATGAAAGACTGTTGAAACATTTTGGGAATAAATTTTCTTAACCAGCAATCTCCTGTTATTGCTTATATGACATCATTCCATAAAGTGGAATTAATAGCCAAAAGGCACAAAATATTGGTGTCCCATAAAAGTTAAGTTGAAGTGGACAAGAGGAAATAGGTTGAGACCAGGAATTGTCTCAACCATAGTATGTATGTATGTATGTGAACCATAGTATACAAAAATCAGTGTATGTATGTATGTATGTAAACCATAGTCTACAAAAATCATATAATAAATATAAAATTGAAAACTATGTTGCAGGGTTCGACCCTTGGTAGCCTTGGTACCAGTTCGGTTCAAACCCCACCCCAATCCCAGTTTGGTGCACTTGTGGTCCGGCTAGGGTGTGCTAGTTAGTGCATCAGTTTGTCTTGGGCAAACTTGGGCGAACGTAGGCACCCAGACCAACTAAAAACAAAAAAATTGCAATTTTCAATAAAATTGAGGTCCTATTTGCTTTTTTTGATTGACCTAAACCCTAAAAAGTGCCCCCAAAACACTTAAGACAACAATTTCATCCCATATAGAGTTCCATAAATTTTTTGCTTGCTGCATCCAGAGAGTTGAAGATCAAAGAGGGAAGCTTCATCAAGTGTTGCACCTTCATTTCTACACATATGCAACCTTCCATTGGTTGTAAGAGGTAAGATTTTTTTCATTTTCTTTTCCTCCATTTTTGTTTTCTTCTATTTTTTTCCATTCTTTTAAAATTAGTTTTTGTTTTGAATGCGTTTATGAAATTTATTGCCATAGAAAATACAATGGCAACTAGCTCTACCTCCACAAATGAACAACAAAAATACAAAACAATTCCAAATTCTCCTCTATGGAAATACGCTGATATTATATGACTGGTTCCAGGAGATGGGGGATTCCTTTGGAAATGCAGAGGATGTGATCTACAACGTTCTAGTTCATATTTTGGGTGAAGGGCCATTTGTGTGGAATACTGGGAAGAGGCATCAAAAGTTGCCTTGGGAAAAATGGTGTGCCTATATTACAAGAGACAACAAGATGAAGCAGATGAGAGAGAAGCATGCAGATTAAATCAGCCCATTGTGATCTACAACGTTCTAGTTCATATTTTGGGTGAAGGGCCATTTGTGTGGAATACTGGGAAGAGGCATCAAAAGTTGCCTTGGGAAAAATGGTGTGCCTATATTACAAGAGACAACAAGATGAAGCAGATGAGAGAGAAGCATGGAGATTAAATCAGCCCATTTCAAAAAGAAATCAAAGGGAATGCAGCTCCCATCTAATGCCAATATTGTGGTAGAAGACCACCCATTTTTTACCACAACTGATGCTGAAAGTGAAGAACCCATTGTACGCAAAAGATCAAAGGGACCTATCTCAAAATGAGAGTCGAGACCTTGCCAACCAAGATGTATATGTGCAAATGGGTTGGCTTTCAATGTCGTTCCCTCCCCATATTGGAAAAAGATGTTGAAAAGTGTTAATGAAGCTCCAAGAGGGTATAAGGGCTCATGTTATGAGAAGGTATGCATGGCACCTTGTTGGAAAGGGAGGTCAAGGGGGTTGAAGATGCATTGAAGCCCATAAGGGATTCATGGATTGAGATAGGTACATCCATTGTTTCGAATGGGTGAAAAGATTCAAGAAATTGTTCCTTGACCAATGTCATAGCAGTGTCCCCTAAAGGAGCAATGTTTTTGAAAGTTATGGATTGTGAGGGGTAGGTAAAAGATGCGTGAATTATTGCAGATATTTTCATCTCTGGCATTAAGATAGTGGGACCCTGTAATGTTGTTCAAGTCATAAAGTTTAACACAAAGAATAGATGTTGAAAAGTGTTAATGAAGCTTCAAGAGGGAATAAGGGCCCGGGTTATGAGAAGATATGTGTGGCACCTTGTTGGAAAGGGAGGTCAAGGGGGTTGAAGATGCCATTGAAGCCCATAAGTTATTCATGGATTGAGACAGGTGTATCCATTGTTTCAAATGAGTGGAAAGATTCAAGAAATCGTCCCTTGACCGATGTCATAGTGGTGTTCCCTAAAGGGGGAGTGTTTTTGAAAGTCGTGGATTGTGAGGAGCAGGTAAAAGATGGGCAATTTATTGCAGATATTTTCATTTCTAGCATTGAGACAGCGGGACCTCGTAACATTGTTCAAGTCATAAAGGATAACACAAAGAATTGTAGAGCTACTTGTTTTGTTGGTTGAGGAACGATATCAACATGTCTTTTGGACACCTTGTGTGGTCCACTCACTAAATCTTATGCTACAAAAAAATAGGAATGAAATTGAGTGGATCAAAGAGGTGTATGGAGAGGTTGAGGACATCTAGATGTTCATCACCAACCACCACATGTCTCAAAGAATATTTAGATCATTTTCAAATTTGGAGCTATTGAAGGTAAGTGAAGTAGTTTAAAATTTTAAATTTTCTGATTTCTTGATTTTTTATAATTTGATTGTGTAATGTGTATTCTTCTTTAAAGTTTGTCTTTAATTTTTAATCATTATGGCTTTAATTTCTATTATAGGTTGTAGAGACCTGTTTTGCCTCTTAACACAATTTGTCTTGAGACGACTTGTGAAAGTTAAAGTGACACTTTGTAATATGGTGATCAGCCAAAATTGGTCTATATGTAAGCAAAACACCACTGAGAGGGCAACAAAAACCAAGCAAAGGATATTAGATGACTCATGGTGGGATTGTGTGGAGTATCTCCTTAGTTTCATCAATTCCATTATGAGCATGATTTGCTATATTGACATGGATAGGCCTTGCATTGTAGAGGTGTATGATGGCATCGATTCAATGCTTGAGAAGATGAAGAGCATCATAAGTGCAAAAGAGCAAGACCTTAAGGAGACTTTCTTCAAAAAGGTGGAACAAGATAACCACTCCATTACATCTTCTTGCCTATGCATTGACTCCAAAATACTACAACAATTAGTATCTTAATATGCTAGGAAGGCTTGCCCCATATAGAGATTTTGAAGTGCCTAAAGGGTACACGACAACATTCCTTAAGACTCTTCCTTGAAGATGCCCATATAGAGATTTTGAAGTGTGTGAAGGGTACAAGGTAGCATTCCTTAAACTCTTCCCTAAAGATGATGTCTGAGATTTTATTACAAACGAGCTCATAGATTTTGTGCATGCAAATGGTCAAAGTGTTGAGGTTCTCTGTGATAGGTATAAGAAGGATGTTCATAGTTGGTGGTACTTCCATGGCCAATACTTATCAATAAAAGTTTTATCACAAGCTTATCAATTAATGAATATTTATTTTTTAGTATTTAAAGCATAGATGAACTACTCGCCACTCAACAAAACTGGCCAAGGCTTGAAAAAAAAAACTTGAGAAAAACTCGGAAAAACTTGGCAAAAACTTGACAACTTAAAAACATGCTTAAATTTAATTAAAAATGCATTTTTTTTTGCAAAATTAATGAAAAGATGCATCCAATGAGTCAATAAATGAGAACACAAAATAAACTAGCTGAGTCTAGATATATTTAAATGCAAAGTGAGTACAAAATCACATCCTCATGAGGAATGCTGATGGCTGGAAGCAAAATAGTAAATAGGTTTTGTAGAACTAAAAGTAAATAAATCAATAAAATTTCATCTTCCTCTTCCCAACTCTAGTAAAAACTAAGGGAGAGGTAGAACTAGAGGGTCTAGTCCTAGAAGTCTGTTGTGGGCGTGATTGTGTCTCCTCACTCGGTATGACTGGCTCAAGCTGTGGCTCATCCTCCATCCTAGATGTAGCTCTGTCTCTAGCTGCACTAGGCACTGGCAATGACTCTTCATCCTCATCCTCCTCAATGTCATCCAGTGTGAAACCAAATCCATCCCCCTCCTCCTCCTCCGTAGCCTACCTCTCCAAATCATTGATGTCATCCTCTATAAACAATGGAGGTTACTCTTGTGATATCTAGTAACTGTAAGGATTTATATCATCCAAATCAATTGGACCAGCTGGTGCTTCCTCTACCTTCCTTATGCGCAACTGAAGATTATATTGCACAAAGACAAGGTCATTGAGGCGATTTTGAGCTAACTTGCTCCTCTTCTTCGTGTTGATAGCCTCAAACAAGCTCCAATTGCACTCACAACTGGATGAACTACAAGATTTACATAAGATTTTGAGGGCAAAGGTTTTGAGATTTGGGTTATTTCCACCCCGACTTTGCCACCAAGCATCTGCAAATTAAAATTAGGTTGAGGGTAGCACCCCTCGCCGGGGTCCGAGGGTGAGAAAGAGAGGGGTAGAGAGATAGGTCTAGATCTTGGGGGAGAGAGAAGAGAGTGAGATGGAGAGTGGTAGAGAGGGGGATAGAGGAAGAGTGATAGGGAGATAGATAGATAGGGCTAAAATTCGGGGTAGATAAAGTGAGTGATATAGAGAGAGTGAGAGGATGTTAATAAGCATACTGATTACTGATGTCACTTATATGTAAATGTTATATTTCATGTATATATTCTAATGAAGAGAATGAAACTGACCTGAAAAAACAAAAATAGATAATTTTTTGACATGTTTGGGCCTCGTTTTTAGTGTTGTTGAGTTTTTTTTATAGAAACTCACTGAGTTTTTGTGGAAAATTCGCCAAGAACTCGCTAAGTTTTTATGGCGAGTAGAAGTCGTAAAAACTCGCCTTGAAGAAAAACTTGCGAGTATTTAACTACTCGCCGAGTTTTTGGCGAGTAGTCCAACTATGATTTAAAGTTTTATTTATGGTTTTTTATTTTTTTAAAACTGAAAATTCTGTTAATAAAATTATAAATGTATAACTTTAATTGCTTACTTTTGTCTTCATAGGTTGCTAGTTCATTTGCATCAGAAAGAAATTGGAGCACATATTCTTTCTTCTACTCAGGAAAGTGCAATAGATTGCAATCAAAAAGAGCAGAGAACTTAGTACATGTGCATTCCAACTTGCATCTCCTTTCACACAAGCAACATGACTACAAGCAAGTGGAGTTGAAGATGTTGGATATAGAGCTGGAGCATATTGACTTGGATGCTTCCACTTCTCAACTTGTTGTATTTGAGGACTCGGAAAGCGAGGACACTATTAGTGCAAGTGGGATTGGCATTGGCATTGCTTGTGGTTCATCTAATGCCAATGATGATGATGATGATGAATAAAACTTAAAAGTTAAAAGTTTTAGTTGTTGAAACAATGCTACTTGAACCCGATATTATTATTTTGATATTGAACTTGAAGTATATGATGCTATGATCATGGTGCTACGATTACAAGTTTATGGTGGTTTTGTTGATTAAATGATGCTATGTGATATTCTAATCTTAACTCATGCTTCTAGGCTGCATATGTGTGTGTGTACATACATATATATATATGTACATACATATATATATATGTACATACATATATATGATTTTTACATTGTTTTTATACTACGAACCCAAAACCCATTTCAAAATTTTGCCTAAATGAGTTGTATCCTCATTATGCAATGTGAGCTCATCCAGTCCTTTATGAACCTCATTCTCCTCATCGACTTTTTGTGGCTCCTTTGACTCAATATTCACTGTGTCATTGGTCATTGCCTATACTCAAGTGCCTTCAATTAATGAGATGCAAAGCATCATGTACACCAAGCTTTTCTACTCTTGCAAAGGTAAGTTTGTTCCTCCTTAGAGATTGGATACAACAATACATGGACTAGAAAGACGTGAGAGATGATGAATGATGTGTGCGTATCAATCTTGGAGGTCCATATATTCACCGCTAACTAACTTGTTTGGCATATACAAAGCGTGCTTAGCAATCCTTGCTGAAGTCTTGTAGCCATCTAGTTCCATATATATTATCCTCTCAACTTTTATCAATGAATTTTTTTTTTTTTGTTTTCTTAAAGGTCTTCATGAGGCTACTCCCTAGTTAATGAGTCATTAGTTGAGAGAACTTTGCCAGGTCTATCCACATACCACTTAAGATTCAAAGCACATGCAACCATGTGTTTAGGGGTGTTCAATTTCCTCAACTTTTTTTGGATGATGGGATGAATATGCTTCATTCAGAACTCTATGGTGGGGTATATCTTAGTGAATGTCTGCTTTCATTTCCCCAAGCATGCTATTAATGCACTTGTAGATCATCCCAAGATTACTACTTTTAAAATCAACAAATTTGATGACAGTGAAAACATGGGATACACAAGATGTGATGTATGCCATAGTCGATGAAAGATACCAGCTTACAAAACAACAAATTTCTTAACAATATATTTATAAGCAATGTATGTGTGATAATGTATTACAAAACATTGAATCAAATATAGCAACTTAAATCACCGCCGGTTCAGGAAAATTAAGACTCAACAATTGTAATCATATGACATTCAACTGATCTATTTTCTGCTAGTTCCAGATGGTCACATATTCTATTAATATTGTTTATAACAATTTACAGATTAGATTGCTAGGCTTCTTATGTATGCCTATTATACACTCTTTTGATACATAGCCATCGATCCTAGACTTAGTCGAACTATCACCAATCCTTATGAATGATATTCAAATTCCTAGCCATTGGAGATGTTAGATACTGCTTTCGTTGGAAGGCGCAAGCGTGAACTCTGTTGTGGCTCACGATCCTAAGGCAATTTATGGATTCCTGTGCACATAACTTCTTGTATCGATTTGATGGTTTTGATGATGCTTTTGGTTCTAATCTACTACCTCTTTCCTAGTCTGTCTGATCATATTGTCAACTGCTCAATGTCGTTGCTTAATCGAAGGTGCAAGCATGAACTTTGGTGTAGCTCACAATCCTAATGCAATCTATGGATTCCTGCGCACATAACCTCCTATATTGATTCGATGGTTTGATGATGCTTTTGGTTCTAATCAACTACCTCTTTCCTAGTTTGTTTGATCATATTGTCAACTACTCAATGTTGTTCCTTGAGCCCTGTCGAAGATAAAGGTGAAGCCGATTGTCTCCTCCCAAATTGATTTGCTATTCTTCCCGTGGTTTCTAACTGATTTCGGTGTGCAATGTAATCTGCTCTTTGACCCACATGATTCTATTCCTCTCGTGCTTGTAACCGATATAAGAATCGATGGATGAAATTAGGAATGAAGAAGTATGCTCAAAAGGAATAATAGTGACAATAGGGGTAGTGTCCCACCTTGCTAGGTCTCTCCAGAGTTGATTGTTCTAGTAGACCAGATGTGCTACATACTTCTCAATTCAACCAAGCATGTCCAATCACCAGCCTGGAACCTCCTTAAATAGGAGATGTGCCATTTTACCTAAGGTGGGCTTATTGAGTTGACTGACACCAACACAAAAAACAAAATACCTAAACTAAAATCTTTTTGGTTACATGTGTCGGCCTACAAACCAATATATAGAAATTTATTATGATTTTATTTATTAAAATTTCTATTTATTATTGTGTTAAGAAAAAGAAAAGAAAATAGAAGTACTTGGGTGCTATATAGCACCACGTGGCTGGCCAATCAGCCCATCAAATCGGGCTCATCACATTTGATAAAAAAATATCACCAACCATAGTTTCCTTCACCCTTTTCCCCTACTCTATCATTGACTCCTTCCACCTCTTCTATTCCTATGTCATAATCATAAGTTGTAAGGGCTCTTGCAACTCAAGCATCCTCTATAGTAGAATAAAGTAGAAAGCAAATTGGGCCTCAACTAGTTTAAGTCTTTCTTTGCAAGGTTTGAAACAATGCCAATGAGGTGTGGTGGTTGCAAATAATGCACCTCCTTTGCATCCACTACTACTTTTTAATCCACTCTATTTTGCCAATATCTTTGAGTGCATTGTTTATCATGGTATCATTTTTTTTTTGGCAATGACTAGGCAGGTCAAAAAAGTTTTTTTTTTTCAAACATTTGGTATTAAATTGGGAAATCCAAAAATGCAGAAAAAATGGAAAAATATCATTTTAAAATTTTTTAAAGGCAATGCAATTACTAATTGCATAGAGATAAAGATAGTGAAGAGAAACGAGATTTTACACCATGTTGCCCACCCTCAATTGCATAGAATAGTAGGGCATGATGATGTTGTTTCCCCTACTAACACATAGAATAGTAGGGCGAAGGTCGTCCCACAAGGGTAATATATTGAGGATATGAAATTTTGAACATATTTTTTTCATTAATTTTCAGATTACTGATTACATTACACAATTCATAATAATTAAGTATGATAGTTCATTACCATATAGTAACATACTCCAAGTACATAGTTGGAGTTTGAAGTACAATATAGCAGTGAACACATTATCAAGCAGCCCATATTTGCTTAAGAGGAGCCGACTGCATTACTAATGTTATCAATAAATTGGAAGGGCCCCCCTATTACCCATATATGCTGAGCATGTAGGATTCTGGAGTGCAGATAAGTTTTCCATAGAGCTTCACTCTCCAATGCTCTAAATTTATATTCTCTTCCTGGGCTGATTGTTGCATTCAATTGTCTAGGATTTCCAGACCTCCCTAATTCTCTGGAAGAGTGTACACATTCCAGGCTACCTATGTGTTTTTTTCCCTTCGTGCATGACCCAAAGAGGGCACATAAGCTCATAAAAAGGTTTTCTATCATTTTAAGGATGAAGAGTACATGTGACCTGCTGATAAGTAATGTGTACAGTTGTAACTTTTTGAGTGAATTGAATGTTGATTCTATTCAGGAATCATGACTTTTTAAAATTGTCCTCTATAGTTTATACAATCTCCTATATAAACTATGATTATTTGAATTTTTGCCTGGTTTTATGATTTATAAGTTTCGAGCTATAGTATGACCAATCTTAAAAACTGTCTTGATCAATAATCATAAACTCAGTTTTTTCTTCATTCATCACTGCTCCAGCATTTTTTCACCAAAACTGTTCTGACACTGACTTTGACTGCTTCCTGCATAAGCCCAGGAAAATCTAGGCACATCTTGAAGTGAAATGCCTTATTATTGTCTTTGTACTTTTGTGGTCTCCAGGAGATAAACCTATTTATCAGCAACAATTACATGTAGGGAACAAGGAATCAATCCTCATAGATAGGCCTTTGTAGGTAGATAGGATCCAAAGTTTTTCCATTGACACCAACACATTTAGGAGCTTGAAAAAGAGAGTTGCTACAGCATTATGGAAGGAAGTACCAAATTGTTCAACCCAAAATGAAATTACTTCAATTCTGTAAGAGTCTTTATCAAAATATAAAGCATTTTGACCAGATTGACATCTTCATTCAAGGCCCTCCTTGAAAAATAATTGAATCAATAATTGAATGACATTGAATGAATTAATAATGAATATACAAGTGTATATAAAGGAATTACAAGATGGTGTTCTAAAAAGAACAAACCGTTAATCTAAAGTTTCAACATGAAGCTAAAACACTTAAAAGTGCTAAATAAAGCTAAAAGCTAAAATCTAAAAAGCAAACTATGCGTTCTTATAAAGCTAAAATCTAAAAAGCAAACTATGCGTTCTTATAAAAGAAGCAATAGTTTCACTTAAACTAAAAAGCAAAAAGCTAAATAAGTCGACAACTAAGATGACAAACTAAAAGCTAAATGATTAACTAAATGACCATTAATAGAACAAACTAAAAAGGTAATTGACTAAAAGAATTAATTATTCTAATACCCTCCCTTAATGGTCATTGTATCAATTAAGTACCCGACATAAGACATTGCAGTTCTTTTGATTACAAACACAAGAACACTTTGCTGTTGTAGAGACCCTCCCAGGATTTGCAAAGTGGTAATGACCTAGAATAGCTGATTTCGGATGATTGATGTAACCCTCACATGCGAATTACAGAGCTGTCACATGCGAATTATAGAAGCTTGAAAATATGATTTTGAGGAAAAATTGACAAACCTTTTTGTAGAAGAGTACTGAGCATTGTTTGCTCCAGCAACTTTAAAATAGACTGCAAGATACTTTGGTTGCAGATGTTCACCTTGGCAACTCCATGTGCAACCCAAACTTGACTACAACAAAGCACGATTTTTGAGGAAAAAACCGTCAAACCTTGAAAACTTCGCGAATCACAAAATCCCACATGAACTTCGCGAATTATATGATTTTTGAGGAAAAAATCGAAAAACCAACAAACAATTTTTGAGGAAAAAATGGTGAAAACCTATAGACAATTTTTTATGAAAAATTGTGAAAACTCTCAAACAATATTTTAGTTAAAAATCATGAAAACCTACCAAACAGAAAATTTGCTTATCACAAAGCATAGAAAGTTGACTCCTCTTTAGAATGCTCTGCAACATGAGCTTGCTCTTGTTCTTGAGACCCTTCTAGTTTAGATTGCACAGATGCCAACAATTTTCTGCAATCTTTCTTCATATGTCCAATTTGGTGACATTAGTTACATTGTACACTTTTCTTCTTTGAAGACTATTGAGGTGGATCTTGTCCCTTTTGCTAGAAGGATTGAGCTTTACCCTTGTTCTTATCCGAAACTTGAGCTGTGGAGGCTTATTCAGTGGACGAACTAGTGCTGCTTCCAAACTGTTGGTTCCATCGATCCTGCTGTAGAAGTTTGTTGTAGAGATCAGGAAATTTCAGATCAACACTAGTAGAAGTTAAGTCACTAGGTTCGAATTTGAATTTGAAGTTCGACAACTTTGAAATTCGAATGAAGTTCGATGAGGAAAAGATTCGAAATGTATAAAATTCGAATTAAATTCACCATATGTAATTTTTTTAAATTTTTAATAAATATATGTAATATATCTATAAAATTGCCTAAATAGTTTAACATTGATAAATAGATTTGAAATCATTACAAAAAGATGACACATTTATAAAATATAAACCATAGGAAACATATGCTTTCACGATTGCAAAGATGTTCTTTTGTCAAAAAGGTACAATAACAATCAAAGACTTCAGAACTTTAAAATAACTCTAAGTCATCAAGAGCACTTGGCTGGGATGCCAAATCATCATTATCTGTATCACTACTTAGTTCATCATCTGCAAAGTCAGGCTCATCTGCATCTGACATTGCTATGCCTTCAAGAGTTTGTTCTAAAGAAGTGGTCTTTGCTGATTTGTTCATCAGCAATTTCAAATTGCTGCGAACATAGACAAGATCTCCCAACTTTCCAGTCAACAATTTGTTCCTCTTTTTGGAATGGATGTGGTCAAAGCAACTCTAGTTCCTCTCACAAGCTGATGAACTTGCTCCCTGACTCAAAATTCGAATAGCAAACTCTTGCAGTTCAGGAGCTGATGATCCATAAGCGATCCACCATCTATATCCAAGCATACGTGGCGAGTCATATTTGGCTTCTGCCCCTCCAAACATTCCTTCTCCTCTCTTGTATTGCCAACTTTGATCTCTGATTAGTGCTGCAATTTCTAGATCTGGTGCATACCTGCTAATGGCTTGGTAAAGCCCTGCCATGATTTCATTATCACCCCTTCTATCAATAGCAAACAACTTAGGCTCCAAAAAGCAAGCTGCCGCATGTAAAGGTGTGTGCATCATTTTCCATCTGCAATCAACTGTCTCCCATATCTGCATATATTCTGCTTCTTCATTTTTTAGTGCTTTTTGAATAGATTCCTTACACCAGTCCATGCTTTCATAAAGCATGCCAAGGCAAGGAGTGTCACTGTCAACCATACAAAGCACATCAACAATTGGTTCACATACAAGCAAAACTTTTGTTGCACTTTCCCAAAAATTGCTGTTTAGGATGATTTGCTCTATGTTCTTCCCCTTAGGCCTTTAGAAAGCACTGAACTTTCCCACTGATTGGAACAAATAACAGATCTCAAAGCTGCTTTTTCTTCAACCAATCTTTTCAAAGTGATATAATATGAAGCAAATCTTGTTTCACAAGGCCTCAACAATTCCTTTGATGCATGCTACCTATAAATTCTCAATGTGAGACGATGATTCGGTATGAAATTTGCAATTGCTCTCCCTCTATGAATAGCTTCATTTACCCATGGGAACTTAGCCAAGTCATGAAGCAACAAATCGAGACAATGGGCTGCACATGGGCTCCAATATATATGTGGGTACTTCTCTACAATCAGCCTTCCAGCTCCCACACAATTTGCTGCACTATCAGTTACCACTTGAACCACATTTTCCACCCCTACTTCAAGAATGGCTTCCTCTAATATTTGAAAAATATACTCGGAAGTTTTCTTGTGGTTCATGGTGTCAATGACTTTCAAAAACACAACACCTTTAGGACAAGACACCAAAACATTAATCAATGGCCTGACACATATCCGACCATCCATCACTCAATATAGTGCAACTTGTTTCCTTCCAAGTGGCTTTGACGTCAGCTAATTTTTCAGTCACTCTATTTTTTGACCTCTGCAAAAAAGTTGTCCTGATAGCCTCTGAACCTGGGGGTGTGTACCCTTTGCCAAACTTTGCAATTTTTTGAACTGCATTACTGAAATGTGGATTTCTCGCAACATTGAATGGAATAGCACTTGTGTAAAACAAATCAGCAACTGCATCATCTGCCTGTTGTTTCTCTACTAGTTTCCAAAAGTTGTTCGGTGTTCCACTCTGTTTTGATACACTCACATGATAGATGAAGACATGATAGATGTGAATCTAGATATATCTCCTTCAATTCTCTGTTTCTTTTGTGCCTTCTTAATTTTGCCTACCATTGAAGAAGCCAACTCTTTCTCTAGAATAGCTTTAAGTTCTGGAGTCGCACCTATACATGCTTGAATATCTCCACCTGGACCCCCTGTATTAGCAAGGAAGTGGTCCCTAAGCCTTGTTAAAGTTCCAATTATAGCTCCCTCACATAGGTTACATTTTATGTGAGTTCCATTTCGGGTCACATGCTTCCATGCCTCATAGGTTGATTTAGGAGGAGCCATTAAATGAAAATCTGCATGTTTGGAAAGAAAAATTAAAAAACAAAATAAACACTACATTTATTTCAACCTTTCAAAATAGAAATACTTTTAAGTTTCAACAATTTCACAAATGACCTCTTAAAAATATATAATAAAAATATATAATATTAAACAATATATAATATTAATATTAAACAATATAATAAAAAGCTATTAATATAAAATTATAAATTATATAATAATAATATTAAACAACATTATAAAATATAAACATTATAAATTTATAAATAAACATTATAAAGTATAAACTATTAAACATTATAAATTTATAAACATCATAAATAAATATTATAAATAAATAAATGTGTATCATGTGTATTTTGTAATATTATATTGTATAATTTAGTAATAATATTAATATATTATTAAACCTAAATTTTTAAAAAATAAATATATATATATATAAATATATAATATAAAATTAAAAACTATTAATATAAAATTTTAAATTATATAATAATAATATTCAACAACATTATAAACATTATAAATAAACATTATAAATAAATATTATAAATAAATAAATGTGTATTATGTGTATTTTGTAATATTATATAATATAATATAATAATAATAAACCTTAAAAAATTAATTATAATGTTGTTTAATATTATTTAATTATTAAACCTAATTAAAAAAAAAAAATTAACAGGAGAAGCCGAAGCCTACCTGTGTAGGTCGAAACTTGGGAGAGGTTGTGCAGGTCGAGACTCGGGAGAGGCAAGCAACTTCCGTCTGCAATGGTAGCGGTCTGGTGGGCGACGTCGGGTATCAATGGCTGTGGGTGACGTTGGGTAGCAACAACCAAGCTTTGGCGGTCGGCAACGTCGGTCTGCAGTCAAAGGGGCGACTGGAACTAGTGCGTGACGTGTCCGTGGCCCGTATTTATTAACAAAACTCGACGAAACCCTAAAACGCGCAAGGGAAAAATCGCTTTTCGGCAAACACGTCATCCCTAAATTTTTATTCGAATTTAATCGAATTTTTTAGGGTTTTTATAAAATGTTTCAAGTTCGGTGAATTTCGAATTCAAGGTTGAAATTCGACCTAACCTGGTGACTTAGAGTAGAAGTGATATTGAGCGTATCAATGAAATGCTTGTAGGATCTGGGAAGGCTTTTCAGCGTGATCACTACCATATCCTCTTCAGCCATGGTGCGGCCAATAGCTTGCAACTGGTCATGGATGTCCTTGATCTTCGTAAGATGTGCCCGGATAGATGACTTCTCATCCATCATGATAGAAATCGACATATTCTTCAGAAAGAAAGCTCGGCTCTTGTCGAACATTTCATGTAGATCCTTCAAAAGATCCCAGATCTCTTTAGCTGTTTTACTTGAAGGCACCTGGGGGAGCTGATCATTTGTGACTGAGAGTTTGATAAGCATGACAGCCTCTCGGTTTTGCTCATCAAATTTGTCCTAATCTTTACCTGCTGCTGTAGGATGAGTGAGCTTGCTTAGAACAATTTGATCAAGGCAACAATATTCAAATATCGTCAACATGCGTTGTTTCCAGGTGTTGTAGTTGTGGCCATTGAACTTTTGATTGTGCTCCAATATGATGTTGGTCAAAGATGCCATCACGGAAACTGAGGTTGAACAAGGTTAACCTAGTGAAGGCATGAAAAACTAGATAGAAGAATCTGATTTTTTAATCAGAATAGAAACAGCTGCACAAAGAATCCTAAACCTTGGAGTGGAAATCATGGCACAAATCCCAATGTGCGAATTTTGAGGTTTGATGAAAACCCAGAAATTAAAATTCCTTGCAAATTTGAACCCTAAAGTTTTTTTGAAAAAAACCAGTTTAGATAATCTGCAGAAAAAAATATTGATTTTTTTTTTAAATCATTAAAAAAACTGTACTGGCTCAAATCCCAAGGTATATTTCTGCAGAAAAAAACGGAATTTTTCTGAAAAAAATCAGAAAAATATTTCGCAAAATAAATAATGTCAGAGTAGTAGGGCAAAAAAACAGACCATTTTCTTGTTGACAAAAACGTAAAAAAACCTTAGGTTGGAATGGGAACAAGAAAATTCCACCATGAAAACCCTAGCAGACCCATGGAAATCGTGACCTGCAGAACACACGATCGCCGCAGAAAGAAAATATGCGGAAAAAACGCTAGAAAAAGTTGCGTGCCTGCGAAAAAATTTCAGAACTCCACAAACTTCTTGGAAACAAGTTGCCTAGAAAAAAACTTCAAAATTTTTCACTTAAGAAACCTTTCTATTTTTTTTTTAATTTTTATGCTTTGGTACCATGAAATTGAATCAATAATCGAATGATATTGAATAAATTAATAATGAATATACAAGCATATATAAAATATAATTACAAGATGGTGTTCTAAAAAGAACAAACAGTTAATCTAAAGCTTCAACATGAAGCTAAAACACTTAAAAGCGCTAAATAAAGCTAAAAGCTAAAATCTAAAAAGCAAACTATGCGTTCTTTTAAATTAGCAATAGTTTCACTTAACAAACTAAAAAGCAAAAAGCTAAATAAGTCGACAACTAAGATGACGAACTAAAAGCTAAATGACTAACTAAATGACCATTAATAGAACCACTAAAAAGGTAACTGACTAAAAAAATTAATTATTCTAATGCTCCCAAGCAATGAAAAAGTTACAAAGTATGAATTTGCTCTTGATATGGCCAGTTTACTTTTTCAGTCTCTCTGTGTTACAAGCATCTTGATTCTCCTATCAATAAATTTTATTAATATCTTGTAAGAGAGGTTGAGAAGACTGATGGCATGCCGATCTTGAACCATTCCCTTTTAAAGCTTAGTTATGAGTTTTATGAGACCCCCATTGACCAACTATGCTATGATTTATCTCTTGATATATTTTGAGAACTTCATAAGAAGACTATTTAGACGTGGGGCCATATATTTGTTTTTAAATCTTGTAGCCGCTTTAATGTTGTCTTCAACTTAAATAAGGAAACCTCTTCAAAGTTCTCAAAATTTCTGGGGAACTACTTACTTCAAAAGGTCCATAAAGCATGACAGAGGGGCAGCAGCCACTGAAGTGAAGATTTTTGGAAATAATCTTGGATAATGTGTTGAATTTGTTGTTCATCTTTTGCAGGAATTTCATTAAGGTCCCTTTAGGTTTGAAACTTTTTGTAATTTGTTCTTCCTCATGAACTGGAAATAGAAGTTTGAAGGCTTTTCATTCTCTGGAATCCAAAGCACACTGCGCCTGATTCTAGCTCCTTATACCATGTAGTCATAAAAATTAGCTGAGTTGAAGTTCTAACTCATTAACTGCCAACTGCTTTGACTCATTAGAAGTGTTGCCCATTTCCAAATGCTTTATAGCCTGCTGGAGCTTGAGGTGGACTTCAAGACTCAAGCTCCAGCTGTAAGAGTCTTGGCCTTACAGTGTACACTGAATGGTTGAGTCTGACCAAAGCATCTATCCTTCATCCCCGTTTGGAGGCACAAGTATCCAAATTCTAGTTATGGCCTTCTGACATTTTTATGTAGAACTACATAAGGTGACTGGTCAGATCTGGGGACATCTAATCCTTCTTAAATATCTTACCTTCTTTAAGGTCATCTTCTTCTATGCTAATACGTACACCTCTTCAAAGTTGTTGAACCTTTTGTTAAACTACTTACTTCCAGAGGTCTATATAAGCATGACTGAGTGGCAGTAACCACTGAAGTGAAGGTTTTTGGTAATAATCTTGAATGATGTGTCAAATCTATATTTCATATTTTGCAAGAATTCCATTAAGGTTCCTTAGGGCTAACGCTATTTCTAATTTGCCCAGTTCCTCTTTTAGGAACTGGAAATATAATTTTTTATGTCAATCCTTCTCTGCAATCCAAAGCACACTGTGCCCGATTCTAGCTCCTTTTGCCATGTATTCATAAAAATAGCTGAGTTGAGATTCTAACTCAAGAGCTGCTATCTGCTTTGATTCATTGGAGGGGTCACTTATTTCCAAATCCTTTGTAGCCTGCTGGAGATTGAGGTGGACTTCAAGACTCTAGTCATAAGAGTCTTGGATTTTCACTGAATGGGTGACTCCAACCAAAGTATATAACCGTAATCCCCATTTGGAGGCATAAGTATCCAAACTCTAATCACGTTCTTCTGACTCAATGTAGGGATACATTTAATTGAAAGAAGAGTTTGAATCACCTTGAACATCAGACCCTAAAATTATATGTAGAAAACTGAATTGTGGCCTGATCCAGTAACATAAATCTCTACAAGCAGTAAGCATAGACCCTGAGCAAAATTTAGCAGCAGATGGAACAAAATCTTTCAAGGCTAACTGGTCATGTTCTTAATGTTTATATCAAGTATATACCATCCAGCCAAATCAATGCCCTTCTGGCCCCAATCAACTCAGAAACACGCAGGGTCCACTCTTAGTTATTTAAAGCTTCACTTTTTATCAGGTTAAAGGGTTGTGGACCTCTAACAATTTAATGTGGAATTGTTGCATTTTTTACTTCAATATTTTCTAGCTGACATTTGTTTTATTGTCTAATCCACGTTTTGAATTAGTATCATATTAGCATTCCATTTACATGGCATTGACATGGTGTGGTAAAAGTGCAGATGGAATTCGGTAATGTGTTTGAATTTAAAATGGACATAACTTGGAAAATAAAAAAAATATTAATAATGTTTATAGAAATAGAGAATTTTGATTTTGTTATTTCAAGCCAAATATAGTTTTCTAGAGGCTATAAACATACTATATACATCTTTTCCAATTATAGGAATTGGGTTGGAAGAAACTATTTTAGGGGCAGCCCAGTTTTTTCTGCCTAACACTAATTAGAGTATGAACTATAAGAAGAAAACCTCATGAATATTAAAGGTGCGATATTTTCACAGTGCTGAAAATGAATTGTAATGCCTTTGGTAGAAAATTGTGTAGATTAATTATACAAAACTCTACACAGTTTTCTACCAGAAGCATTACAATTCAAACACATGAATGTGTTTAATTTTAGTCGTAGGAGAAAATTTAAAATGCACTAGCCTTGACCCTAAACTAAAATTTTCCAGTCTTCCTATCCTCGTGTCTTTCTTCTCCGGATTTCAAAATGAATCAAGTAGGATAGGTATACACACAAAAAGTTCAGAACTTCTTTTTATAAAACTCGGGATATACATGGCAGGTCATGATGACTTTGGATTGATTGCAAGTATTTTGAGTGTAGTATTTTGTTAACGCTTTGTTGGGATTTGATCTATTTATTTAATTAAAAGTCTTTGATTAATCCAAAGGGTTGCAACTGTGGTGATGCTTGTTTGACATTTTCATAACAAAATAGGAAATCACTGCAATTTCAGATGTATGGGTTTGCTCCTTTATACCATCAATTTCATACCTCAGCTAGCAAAAATTATTTAGGCAACTGGCACTGCCATTTCGGGTGTGCTTGCTTGGAAGCCTGATATTTTTTTCAGTCCTATCCTATATGGTCTGCTACAGCTTGCTGACTTCAATTTTAGTTCTGTAATTGTTGTTTTATTTAAGCTTGGATGTTCTGGAATATTATTCTCAAAGGAAATACATAAAAGAGGAAATGTAATTTTGTAGGGTTGCATGCAAAGTTACAAACGTTTTATAGAAAATTTCAATTTTTGTCTGAGGGTTTGCCCCTTTTCACAGTCATACGTAGAATCTTTTGAAGAAATTTAATATCACGGATGAACACATAATTTATTTACTGCCAGTTGGTTGATAAGATTATGGTGACTGAAACTGAGCTAGTTACAATCAATGAGTTTATTTTCTCTTTGCGTGATGTGGGCATAACTAATAAATTGGGTGATCATGTACTAGTTATAAAACATTTATGTTTGTGCAGGTTGGTATACCTTCTGATCGAGAGCAGTACATACACAGACTTGGTAGAACTGGACGCAAAGGTAAAGAGGGTCAGGGCATTTTGTTGCTTGCCCCATGGGAGGAGTATTTTCTGAAGTCTGTGAAAGATTTGCCCATTACAAAGGCACTACCACCCACTATAGATTTAGAAATGAATATGAAGGTGAGTAATTGAAAATTCAAAACTATTTCATAATGCAGTTTTTTTTGGCATTTCAGAAATAGATAAAAATAGGCTATTGATGTTGAATTTGGAGAAAGGGTTTTGTTCTAAAATCTACCTTACTGGAAATGCCAGCCACTCTTACCCTGTGATTGACTTCTCCTGTCTAGTATCATTTTGGAACCCTTACTAGTCAGTGCTAAGAAATATTTCTGGGGTGTTTCTACATTGATTTCCTCAAAATTTTGGGAGTTCATGGGAGAATTTAGATTGAAAATTTTTCTTTTCAGAATTTTCTGTTCTACCATTCAATGATCTTCATACATGTTGCCATTTTAGAGATTTGAATGCCTCTAATTGTGTAATCAATGCATTTTTAATTTAATATTTTTATGTTGGTATTTTGACATTGAAAACAACTCAAAACTCTCCCCCTTTTATCATCCCAATGTTTCAGTAGATGATCTTTGTAGCTATTGCCATTTTTGTGGTCCATGGATTCATTTGTTTTCTAAAATATTCTGAAAATTTGAAATTTACTGGGTTTCTGCTAACTCAGCTTTTAAAGCTGATTTCTACTTAAACAACACACACGCATGCATGCACGCATGTGCACACGGACACACATATCAAGTAGCAAAGTTGGTGCAGTTTGAGTTTCTTTTCAGATGTTCCAAGTGCACGACCTTGATGTGCCAAGATTATACTTTGTTTGCTTACATTATTTTGAGAAAATATTTTGTTTCTAAAGCAAAATAAGAAATATTTACATGCTAGATTTTATGATTTTTTTTTGAGAGACGTGATATATTCACCAATTATTGCATCAAATTGGAAGATCATACTATATGACCAGAAGTATTTGGAAAAGCTAGGGTAATTTAATTTGCTGTATAATGTACAATTTTACAGGTAAAGCGTGCTTTATCTCATGTTGATTTGCAAGCTAAAGCAGCAGCATATCAAGCATGGCTTGGATACTATAATTCTGTCAAAGGAGTTGGAGGAGATAAGAGTAGGCTTGTTCAACTGGCAAATGAGTTTAGCCGTTCTATGGGCTTGGACACACCTCCAGCAATAAAAAAAATGACTCTTGCCAAGATGGGTCTTAAAAATGTCCCGGGGCTGCGGTCAATATAGTGGGCATGTTCAGAATGATCCATCTTGTACTTTTGATGATTATGCTATTCTGACTAGAGTTAATGTTGTGGATGCCATGCAATGATTTCTTAATAGAATTCATGCATCTCCAGTGTTTCCAATATTCTCCTGGTCTTCAGAAATCACAAATTTGCCTTGAATTTGCGCTTCATGATGGAAACCCAAGGGAGCATGTGAATTGATGAAACCATTTGCTGAGAATTTTCAGGCAGCAACGAAAGGCTTTAGTATGGATAGTTTCTTCTCAAGATTAATTACTATAAATTTATGTTCTGGTCAAATCACTCCTCTATGGATGCTTCAGATTCCTACTGATGTGAGGAATGACTAATTTAAGGACTTGTGGAGAACTGTGACTTTGATTTCCAGATTTTGACATATTCAGTTGGAACGTTTGTATTGTTTGACTATTTTTTGTCCTATCATTTGAGTACAGCTTAATTTTCTCATTATTAATTGAAATTTCCCCTTTTCCATATCTGAATGATCTTTATTGCATTTCTGTGTGCAAAATTGAAAAGCACTGTGATCATTAGTTATTGTTTATTTCTTTTAAAATTTTTGGGCACTAATCATTGTTATAAGGAGCTTAAGATTCTTGGAATCCAATTTCCCTTGAAGCGGTTCCATCTATGATGCTTTAAAGTAATTTGCCAATCAGTTGCAGAGTACATATCTTGATGGTAAGTATTAGTGGTCAGATGATGGTCTAATTATATACTGCAATTGAAGGGAAAGGAGTGAGTTATGTGTTTTGTGTCATTGCAATTTGTAGTTTATATTTTTTCTTCCCTGGGAATATATTCAACATTTTTCCTGAGGATCAACATATATCATTCCAATCATTGCAAGTTATTATTGTGGGGAATTTGTATGTTTGATCTGCCATCTGTTGTGAGATATTTTGTAGTATAGTGGAATGATATCTGGCCACAAGGCATATTATGTTATGCTTGGGTGCTTTAGGTGCTAAATTCGATCATGGACCTTCAATATTTAGAGAGGAATGTGAAACTAGTGTTTTAGGGTCTCTGAAGAAGTTGACAATACAATATAATTCACTCATTAAAGTTTTGTGTGAATGTAGTTATTTGTTTGAACTTTAATCCTTACCTTTTTAAACTATAGTTTTTTGTCCAAGGGGTTGAGCTTAGTTGGTTAAAGTATTGAGTTCTCAATGTGGAGACCCAAGTTCAACTCCAATGAGGGACACTTTTGTGTAGAATTCTAAGTTGTGATTCTTGGTCTTCCATTGGTTGTTTAAAGTGGATTTTTAAGTTGTGACCCTTGGTCTTCCAATTGTTGTTTCTAGTTTGGTGCTCGAAAAGAGCTAGTATTTGTAATAAGTTTGCTCGAAAGGAGCTGGTATTTGTAATAAGTTTGTAACGTGGATGCTCGAATGAGCAAAAATGAGCTTTGTGATTCTATGATACTTATACAAAAAAAAAACTATAGTTTTGCAGAAGGGAGAGTAAACCAGTAACAAATAAAATGGGCATCTGGACAACTTTGCAAGATATTAGAGATTAGGTTAATAAGGTAGTATGGCGGGTGATGGTGAGATGCACAATGGAATGGTTGAAATGGATGCATCCTCGAGTATGAGCTACAAATTCTTGAAAACATAATGGAATTGTAACTGCTTGTGCGGATGGCAGTGAAATGTTACAATTTTTGGCCTGAAATTTTCTCTATAAAAGATTCGCATGAAAGCAAGGGTTGCATGTTCTTGTGCGAGTCCTTAGCAATTTGTAGAATTATCACAAACTTTTCATGCCCATGGGATTATTCTCGAGTGATGTGATTATAGAGATACAGATGTGTGTAGATTGAGGTTGAGTACGAACAATATTTCAAAGAACCCTCGAGATATGTTTTATTGTACATGGTTACGTATCTTGTGTTGAGTCTTTGTTTATTTGTAGAATTAACATTGAGTACGAACAATATTTCAAAGAACCCTCAAGATATGTGTTATTGTACAAGGTTACGTATCTTGTGTTGAGTCTTTGTTTATTTGTAGAATTATCACATCATTATGCAAGTGACATGAATATAGGAATATAGATATAATGTAGATTAAGGTCGAGAGCATGACCATTTTCAAATGTCTGCAAGTCATAGGAGGTTCCAAGAAATTACATGACACCACTGGAGGAGGTTCTGGGAAATCACATCGCATCACTCAAGGATGAGTGACTTTCTCATTCACTTCACACCAATGAAAATTAAAAGGAACACAAGAAATTGAGAGTGCTTATTATTCCACGAAGGTAAATGAATATTTGCAGTCCTAAGATGTAAATTGAAAATATTGAAGGGTCAAGAAACCTTCCTCAATGAAAAAACAGTATCTCTTCTCTTGGTCTAATGTTTTGATAGATTGGCCTATCAATAGGCAATTTCTTGATTCATGACCATGCCAATATTATAAAGCAGCCAGACTTATCTGGTAACAATATTAAAGAAGCCTCTGTCACAAGAAGGATTTCGGTGGGTCAGAATGGTTATTCCAGATTTTCACCTACCGGGATGATAAACACCAGTTTTTGATTATATTGTTTTGCTGGTAGTATTGTTACATGCCAGTTTGTCACGGCAATCGCTAAGAGGCTAACCATAAACTCTACAAATGACATCAGAACTTCCTTTCTTGCATGCATTTGTTTGTACCTTGGCTGATTCCTTTTTCACTAACTGATAAATCTTAACCAAGTCCGTGAGCGTACTTTTTGCATATGTTGAGCAATTGTCAGCCCTTACTATTGGAGAATTTATCAGAATGAACTATACTTTCGGCATGTTGTAATTGAGCACTTATCCAATCGCTTATGTGAGTGCATGTAGCATTCAAATCAGTAACTATTGATTGATATGCCACCACCTACGGCTTGTTTCTTAAAATGGTAGGTTATAAATATTTCCCATGGATTTAAAACAATGAATGTAGTTAAATAATACCTCAAATAACAAGAACAACTATTCTTGAATTTTATAAACTATAGACAAATGTACACATTCTAAATTGTTTGGCTGGAAGCTAATATGGGCACTTCTAATCACCAAAATACCAATTCTTCTAAGATAAGAATCAAAACACGTCTAGTGCAAACAACTACAATGGATGGTGGCGTGATGTCAAATTTCAAATGCTTATAGACTGAGCACGAGTATGAAAAGCTCAATCTATTTTTAAATAATATTTCTTTACTTAAAATCCTAAAATTCTTCAGCTTTGCATATGGCGTGCTGTCAATAAATAACAAATTATGAATTTATAGCTCTTATTAAAGATATGTTTGTAGTTATTGACCAAACAACACAATGAATATAGATGGTCATCGTAAATTGCTTATGAATGTAGTTGTTACATCCAATATGTTTAGAATGCATGGTTTGTACACATAAAAATGGTTTGAGATAAATTAATTAAATATTAATTAATATTTATTTTTCTCTCATTAATAAATTATTTAATTTATTTATGTAATATATGTTATCTTATTCTTTTTAAGTCTTCTAAAGTTTTAAATAATTAAATAATTCTTCCAAAAGACAATAAATTCTTAAAATCCACATCACTAATCCACATCATCTTTCCACCTCACTTGTCACCTCATCTTCATGTGTCTAAGAAAATTAAATGTTTTTAATATTTAATCACCTAATTATCGTCAACATCTTTCCCTTGTCAAAAGGAAGTGGAGACTTACGTGTCATCCCATTCCCTTTTCATTCTGCACCTTTCTATTCTCAAGATCTTGGTCTCTACACCTCATCATGGTCAAAGGTGATTGTCCCATGAGACCTATCTTTTCCCTCTCTTTCCAACAACTTGGAATGTTTCTTCTTGCTTTTCTTCACGGTCATTGAGAGACGCATGACATGTGGCCTCTCCTCCCATATTTTCCTCCATTTTGCCAATGTAGGAGGAACATCCTCCTTTTTTTCTCTCACAACTCAACAAACTCAATCTTAGCCATCTAATGTTTGAAGACCAATTGTCATCCATTGATCTTTGCCACCTAGGATCAGAGCTATGGATTTTCTATAAAAGGAGATCTCACATCCTAATTTTGGCTAATTAGCAAATAGTGAGTATCAAGTGTTTTTTTTTATGTTTTCAAGAGATCATAACAATTATCAAGTGTGCCTTTGCCTTAGTTATCATTGTAACTTTTCATCTCCATAGTGGCATAACCATTTTAGCTTCATATCATCTTCATTCCCATATCATCATCATAGTTCTTTGCATTGTATGGATAATCAACTTTGCAATTTCAATTACCACATTGCTCATTCTCATTGAAGTCACCTTAGTATCATTCGTGCAAGATATCTGAGAGCAAAAATTAATAATAAGATCCCAATAGATAGAGCACAATGGGACAACAATAAGGAATCAATATTTCAAATACAATTCACGTTTTATTTGATAGACTTATAAAGCACTAAGAGGGGGGGGGGAAAGGGGCGAATCAGTGACAACAAAAACAATACCACTTTAAACATAGACCGGTAAAGACAGTTAACCAGTTTACTTAATACTACGCATGCAATCCAAAATGATATTAAAGCATCCACAACAAGTAAAACATCCACCATAACACAAATGTTTATACGTGGAAAACCCAATTGGAAAAGACCACGGTGAGATGGGACTCACAAGTTAACTATTTGCAATAATAGGTAACTGACCGGTTAAGGTCTACAAAAGTGCTTTGCTAGGAGCGAATCCTGTTAAAGATCCCAAAGCCCTGTTAGGAGTAACCTCGGTAGAGGATTTCAAACCCAAACTAATGGATCACCTGGTTAGAGGATTTGTACAATGAAGCTTTTTAGAGTTTACGTGGTTAGGGGATTTAAATTTTGTAGTGATTAGAAAACAACAGGTGGTGTGATCTAGAAGTAGCACATCTTGCTTGAATAGATCCTCTTCTACTCACTCAAAACTGCATCACCGACATACTCTGCAATGCCTTCAGTAAATCGCAACAACTTAACACTTCTATCTCACATCGTAAAAATAGTTCATCACAATGTCATTATATAAACATTAGGTGCAGTGTATCTGGACAATCTAACATAACACATCATAGATTGTTGCCAAATCTGTTGGTTAGGGATAACTCATCACAACCAATGATAACTCATCACACAATCAGTAAAACCGGTTGGAACACCGATACCGATTAAGAATTAACCTCTTCCAACTCATAGACCAATTGTCCTCCATTTGCTTCTATGATGATTTTCACCGAATCTCCAAGTTGGTGTCATGCCATTCCTGCATATACCAGTTGTCTACATATACTGGTTAGACACCCTCAAAACCGATTGGACTTCTCTATGCATATAATACCGGTTTTGTAATACAAAGACTTAGGAGTAGTACCGGTTTGTCATGACTAAGATGACTATGACAATGTGAACATGTGTGTGTATACATGTGCCATCAATGACAACACATGAAGTCATCCATTACAATCATCATCAAGCCAACAATCTCCCCCTTTGGCATTGATGACAACACTTAGAAAATTTTACAACTTTACAATTAAGTGTGCTTACAAAAAATTGTACAAATGTATTTACACTCCCCCTTAACAATACATACAAAATTTTCACCACATACATATTTCTACTCCTCCTTTGACAACAATGCCAAATTAAAAAGTAAAATACATATATATTATATCAAAAGTTGCATCAAAAACTACATATACAAAAATATAAGTCTTTTCAAGGAGTGTTCACTGCAATTTTTAAGAAAATGTCACTGAAAATGATCTTCATCTGAGTAAAATCATTATCCCATGTTTCCAATAATGTTTCAGTGATCTCAATGGTTGTCATAACTTGTGCAACGAATTTTTCTATTGCATCCATTGTGCTCATCTCTGGAGTCGCCAAAACCACTTCTGCATCTTTGTAAGCCCGTTGTAAGATGTCCATTTTAGGTCTCAACAGGTTCTTTAGTTCTTTCAAGGATCGAAGTCTCTTAGCCTGTTCAAAATCATAAATATCTAACCGATGTTGCAAGTCATCAACTGATTTGCCAAATGCTAAGGCTGAATCCTGTAAAGGTATGTAGGCAGTATACATCCTTTTCAGTTCCTGTTTTGTCTCTTCTCGTCTCTTCTTCAAATCAAGATAGAAAAATGAAACGTTAGATGTATAGGCCAGTATCCTTCCTCCAATTTCAATAGTAGTCGTCAAAAGATCTTTATTGAGAGATAAAGCAATCTTACCTGTATCAATATCTTTCATTATTTGCTCTCCTCTCTTCTTTTTGTAATTCTTCTCAGCTAAAGTCTGAGCAACTTCTTCAAGAGACTTTAGTTGGTCAGAAGCATCAACAACCAACTGGCCAAGCTTACCGATAGGGGTTGTCAAATTTCCAGTGTCAGTCTCTGGTAGGAGACTTGACAGAATCTCAACAACAGTTTGAATTATTTTTGCTTCTTTCCTCTGCTCTTTCAATCTTTTTTTTTAGCTCTAGATTGCATCACTGTAGCAATCTCCATGAGTTCAGATGCACTCATATTATCTACATCTATAGGCCCTTTGATGCCTATTGAGTCATCCTCATCATCAATTTTCTGCTTGACCTTTGCTTTTTCCTTTTCATCTACTATCTTCTCCTCTGTTTTCTCTTTCTCTTCCTCCTTTCTCTTTTCAGTTTCTTTCACTTCAACCTCTTTCTGCGGTTTCTCTTTCTCTATTTCTGCCTTTGCTTGTTTCTCTTGTGAATCTGTTGTCACCGGTGGCAGTTGATTTTCCACTTGGTGTTCTTTTTCTGGTGGCGGTTGAATATCCACACGAGGTTCAATGATCGATGCTTCAGCTCCTTCATGTGTAACAGTAATGACCGGTTGTTGTAAAGGTTCCATAACTAGTTCAATGATATTACCAGTTGTATCAATAGTGTCATGGATTTCATCAATATCATCTACAAAGATAACTGATAGATAAGTAGTGTCATCCTTATGCTTAATAGGATAGACAATATCTGGTGCAATAATTTCTTCTTCATCTAACTCTGGTTGAGCTCCAGTCTCTGTTTGATCAGTTTTATGAGACTTCATTTGCTCATGCATCCTTTGAATATTTCTGGCTATCTGATGAGTTTCGACTTCAACAGATTGGACCTTTCCACTCAATAACTTCAATCTTCTTGCCTTAGAATGAAACTGTCATTTGAAATTATCAAGCAATGCTAATAATTCATCTCTAGGTAATTCAAGAAAATATTGAATGAAAATTCTATCAATAATTTCTTGACCTTGTTCAACAACCATTTTCCACTTATTTACAAGAATAGAATACAAAGAATCAGAAATATCCTTTTCAATATCTTGAGGTAACCGATTGTCTTGACACAAGTGGTTAATTACCTCTTGAACAATTTGTTGCTTCTGATCATCATCAAATGAATCAAGACATTCTTTCACATTATCAAACCTATTCCTCCCTAATGTTTTTACAGTTCTCTCAAAATCAGTCATAGGTTTGTAAGATAAAGCATTAATAGGAATACTTTGCTTTGAAGTGTCTCCTACTGGTTTGGCTTTCTTAGCAGTTGCTTTCATATTTTTTGGTTCCTCTTCAGTGTTAGTATCCTCAGATTCTGCCTGAAGAATAAGTTGCCTACCTCTCTTCTTCGTTGCAGTCTGCTTCTTAGCATATACTTTGGGTGCTGGTTCCTTTTTGACTTGAACACTTCTTGTCACCCTTGTACCGATGGTCACTGAAAGTGCTTGCTCAACTTTCTTCTTCTTCTTCTTCTCTTTGGCAGTACTGGTTTCAGCAGGTGCATTTCTTTCCTCGTAAGTTCCCAGTCTTTTCTTCTTCTTATCCTTGGGAGATGCCAAAAGGTTGTTGGCATATCCGATTAATAAGTCATAGTTGACTTCATAACTCATTTCTTCCATCTCATCTTCCCTGGGTTCAACGACCTCCATAAGACAAAAGTCTATGGTAATTGTGAAACAAACATCTTTTGCAAAGTGTTTCACCACATCTTCAGGTAGCCTCAACCTCATGCTCATCTTCTTTTCGAATTCATTAAAATATCTGTTCGAAGCAACATGAAATGTGTTCTTTACAACCTTAATGTTGTTCTTGATTTGCGTTGTTACTGGTATGTCCTTCGACCATTGAATGTCACCAATTCCTAGTAGGAAATTCTGAAAAATAGAAGCATAGACCAATCAACAGTTGACCATATTTGAAATTTTGACTACTGTCTTTCTTAATTGATTGCAGGTTCAACATCAATTGCCTCCTTATTGCCTCGCATAAGTCATAATCTGCATTCTCAACAATCATCCTGTAAGCTGCATGCACAACAACAGATGGCACACTGTTCATCCTGCTGGAATAAAATATCCTACAACCAATGACCATAGTTGCAAGTCTAACTGCTGGATCTTTAATGTTGCTGATTGAAAATGTACGACTGTCAGAGGTGGTCCGAGTTAGTGCAATCACAGTCTCTTTTGAAATTTTCCTCAGCTTTGGAACTTCGTCGGTTTGCCAAAAACCAATCACTACATGAATTGCTTCCTTCGTGATTGTGTGCGACCTGTCAAGATACATATTCTCTCCATGCACACGACTAAAAATTATCCTAACATGCTCTTCTTCAAAATCTTCAAGAAAATATGCCGCATTGTGAAAGCCCTTTTCATAAACCCTAATGTACTTTGGTTTGATTTTCCCGCTTTTTATAACACAAAGATTTGAGTTGAGAATAAATTGATAGTGATCCTAAATCCTCAATTTTATAGTCAATATAACTGGATAAATCACCTTTGACCATAACACCATCAAGAACTTGAGACAATACATTGTATGATACTATTTTATCAGATTCCATATACTCCATAGGTTCAACAGTAATCAGTCTCTCTGCTTGCTTAGACGACAATGCCATTCTGGATAAACTCGATTTGAGAGAGATTAACAAAATAATACCTTAATTCCTCTGCACTGGCGAGGTTTCCGGTTGATCTCTCGAATGTACACCTGTTTCGCCTTCTTTGATCTTTGAATCTGATTCAATCTTTCGATCCGCAACACAAATCCATCAACAATTAACTAGCAATTCTCTTTTTTTGCTCTGTAGGTGCTCAAGAACTCTCTTCGAATGCAATTAGGGTAAAAATAACATAGTAAAGCTTGCTTTTATAATCTTACCCAATGCATTAATTACTTAACCGATAGGATAACAAACCCTAATATACCACTTAACAAAACTCACTTATACTGATAGGTAAATGACCGGTTTGATAATCCTTTGAAAATCGATAGACAATGATATCAAGAATTATCACAAAGCAACTCAAAATGCAAAACTCTCTTACCACACATTCTTCAAGGGGTTTGGAAGTAGATTTACCGTTATTCTCCCCTTAGGCCTAATTGAAAGGACTTAGTTCTCCGGTGCAGGGTTCTCCACACTAGGTGAAGGGATAGATTCTTCTGCAGGCTTGTTCTCACTCTTCTTCTTCCAGATTCTGTTCATCTCCTCTCTGGTTTCCTCAAAATTGACATTCTTTTTATGTTTTTGATCTTCAGAGTGGTTAACCGGTTTGTTCTTCCTGGTTCTACAGAACTTTGCCATGTGTCCCAGTTTATGACAATGATAGAAAGCCATCCCAGATGATCTCCAAGGTCCTGCATTACCTCTTCCAGTTTTCCTTCTACAGTTCATAGCCACATGACCATAATTATTGCAAATGGTGCAAATCACATTAGTTACCTTTTCCATTTCATATGGACTAAACCGGTTGACATAGGTTCTTCTCTAGTCACCATTAGGTCTTGGATTCATGTGAGGTACCAGATTGTTTGCTCCATATCTGCATTCAACTGATCTATGTCCATACATGTTGCATGTGAAACAATGGCCTTCAAATCTTCTAGATACATACCTAACATTTGCATTATAACCTTTGTTCTCATTAGGGCTGCTTCTACACACATTAGTAGTATGTCCAGGTTTATGACAGATAAAGAAAACGGGTTTAAAATCTTTTTTACCGGTAGGTTTGTTAGCCTTAGGAGCAGTTTTACCTTTGTGCATGTTGCTCTTGGTACCGAAAGATTCTCCTTTCTCAGATGTATTGAAACCTAGTCCAGATGTGTCACCTTTCATCCTTTGAGATTGGATCTGCTCATCCAGCATAGAAGAACTCTTATTGAACTTTTCAAGCTTCCCATTAGCCTTAGTGAGCTCTCTGGTAATATCTTCATTGTGTTTTGTAAGAGTCTCTCTTAGAGATGTTTCCATTTCAAGATCTAGTTGCAAAGCCTCCTTCTCTTCCTTCTCCTCATGCCAGTGTTCATGCAAAGTTGCATTCTCTTGCTTGATTTTGAAAATATCATGATCTCTCTCTCTTTGATTAGGTCTTTAGCTTCCCTTCTCGCTTCAAGCTCTTGGCTCATGCGGATGGTTAGGGCTTCTAACTCTCTCCTCAGATTTAGCTTTTCACCATTCAGTTTTTCAACTCCTTTAGCTAGTGCATCAATGTTTGCCTCATCTGAAGAACTATTGTTAGATATCTCCATTAGTTGCTCAGTCAACTCTCTTCTTTTGACTTGTGAAGCTTTAAATTTGACCCTTAGAGTTTCAAGCTCTTCCTTGGTTGCATCAAGCACTCTAGCCATTTCTAAATAGCTCATATCCCCCATGGCAGCTTTAGGGTTTCCTTCCAAGCGATTAAGCCTTAAGGAAGCTTGGCTATGATACCAATTGGTAGACTTATAAAGCACCGAGAGGGGGGGGGGGTGAATCAGTGACAACAAAAATAATACCACTTTAAACACAGACCGGTAAAGATAGTTAACCAGTTTATTTAATACTATGCATGCAATCCAAAATGATATTAAAGCATCCACAACACACAACAAGTAAAACATCCACCATAACACAAGTGTTTATACGTGGAAAACCCAACTAGGAAAAACCACGGTGAGATGAGACTCACAAGTTAACTATCTGCAGTAATAGGTAACTGACCGGTTAAGGTCTACAAAAGTGCTCTGCTAGGAGCGAATCCTGTTAAAGATCCCAAAGCCCTGTTAGGAATAACCTCAGTAGAGGATTTCAAACCCAAACTAATAGATCACCTGGTTAGAGGATTTGTACAATGAAGCTTGTTAGAGCTTACCTGATTAGAGGATTTGACTGTTGTAGTGATTAGAAAACAACATGTGGTGTGATCTAGAAGTAGTACATCTTTCTTGAATAGATCCTCTTATGCTCACTCAAAACTGCATCACTGACATACTCTGCAATGCCTTCAGTAAATCGCAACAACTTAACACTTCTATGTCGCATCATAAAAATAGTTCATCATAATGTCATTATATAGACATTAGATTTCATGTCGGCTCAGGAATCACGTCACAATTTCCTAGGTGCAGTGTATATGGACAATCTAACATAACACATCACAGATTACTGCCAAATCTGTCGGTTAGGGATAACTCATCACGACTGGTGATATCTCATCACACAATCAGTGAAACTGGTTGGAACACCGATACCGGTTAAGAATTAACCTCTTCCAACTCATAGACCGATTATCCTTCATTTTCTCTTTGATGATTTCCGTTGAATCTCCAAGCTGGTGTCATACCATTCCTGCATATACCGGTTGTCTACATATACCGGTTAGACACCCTCAAAACCGATTAGACTTCTCTATGCATATAATACCGGTTTTCTAATACAAAGACTTAGGAGTAGTACCGGTTTGTCATGACTAAGATGACTATGACAATGTGAACATATGTGTGTGTATACATGTGCCATCAATGGCAACACATGAAGTCATCCATTACAATCATCATTAAACCAACATTATTGATTTCTTCGTAGTTTCATTGGTGTACTTGTCAATGTAGAATTTCTAGTTATTTGTGGTATAATAGTAGCATCTACATTGTTTACATTTCCAAGCTCACATTTTTGGCGCCCACCGTGGGGCCTAGCTACGAATTTAACATAAAAGTTAGAGTTTTTGAAATGTTTTCAGGTTTAACAAGTCATTCCGGTGCATACAAGACCCAATTCTATGCATCCATAACATAGACATCATTTCTACTCAATCGCCTTTTTAGTAGTCACTTCATAAAATTTTGCAAAATCTTAGAAATTCTTTTTTTTGCGCATCCATTCCATATTCCTGTGCATCTATCCCATCTTTCTAGGCATTTGCTTCATAATACTTCACATTTGTTTAATATTTTTGTGCATATGCTTGATATTCCCGTGCTTATACTCCATCTTTTTGCACTTTTGCTTTGTCTTCCTGCGCTTTCATTACATCTTTCTGTGCATTCACTCCATTATTCTGCACAAGTGTTCTCTTTTCCTGTGCTTCTGTGGCAAATTGTTGTAGCCTTGGCATAGTTTTTCAGTTTTATTAATTGTTAGATAATAATTTTTTGAACTAATTGCCTACTAATCATTGTTGCAGCTGTTTAACATATGCCCAAGACAAAATCTAAGACTACTAATTAGTGGTGTTGCAGGGTTTTCATTTTGATTTCCTTAGGTGATTATTTTTGCATATCATACTCACACTCTTAAAGTAGTAACACCTAGTTTAATTAGGGGAAAGTAACTCTCACATCTTTCATTTTGCTGAAAAGATCATTTAGTCTAATTAGGGGATAGTAATTGAACATTCATTTTTTTTCATTTTCTTTATCATTTTAGACGTGCATCAACGAATATTTAGCATAACTTTGCATTGTCTAATTTAGGAGGTTAATTTATCAGTGTCTTCTGTGTTTGTAATGTGGTAGGTGTATGATCTCCCCTTGTGAAAAATTAGATTCTCTCCCCTTGTGAAAAATTGGGTGACCAGAAAGTAGACCCATCTATTTACTTTTTTTGTTTTACCCCATTTAGAAGGCTTGCCTCTTGGTGCGCTACACTTGTGAGAGGGAACGACCTAAGTGGCACTTTAATCTAGCCTGCTATACAAATAAGGATTGCGACGAAAGTCAAAGTCCCACCGATATTAGCTTTTGCCGTATATTTCAATCTAAAAAGAGTTTCTATACTCTAAGTAAGGTTGGCTTAAACATACGCAGGGTGTTGGTAATTCCACATTAAGACTAGACACTTTTAGTTAGAGGTACACCCTACTCACCTTCAAACACTACGATATTTTTAGTGCAAGGGTATAGTAGGTTTTTCTCCCAAGATACTCACCACAAGGCTCCCTTGAGAAGAGAGAAAACTCCTTGACATTATATAATATACTTTTAGCTTTCTAGGGAGAGGGTGATTGGGTCATCCTTCTAGTCTTGGAGGCCCCTATTTGTCCTCCCTTGAAAAAGAAAAAAAGTGTACGTGCCCATTTAGGTGTGATGACACTTGAGTTGACGAAGATTCCAAGTTGTGGGTTGATGTATTGCAGTGAAGCCTTGACTTTAGGATTAGTAAGTGTTTGATGTGTTTTCTTTTGTGTTAGACCAGTGAAAACTTGGGATATTTGTGAGCCTTGAACATACACTCATTGTTTAGTTTAGGAAAAACAAACATTTTGTTTTACTGTCTGCTGTGTATTCTTATCAGAAAAACATAAAAAAACATTAAAAAATAAAAAAATTGACCAAAAACACCTAAGAAAAATGATAAAAAATAAGTATCTTATCAAAATTGTGCATCTGTGTCTTAATTCTACGCTTTTGAACATTCATTTTTTACTTTTGAACACTCACTTTATGCATTTGATTCATCTTGCTGTGGATCTGAGACATATTACCGTGCATACACACTTCCTGTGCATTTACCAACTGTTACTACGCTTCTGTTCTTGCACATTTACAACAGAGCATAGGAAATCAGGACTTAAGAAAAAATTGAAAACATATTTGGATACCCATGTTCTTGTAGAGTTCATTTTAGAAAACATTCCAACAATACAAAGAGATTTCATCTTCATTTCAAACACTCACATCTACCTTTCATACTTAGTCTTCTCAAACATAAACAAACAACAAGGTTTTGCAAAGTGCTTGCCATTTCAATAAACAACTTAGTTAGTTCCCCCTATCAGGATCTATCATCCTTCATCTAGGAGCTACACTAGGAAAATATTGACAAGGTTAGCCTCATCTTAGAGAAATTCATCATCTTCCTTGACTTACTTTGGGTCAATCATTGATAACTATTTATCATAGTTTAAGATTATCACTTTAAACCAAAATTAAAAAGCACTTTCAATATCTTGCCTTCCATATTCTCATTTCATCACTCTTCAAACTACATTTTATCCAATCTACATTCAAGTTCACATCGTAAAATAAAGTTTGTATGTTTGAGACCATAGCTCAAAAGAAAAAAAAAAATGGATCTCTTTGGAAAAGGTTCAAAACATAGACATGATTCAACAGATCTCTTTGGAGAAAGTCAAAACATGTATATGATCCTTCTAGTGATAGTGACAGTGATGTATCTGAAGGACATGTTCTTGAGGCCTCACAAGACCCAAAATTTCACTTTAATGGAAAAAGTTATGGAAAAGGACTGACATAAATATTTTCTTATGCTTGCTCAACAAGGGGTAAAATTGCCACCTGATTTTGATGTCTCACAATTGAAAGGAACAACTGATACTGAAATGAATAAAAACATGAATGAAAATACAGATTAAATCGAAACAAACACAAAGAATAAGGGTAAGAAAGAGAAGAATTCCTTAAATACTATCGTTCAACGAATCCAGGATTTACAACAACTTACAAAGTTACAAACTGGATCATCAACAAAACAATATTCACTAGAGGATTTATCTCCATGCCCTTTTGATAGAAGTTCGGTTATGTTGCCTTTTCCTCCTAATTTCGAAATTCCAAAATTTGACAAGTGTAAGGGGAAAGGTGATCCACGTGACCATATTAGAGAATTTTGCACTGCTTGTTTGGAAGTTGCTCACAATGAGACATATCTAATGCAACTATTTCCAAGGAGTTTGGGAGGCCAAGCTATAGAAAGGTTTTATCGTTTACCACCTAGAATTCGAACATTCAATGAACTAGTGGACAAGTTTATAACTCATTTCTCCTATAACATCGAACATGAGGTCTCAATGTTAGATCTCTACAATAATAGAGAAAATAATGGAGAATCCTTTACCAGTTTCTTAATACGATGGAGACAACTTGCAAGCAAATGTCCATATGACATACCTGAGTAACATAAGATAAAAATGTTTGTCCACAATTTAAACACCAAATTAAGTTATCAACTTCAAATTCAACTTCAATGTCCTTCTTTTAGTAAGGTTATTAAGAAGGGACTACTTATTGAAAAAACGTTGATAGCTAAAGGACAAATTAAAATATATAAGGATGCTACTAGTTGAAACAATAACAACAACAATGACAAATCTAGGTTTTGGATTAAAATAAGAACATTGTGAATGATGGTGTTGTATATGCTTGACATGTAAAACCAAAACAACCCATCTTCAACCTATCAAGTTTGCAAAATAATACAAATAATCAAAACAACAGTACATCTAAACCACAAGATCCTAATGCTCCTCGTAGAAGATTCACACCATTGGGAGAACCACTTAAATTTTATTTATGAAAACTCATTTCGAATAATTTTATGACATAACCTAAAGTGAGAGATTATAATCCCAAAGTTAAACTTGCATGGTGGAATGATTTTGACTATTGTGAATTTTATAGGAGCAAAGGATACAAAACGAATGATTTTCAAAATTGAAAAATGCTATTCAAGACTTGATAGATAGGGGAGATATATTAGTTGATGGACATAAATCCAATGAGGAACATGTGGCATTTAAGGATCCACTTCCAAACTATGAAAATGGAAGCCCCTAAAAGTTAGGTAGAAATGGTAGTAATAATTCTAATTGCACAAACACATCATATGATTACATCGTCAATCACATCTAAATATGATTCATATTCAAATGTGATTACAATTAAGAACAAGCCTGAATGTAATGCTACCAACTGTTGAGGAAAGGTTACCCTTCAAGGAGTACCTCCCAAACCATCCTCCATATCAAATCAATGTAATGTCCTAGATCAACTAAAAAAGACACCAGCCCATATGTCTATTTTATAGCTTTTGCATCTTTCACCATATCACAAAGCCATCTTAGAAAAAGGTCTACAAGAAACCATTGTACCCTCCAACCTTGATCAAGCAAAGTTTCAAGCCATGGTGGGACATCTCACTATGCCACATTTCTTGTCTTTCACTAAAAATGATGATATGGCCATTAATCAACCTCACAATGCACCCCTCCACATTGAAGTACTTATCTACAAACATAGAATCGAACGAGTCCTTATAGATGGAGGAGTTGGTTCAAATATCTACGCTTTGAAATTAGTCCTTGCATTGGGGTTTTCTAAAAATGCCGTAGATCCAAAGAAGAGAATCACTATAAAGGCATATGATGAAGAAGAAAGAGCTTCTAAAGGATCTGTTGTTTTACCCGTAAGAGTTGGACTAGTAGAAAAATATGTGGTTTGCCAAGTGCTTGGTATTGATTTAGCATATAATATACTCCTTGGACATCCTTGGATTCATGCAATACAAGCTGTACCATCCACATACCATCAATGTTTGAAATTTCTCTATAATGGTCAAGAAATTACAATCTAAGGAGACCCTAACCCCTTTCAGTATTGAAATACCATTAATCCTAAGCCTGAAGTCATTGTACCTAGTAATCGTGCAACCTCATCCTCCACTTCCCATATTGACACAAACTCATTACCTTCTACATCCAAATCCACAGAACCAAAACTCAAGCTCAAAGACAAGGGTGTTGAAGAATACTCTATTGAACAAACCTTTTGTATCTCCCAATTTCCTCCTTCACCTAAGTCTTATGGTAAACCATCTACGAGAAAACAACAATTTTTGATTCCTATGAAGCAGCTTGAAGGTCCTTTTATCAAATGGGGTACTTTGTTAGATGAAAGTGAAGAGAAAGATATAAAGGCATAGCTATACAAAGATGGAGAAAGTGATTCAAATACCCCAAAATCAGAAATACAACTGTATACGGGGAAATTCATTTTTAATTGTGTTAATCAGTAAAAAGGGAAACCACGAAGCCTTGTTTAATTAACGAAATTCCTTCGTAACACCAATGGAAATATGTTCATGAATTCAACAATAACTGAATAAAAAATTTATAAAAACTCCCTGATTGCATTCAAACACCTCACTTCCATTGTTCTTCTACTTCCTGCGGTATTGTGGCTCTTAGAGTTGTACTGTGAAACTTGCAAGATATGGACACAAGAATAAGAGACCGTGGTTGTCGAAAAAGGGAAATTAATGCTGAATTTATAGATTCTAGAAGGGTTAAATGGATGAATGTGATTGTTTTAAAAAATTATTTGATCGACAGTCGAGATTCAATGTGACAAGTTGGCGAGGGAAAAAAACTCATGTTGATTGAATCTGATTGATAAATCAATTGACTTGATTGAGGAGATAAATAATTTGATGGATCAATCATGAAATTTGATTGGATAGTTAACAAAATTGATTGATCAGTAGACTGATTTGATTGATCAAATGACTAGATTGATTGATCAGTTAGATAAAAGGTGATTGAGAAAAGACTGATTGGGAGTTGACTGGATGTTAGTGGTAGTTAGAGTTTAGGCATGTGCTGTAGGAAATTAGTATGAAATTCAATTTAATTTGCATTTAGATTTTCAAAAATATTAAATGAAATGTAAATTAACAAGAAATGAAATTAATTTGAATTAGAGGAAATTTGAATTAGAGATTAAATTAAATAAATTTATGAAATTTATTTAACTTGGAAGACATAATTAGATAATTAAATAATTTGAAGAAATTATTTAATTATGGGAAGACATAAATTGAGTTTAATTAAATAATAAAATCATTTAATTTAATATAAATAATCATAATTAATTAAATAATAGAATCATTTAATTATTGTAAAGGGGAAAATGGTTAGTTGATTAAATGATTTATAAAGAAATTGAATAATTAAAAAAATGATGAAAAATGGTGAATATTAATTTAGAAGAACATTGGATTAATTAAATAATTTAAAGAATTATTTAATTAATGTAGAGGAATAATTAGCGATGTTAATGATGGGACAATTTTAAGTGTCTTCAACAATTACCTATTGAACAATATGGCAAGGGTTTTACCATTATGCAAAGAATGGGAGATGATGGTCAAAGTCCCATATGATTAAGAAAGGAAGGACTCATTGAACCAATACAACCTACTTTTTCATTTGCATGAGACACTAAAGGATTAGGTTATAGAGGAGACATCATAGAAAAAGCTACTACAAATTTAATTGAGCAGATCCATAAATTACAAGAAGAAAATGAGACAGATTCTCATGAATGGGAGGAACTTTTTGAGGTGTCTTATGAGGATATACATGTTGAAATTCAGTCTTATCATTCTAACAAAATATACCATGAGGGACAAAGTTCAAGGTCTATACTATTAGAGTTAGATTCACAGAATATCGAGAGTGACTCCTACGAGGAAGGTCAGATACTTGACATGACAGATAATTATGAGGAGAGTACTGATTTTGGCCTTGAAGATACTATCATAACGTCGAATTTTTTTCCATCTTAACCATTATATCCCTTGATCTAGATCAACCAGGCAACTCCCTTCCACTTGTGCATCCTAAACTTATAGATTGGAAACAACAAACCACACTTGAACTTGACACCTTTTATAATGACAATGCTATTATTGATTATTTAAGCCTTAAAGATCATTTACCTCAGGAGATTATGAAACAGGCTTCACTTTTGAACTTGATATTGCAACTTCTTTTGGAGAGGATGCCAAGCCTTTTAGTCACAAAAATATAATAATAAAAGATAGATCTAATGGTGAAAACTGCAATGCGACAGTATTAGATCATGAAAAAGACAAAATAAAGGATGCATCCAATGGTGAAGATGTCTTTGAGGCACCAAAGGATGGAAGGATTGACATTCTTCCACAACCATCATATCAGAAGTGATCTTCAGTTGTCATTGAACCAACAAAAACTGTGACTATTGGAATAGAAGTTAATCCTAAGATCATTCACCTAACTGCATCTTTGTAAGAGAAAGAAAATAATAACTTCATCAAAACTATTTAAGGAAAGACAAATCTTGGTCCTATGTGGATATGCCAGGCTTGGATGTAGATCTTATTATGCATCATTTATTAGTGGTTCCAGGGGATAAACCAATAAGCATCCACATATAACTCTTTTGGTCATAATAGAATTAAAAAAGTTGTTGGATGTGGGGTTTATAAGATCAATTGATTATCCTGAGTGGATCTCCAACATTGTTCTTGTTTCTAAACTAGACAAAAGTGTCAAAGTGTGTATAGATTTCCATTATTTGAACAAAGCATGCCCAAAGGATGTTTTTCCTTTGCCCAACATATACATCATTATGGATTTGACAACATGACATTCTATGCTATCTCTAATGGATGGGTTTTGTGGTTACAATCAGATCAAGATAGCACCAGAGGACCAACATAAAATTGCCTTTACTTGTCCATGGGGTACATACTACTGGAACGTTATGCCATTTGGATTGAAAAACACAAGAGAAACTTACCAAATACCAATGACTGCCATCTTCCATGATATGACGCATATCTTTATGGAAGATCATGTAGATGATCTTTTAGGGAAATCATTTACAAGAGGATAACATTTGAGCATATTGGGTAAGATCTTTCAAACACTAGAAAAGTTCAATGTTCGCCTAAATCCAAAGATGCGTGTGTTCAGAGTCACATCTGATAAGGTTTTAGGATACATAGTTTTAACAAATGGAATTGAGGTGGACCCTACAAAGGTCAAAGATATAATGGAAGTGCCACCTCCTAAGAATATCAGTCAATTAAGATCACTCCAAGGTGAGTTGTAGTCAAACTGTACATTCATCTCGCAATTGGCAGATAGACACCATCCCTTTGCTCATTTGTTACACAAGAATGTACTATTCTAATGGGATGAGAAGTGTGAAGAAGCCTTTAAGTTATTAAAATAATATCTAATGAATCCACTGATCCTGATGCCACCAATAGAAGGAAAACCACTCTTGCTATATATCTTAGCTACTGAAGTATCTCTAGGAGCTCTATTAGCCCAAGAAGATTTTGAAAGAAAGGAGCGAGCAATCTATTACACTAGTTGGACTATGATTGGCTATGAATTAAATTATACACCAATTGAGCAAGCATGTTTGGCTGTAGTGTTTGCATCTCAAAAGTTGCACTGTTATATGTTAACTCATCCTATCAAGCTAGTAGTCAAGATAGATCCTTTGAAATATTTTCTCAACAAAGCAGCTTTAATAGGAAGACTAGAAAAGTGGGTTATGGTCTTAAGAACACCATATAAATATAAGAAAGTGATATAGAGAGGAGGCATAGTAAAAGATAGATAGAATATGTACAAGCCATTAAATCTATTCAATCTAAAAATATGTTCATGATATTTATATATATTGATCTTGATAAGGTCATGAAAGCATACACACTGCCATCAAAATGTTATATATAGTTCTACAAGGCCAACATTGTTTCATAGACTACAAATTGTCATCAATATATAACCATACAAAAAAATATGAATGTGCCATAAAGACATACAAAATGTCTTTGTCTATGTAGTAAAGAGTATTAATGAAACATTCTACCACTATGAGAATCTTGGTCCCTTGCATTGGTTGGTGTCTTCCATCATTCTAGTTTGTTGTGCCCTTCACTATTTTGTAGCTCAACTTGTATATGGAAATTATAAAATTTGATATCATACCAAAATCTATAAATAAAAAATATTATTTTAAAATTATATGAAAATAATTAAAAAAAAAAAAAAAAACTTAGTCCAGTTGTTCTTGCACATGATGCTTGTTGGCAGGCTAAATATCAATAACAAAGTCAACTCAGACTATCTTATATGGTCTATGGTATAGATATAGATCTTTAGTTGACTTTAGGAACCATAACCCTTCTTGGTATGTACATTGTAAATCATATCTGGAAGATATAGAATAGAACTGAGAGTGATATATTGTGATATTTAAATAGAGACCAAGACCTGCATTTTGGGATGAAGATATAATATAAAAAAATATTGTTGGTCCAATTCTATGTGTTATGATTGTTTCTTTTGTTGATGGTGATGTATGAATAATTTATTGTCCTAAGTCACTTCTGCATATGTTGATTTCTCTTATTATTTCCTATGGGGTATAAACTAACTACATAATGTATTTTTTGGGGTATAGATCTATGGCTTGTACTTCAAAGAAGAGTAGCAGAGAAGAAGATGAACATACCACATGGAGCCTAAACCGGGGAAAAGGAGAAAAGTCAGTTGTAACCAGACATGGGACTAATATCAGAAAGCAACCAATGGTAACAACTGAAGAGGAAATCTCAGAGGAGGACGAACAATTCTTCCCTACCAAACAACAACATGATCATATCATTGAGAAAACTGAGAGAATAATGTAAAAAGATCAAAACAAGGAGGAGGAAAAAATTAAAACTATTTCACTGAACAAGAAGTGAGGATCCTCAAGTAGATGAAACAGATAGTAGGACAACATGAATTATTGAAAAAATTGAAGCAATTAAGCAAGTACTCAAACAAGAAATCCACACCGCAAGTTAGGATAGTTGGTAAGCACTATACGACCCGATCGATCATGACTAATCTCCAAATTTATCATAAGAATATTAATATAGTTATGGTGAACTTAGGGAAAGACGTGAACCTGCTACCAAAAAGGATACGAGAATACTTGGGGAATGAGGCACTTGAACCAACTCCCTACAAAATAAGTCTAGTGGATGGGACTGGCATGAAGACATTGAGTACTTGGAAATGTGTGGAAGTCAATGTTCATGGCATAAAACAATTTGTAGACTTTGAGGTAGTGACAGTGAAGGATACCTTTGATTCATCTGATGCATTGCTTGGACTGAGATGGTTTGTAGATTCTAAAGGAGTAATAGATGCCAAAAAAGAAGAAATATAATTTATGGATAGGAGGAGAATAAGACACATTCCATTGAGGAAAAGTCCAAAATAATTCTACATAGAAGAATTGAATGTAGAGGAATATGAGGAGGATGATAGGAACATAAACATTATAACAAAGCTATCTACCACTGAAGTTTGGGAGGAACCTAATTTAGAAGGGGATATTGAAGTAAATGAGATGGACGAGACTAGATATACGAGATAGTACTAGAAGCATGGATGAATGATGAATCAAAAGATTACTCCTCTAAGATCTTTGGATCCCAGAGGGTTTTCATGATTAGGAGGTTACTAACAAAAGGATCATCAAAGGAGGATTCAACTGAGGAGGCACTTCAAG
Organism: Cryptomeria japonica; assembly: GCF_030272615.1. NCBI lineage: Eukaryota > Viridiplantae > Streptophyta > Pinopsida > Cupressales > Cupressaceae > Cryptomeria > Cryptomeria japonica. Next base: position 529,113,094 of record NC_081411.1, read on the forward strand.
ACACTTTCTCTAGCATAGAAGGCAACCAAGAAGTGGTATCTCATTAGGGTAATCAGATTTCAAGAGGCATATGACATATCAAACTTCAGTAGATATTCAAGAGTTGGAGGTTTGAGGGCATACATTATGCAGATAAAGAAAATCTTTAGAAATGAAGGCCATAGACTGGAGACCCTCAAGCATACAGCTACTTGTAGTGCCACATGCTGGTATAATACACACAATGGGACTATCAAAATATGGGCATTCAAACTTTTTTATCAGAGAAAGATACTTACTGGACAAAGGTGAATACCCAAACATACCGAATGACGATGGAGATATCTTACTGCAGGAGCACTTAGACATATACATACTTTGTTGGGAGGAAATCTATGAATATGCTAGTAGATTATGCATTAAATTATTTTACTGGACATTATCACCAGTGGTGTAGACTTGGTGCATCGATCAAGAACAAAGAGGAGAAACCAAGACATGGAAGGAGGTAACATTAGATTTTTTGCATACATTTTCTTTTTATAATGAGGATCCACAAATACATATTGTATTTCTTAAAATTAAGGAGGTCATATTCATCCTGAAAGAAGATGAGGAGTTAGCGGTACCTTACCTCCCACCCCTACCCTCGAGAGAAGGAATATGGAAATACATTGAATGGCTAGGCATGCAGCCACAAGAGAAAATTGATAGTGTGATGTGACCCAACAAGACAATGACGAGAGGAAGTATATGGACATAAAGATAGACCAAGGAAAATGGGAGATAAAGGAGTAAACAAAGCACAATGAGAAACACTATAAATATCCAATCAAATTGAGAGAGGAAAACATTGAAACAAAAGGAGACCCCAAATTGGTCAAAATTGGAGATTATTCAGATGAGAAGGTGGTAGTGCAAGCAGCAAAGAAATTGAAAGAGTACAAAGATATTTTTCCTAGAACATTCATATATGTGAAAGGAATCAAGGAGGAATTAGGATTGATGAAGGTACAACTAAAGGAAGGAGATAAACTGGTTTGTAAAAGAGCTTACAGACTAAATCCTAACATCAAGAAGGTGAAAATAGAGTTGGACAAGATGCTAGCTGCTAGAATCATCAAACTAGTAGAGGATGCAGAATGGAATTTTTTTATGGTGATTCAATTCAAGAAGACAAGAGAGATAAGAATTTGTATATATTTTAAGGAGTTGAAAAACTCTTTCATACTTGATCTATTTCCTACTCCATTTACAAAAGAGATTTTGGAATCAGTAGCAGGCAAATAGATATATTTATTCAGTGATGGATTTTTAGATATTACCAAGTCAAGATAAAGGATGAAGATCAACCAAATACTACTTTTGATATAGAATGATTGTTCTTACATGTATACAGTAAAAAATGCCCTTGTGATATTCAACTAGATAATGATCAATACTTTTAGAGATTTTATACATGATTTTTTGGAAGTCTACTTAGATGACTAGACAATTGATGGATTGGTGAAGGATCACATATAAGTACTCAACTTGATGTTCAATAGGTGCAGAAGTGTGCATATATCTTTGAATATGAAGAAATTCATGTTTAATTTGTTGGAATCAATGGACACTGAGAGGAGGAGGGGGGGGGGGGGGGAGGGAGACAGGGGGTGAATCAGTGTTATGTAATTTGTAACTTTGTTTAACTGATTCTTAAACCACCGGATGCAAAAGAATAAAAGTAAAGTGCATAAACTCAACACACACAAGCATAAAATTATAACACTGAAATTTTTACATGGAAACCCGGAAAGGGAAAAACCATGGTGGGATTAAGACCCACAATATTATAATACTATTATCAGGAGTATAATAATATTATAAGGGAATGCACATGCATTCAGGCACACTGCCTAGAGCTCATTGCTAAATTACAAAGGAGAGGGCTACAACCCTCGAAGGAATCACTATCCTACAAATGATTACAAATGATAACTGATTGTTTGAACTTATGAATAGCATCTACAAATTCCAAAATGCACTTTCGGTTAAGCACAAAGAATCTTCTTCCACTGTTCTGGCAGTCTGCTATGTTATGCTCTGCTTTGTTACACACCGAAGCATAAATGTAAGGATAGTATACGTGAATCTGTGCACAAACGCTTATACAATCTTTGCACATCACCATCGAGCACCAAAATGCTCATATAAATCAGTCTAATATATCCACAACACTTGATTTGGTCATCAACATGTTGGCTTCAAACATATTCACAAAATATGAAACGTGTAACAAGAAGTCAGCTCAATTTGATTACAAATGCTCATGCGGACCCAAAAAATTTGATATTATGATTCAAACAAGTTGGCACAACAACCTCGAACACGACACCAATCAACAAAATCATCCTGAAGATTCCGCATAACACACTACACCAAAATAACCTTGTTCTTCCTGAAATACCGGATACCAGATCATCAAACTTGCACAAGAATCAACACTAAAAGCTAGGATTGCAGATAAATAAATACCAACCAACAAATCAACTACCTCTTCCACCGCAAACAAGAATGTGCACCTAAAATCGAGTCCTGCTCAATGTACTCATACTCTGTCAAACACTGTGTTCCATCTTCTAGACTTAAGCAAGACTTCTGGTAGAATGAATTTGCTTATACCGGATGATGCATATAATCTAAGTTGCCATAAATAACAACCCCTAAAAAATCCTCAAGTACTAATCTCTTCCAAAATAGTGTCTCTTGCCAACAATCTCCCCCTTTGGCATTGATGGCAACACTTGTGAAAAATGACTAAGTGTCAAATAAAAAATGTCAAACACTGCAAAATCTCAAAACTTCGATTCTAATAGGACCCCCCTAAGAATATACATTATTTTTCACTCATCTCTCCCCCCCTTTGATATCAATGGAAAAGACAAGAATCTTCTCAAAATTGTATGTACAAGGGTATATACAACAACTTACAAAAAATTGAAAATGTTTGCAAAAATAGTCCTCAATGACTGCAAGTGATCATCCCAACCTTTCTTTAGGTTCTCCAAAATGTTTATTAGAGCACTAAAAAGATAGGCATGCATTTTTGCTCGTCGGAGATCAGAAGGAATGCTCTTATTTAGTGCATTCAATGCAGCCTACTGACTGCTCAATAGAGTATCCAGCCGAGGAGTGATCAAGTTCCTCAGCTCTCCCACTCTACCAATTATTCTATCCTTTTCTTGATTCAAGCTCTTGGTTTTATCTAGTAAAGACATCACCTGAACTTCATAATTACTTGCAAAAATGGCCTGGGGTGAGTAGCACTTAGATATACCGGCCAGTTGCCCTTCACATTTTTTGATTTTGTTGTCTAACTCTATAGTGAACTTCATCAATAGAAGACATGACTTATAGATTTTTACGCCTTTGTTTAATGCCACTTGAATGCCCGTTACACTAGTTATCAGACTGACCCTATAACCTTCAACCATTCTCAAAATAGTCCTTAACCTCATAGCATTAAAATGATTCGAAATCTTTACATCTGCCGCTTTCTCAAGACATTCAAAATGAGAATCTACCACCTTAAGCATACTTATTAGTTTACCGGAGGGCAAGTCAAGTGTGTCTTGTTTGAAGGTTGGAAATTTTTTCTCAAGAACACTTGTGGCAAAATATATAAGCTCTCTATCTTCAGAGTGAGACTTCAACAAGTCTTCACTGGCTTTTGCTTGAGTGAGAGTTGTAAACTTCAGTGCTTGTACAGGAGATAATGAATTGAGATTGATAGGCCCTTGGATGAGATCAATGTCACTTATTATCTGCTTGCCTTTGTCTGATTCCATAGTGTCTCTTGCCACTAGAACCTATTCAATCTTTCCTTCATCCTTTTCCTTCTCTCCCATTTCTGCATCCTCTGCCTTCTTATCACCAACCTCCTCAACATTATTTTTTGAATCATTCATTTTCGGAGGATCCTGAACTGCTTCACTGGAGTCTGTAATCTACTGACCGTCATCAATATCATCTGCAACAATAGGTTCAGTTGTCTGTACATCAAGTTTTGCAATTTTTGGTTCATTTCCTTGGGATGGCATCCCAAGGACTTCCAGAACAGACTTATGAGCACTTCCCTGAGATCTTTCAGGAACTACATCATAATCATATTTCTTTATTATTTCTCTCAAAATTTCTCTAGTCTCCTTATGAACTTCTTCATTTTTGCCAATCATTATTTTATTTACATGGGTTTTGCTTCTAAATCTTTCTTTATTTTCCTTAAGTATTCTATCAACTTCTGTCTTAACAATCACCAGATAGAGTTGCACTAGCTCATACTCCCTAATTCTCTCAACTTCTACTCTTGTTGCTTCTTTTCTCATATCCAAAATATCATATAAAATCTTAGGGACTTCAGATGCAATCTCAATAAGCGCCCTGCTATACTTATTCAAATATACAATAGTAGCTTCTTCTAGAGACCTCTTTCCTTTTTCATCCAAACGGTCATAAAATTTGGAAAGCAATTTAAGGTTACCTTGTTCTGCTATTTCTTCCTTGACTTGCTTAAGAGTTATGCCGAGTGGATCAACTTTAACTCTTGGCTTCTTGCTGGTCTAATTTCCACCAGAGGATTGCATGTTCACAACCCTAGTAGTAGCATTCTTCTTTACTTCTCTGACTGCTTCATCTGATTTAGTCTCTTCTTCTATAATGTCTGCTGCATAAAATCTTTCAAATCGTCCTTTCTTCCTCTTCTTAGCTCCACCAAATGGTTTGGATTGAGGCTTAGGTGGAGGAATAGGATTTTGAGCATCAGAGGAAGGTGCTGGCTTCTTGTTTGCCTTGGCTTCGTGGAGGGAGATTCCAGTTTGGTCTTCTTTGGTTTCACCATATCCTCTTTCTTCAAGATGTTCTCCCAGGATCTCAAAACTGCCTCCTTTTTTATTCCCATGTCTTCTGCTAGGTGCTCTGCTTCCTTCCTCACTCTCCTCTGCATTCTGGGTTCGGTGAACTGAGAGTGTAGACTCAGGATTTTCTCCTTATATGTTCCAAACCTTTCCTCTGTTGTGTCTCCCGACTTGCTCAAGAGGTGTTGAGCATATGCATCAAGACTATCACCACCAACCTCATACCCCATGAGCATGATCCAAACTTTCTTGGGTTCGACAACCTCCATCAAGCATTGATCAGTGTCCACCATGAAGCATACGGAGTCTTCATACTTTTCAACAATTTCTTTAGAGATCCTTTTCCTTCTCTTCATAATGCCTTGTAAAGTTTTAAAGTTGTCCTCGATTTCAACGTGGCTAAAATCGTGAGGCAACCCTACAAAATTGGTTTGTTTCGTACCTCACGTCCTCTAGGAAAGGTTGATCGATTTCATTTTTAGCTTGATAGTTGCCTTTTGCGTGCTCTCTGGTTCTCCTTTGGCAATTTTCTCCTAATCGTGCTGGTGAATTCCTTCTTCTTGTTGTTCGACATTTTCAAGGTAGGGTTTCTTTTTATTTTTGTGCTTTCCTTGTTTCTATGTGTGTTTTTTGCATAAGGTAGGGTTTTTAGGCTGTGCATCGACGTTTTGTTATGTTTTTGCATAGATTAGGGCATGTCAGATTTTAAAATCCGATGCCCTAATCTTCTCGTCCTTCCTCTCCTTTTCTGCCCTCGCATGTCAGGTTTCAAACCCTGACATGCGAGGTAACTATATTGTTTCCCCTTCCTGCATGTTGGATTTTGAAATCCGATATGCAGGAGATGTTATCTCTCTGCTATCATGTCGGGTTTTGAAATCCGACATGTTAGCATTATTGTTTTCCCTTCTAACATGTCGGATTTTAAAACCCAACATGTTAGTAGAATCTGCATATATTTGTTGACATATCAGACTTTAAAGTCCAATATGTTAACACTTCATGTTTTATCTAGTTGACATGTCGGGTTTTAAAACCTGACTCATCAACCTTTGTGTTTTATCCAGCTGACAGGCCGAGTTTTAAAACCCGACATGTCATCTATTGTTTTTCCCTTGCACATCAGACTTTAAAGTCCGATGTGCATATTATATTTGCATGTTGTTTAGTTGTATATCAGACTTTAAAGTCTGATTTGCAAATATTGTTCTTCCCACTTGCACATAGGACTTTAAAGTTTCATGTGAAAATTTTGGTTTCTAATTGACATGTAGGAATTTTTTCTCCAACCTGCTAGTTTTTGATAATATTTTTCCAAGGTCCAGTTTAGCTCCGGATTCTTGTTCCAGTTGATTAAATTTTCTTTTTTGATGGTGATGATTTTCAACATGCTAATCCTCGGTGTTGGATGCAGTACTTTGCAAATGTCAAAGCCTACTCAAGGCAAATCAGAGCCTTCCTCAAGTCAGTTATAATCCTCACCAAACAAGCCATCAATAAAAAAGATGAAGTACAAGTATGATAAATACTTGAACATGTATCCAGAAAGTTCAGTTGACTCCAATGTCAAGGAGATAAGGGATACAAAAATTGGTCATGTGAATATGCAAGAATTCATTGATCGAGTTGAGAAATCTCCTTCATAGATGTCGAGTTTAATCAAATCAGAGTTGCACAAATATGATTCCTTCCCAGTCACACCTCATGATCCAGACTTTGTACTTGCAGTGACAGATCATTTTGATCCAAATAAAAGACAAGTAAAGGATTCCGACCAGAATGTTGTTATGACATTAGATAGTGTTTTCTTTAACGGTGTATTTAAGGGCTCACCAGTTGAGGAAGTAGCTGACATTACTCAAGAAAGTGCTAAAGAATATTTTGAGAAAAATGAAGCAAACTGTAAGAAAATGATTAATACAGTTTTTCTCTCTTCTGCTAGGAATTCCACCAATTCAAGATGGCCAAAATATTTTCACATAAGTGATTTCAATGAGAAATGTAATGATATGGTTACCATGTTGGCACGAGTAAAGGGTTTAAAAGATTCTCATTATTTTCAAAACTGGATGTGTTATTATATGAACATGATCAGAAAGGAAGCTATCAAGATAGATTGGGGTGAGAAGATCAGTGATGCACTTTGTGCATAATTGAAAGAGGTTAAAATAACACTGAAGTTCTACATGACCTCATACCTTGTGTATGCAGTCGTCTCTATGAGGTAATATCCAGGTTTGTCTACAATGGGTGACAAGAGGTTAGTGCCTGTTTGGAACTATTATGATCAGCTCACAATCAATAATCAAGGATGTCATTTCAGAAGGGTCAATGATGTCTTCTTCTCTATATGGAAATGAATGTTTGATAAGGTCTTATAGAAGAAGAGACTTTCAAAAGCAACATACAGTAAGGTTTCTCATTTTGGTTGTGTCTTTCTCCAATTTCCCACATTCACTTACATCTGCATAGGATGTTTCATAGTTGAACCTTTCATTTTGCCAAGATATCCATCTGATAAGGTTATACTCATGGAGTTATGTCGGCAATTGATTTATGTGCATGAAAAGAAATCACATGCTCATAAGACTGGCTTGAAATTTCCAGAAGCTATTGGCCGATATTCAGTTATGACCGATCCAAAGGTGAAGAATATGGAAGAAGAGATGCAATGGAACACCATGAGGAGATTCTAAGCCCAAAATAATTTTTTATTTTCACGAAATGAAGAACAAAATAAAAAGAGGCTACACTCATGTATATAGGTATGAAGATGTATGGGCCGATTGTCAGGATGAAGAGGATGTGAGGAAGATGGATTTTAGTCACCTTACATTGGAGCAAATTGAAAATCTGGATTTGGCTAAAATCTTGATGACCATGGAGGATACTGATGATATAGTGGACCTAGTCTAGTTTGAACAAAAGATTGCTGATTCCCCATTACCACCCATTCAATGGTCAAAAAAGGAAAGTAAGTCCATTATTCAAAGAATTGCTCCTATTTTGGCCAATACTAATGCATGGTTATTGAAGAAGAAGATTAGAATGAAATCGCTTCCTGCTAGTTCTGGTGATGATGATAATAGTGATGGTCCAGTTGGTAAAACAACTACAGCTGAATTGAGGACCAAAAACAAAGCAGATGTGCAAGTACGACCATCGATCCCTTCGAAAAAATCCAAGGGAAAAAGACCTAAAATCAAATTCATTATCAAAGGGTTGAAGAAAGGTGAATCTTCTTCAGCAGTACAAAAGACACAAACAAAGGAACCTGAACAACAAGCTCTTGAAGAGACTGAAAAATAAATAGAAGAAGAAGGAGAAATTCCTTGTGAAGAGGAAATATAGGTTGAAGAAACAACTCATTAAGGTTAGAGCAATACTCCGACCACTTCACACGTATCAACTCATACATAGGTTATTATTCATTCTATTGAATCTAATTCTGATCAAGAAGAAGAGGAATATAATAATGAAGGGTTGAATATGGAAATACCAAAATAGGAGGGTGATCAACATTATTTTATATTGTCTAATCTCTCCATTTTTGATGATATTCCCTCATCCACTATTGAATCTTTGATTTTGGATTTTACTGAATCTATGGAGCAAGCATTTGTAGAACAACAGATGGCGCCCTTACCTTCCAAAACAATCATAGCTGAAGTTCCACTCTGTGTGAGTATCGTTGTTACCACTAGTGCACCATCTACATTTCCATCCATAGTTGTTTCCAAGGAGGCATCAATAATGACTACTATTGCTACATCAACTGAAATACCACCGGTCACCGTAGCCTTGATACCAATGATTTCATCTACAATAGCCACAAATTCAAGTTAGAATGTTCCTCAGATACCGGTTGATATTCAGAAGGAGGCCACAATTCCATCTACTAATGCATAATTACCACCATGGATGGATGTAGTAGCACCCAAAAGAAAGAAACATGTAATTTTACTGGATGAATTTGATTTTGAACAGTTGGCTCCTCCCAAATCCAAAAGTACTAAAAAACCAAAGACTGTTTCTCAGGTACTAGTGGATCCTACTCCCAAAAGGAAATATGCTAAGGTTATGGTGCCATATTCATACAAGAATAAGGGTAATATTAAACTTGGAGACTATACTATACAAACTGTAGAACTTGGAGTGGAGATACATGAGAGTGTCAAGTTAGACTCTCAAACTGCATTCAATTCTCTGATGAGAAGATTTGATCAAGAAAGAGATGAAAAGAATAAATTAAAGCATAAATGTGAGCAGTTGACCAATGTGCTTCTCAAGGTCACATAATCTTCCCAGGAAATGGAGCCAATTATTTCGTCAATGGATATTGAGGCTCTCAAGAAGGTGGAATAGGTGGGCATCAAGGGCCAAGTAGTGGATGAGTGGATTACTCTATTAAAATCAGTTGGTTCCCATCTTCCAGATTCAACGATTAAATTGTTGACTAATTTTGAAATTATTCAAAGTCAAATGCAAGGTGTCAAAACTTCCTTATCTCAAGAGGTCGAAGATATTGAAAAAAGTGTAACTCTTTGGGGTAAAATGGAGGATTTCAGAATTGACGTCCTCGTGGAGAATAAGGTAATTCAAAAAAGAGAGAAATATATCTAGATTATGTCATTATTGTCTCATAAGAAAGAAACAATAAGGTCAATGATTATGGAGTTGGATCGGGAAAAGAAAGAAGGTGATGATGAGATTGATCTTATTTCAGCAAGGATAGCTGATATTCCTTGTTATTTGTATGATGATAATCAAAACCTTGTGACCAGTGATGCCATCATACAAGAATTTATTTCCTTAATAGATCGTTGTACAAAACATAATTTCACATTGAATGCATTTGATAAATTGCTAGAAATACAAGTCAGTTTTGAAGTTCTTGCATCAATATTGAAAGATGGAAAAAATAAATACATTAATGCTAAAGATGTAGTTTCCCATGTTTGCGTCATCACCAATTCTACCACAATGCTAGACAAAGCTGAGATGGAAGCTGTTTTGGTCAAGTTTGAGGAATTCCAAAAGATCCAATGAGGAGGAGAAACATGAATAAAGTGTCCCCTTTTTGACACTTTCTTTTCATGTAGTTGCATTGTTAGATGCTACAAGTTTTCTCGTAGCTACATATTTTCTTTCTGCTATAGTTGTAGTCAAGTGGGTCTGTGCAGTTGAATTAGTCAACTGTGCCCACATTTTTCTCCACTCTTTTCCTATATAAGGATGACCCGCATTTGTATATATTTATCTTTGATATGCTTAGCAAAACTTTGCCGAAATTTTGTGCCAACTAAGACTCTGTACTTTTTGTTGTTAAATTTGATTCAAGGAAATAATGATAGCAATCGGCTTATTTCCAAAGTTTGTGTTGAATAGAATATTGTGATTGTGATTGGGATTATTCTTATGTTTAATTCTCATAATCATTCTTTACGTTCTTGAATCTTTTGATGAAAATTGTGAAATTTTATGAAAGAGCTTTCTAATTGTGGAAATAGACTTTGTGTTGTTTACATATTTGAGAAATTTTCTGATGTTAAGTGATTAGTAGTAGGCTTTGTATTGTTGCTATTACTTGTAGTTTAAAGAATTGGGAATTTATACTGGAAGACTTGAGCTGCAAGTTAAATTTCTTATCATTTGCAATCTTTAGCTTAGTTGGAATTACATTCAAGAAAGACTTTGTGCTTCTCAATTGTAAGTTTCTGGTGTAATTTGTTGGAGTAGTCTGTTCATTTCTTTAAGTATCATACGTGATAGGGAATTGTAACAAGTGGAGGGAAAATATATAAACTTTGAAAAACGTGAGTTATATGCCCGAAACTTACCCACGAATTTTAGTTTCTTGTTAATTAGAGAAGAAATTTCAAAGGGAACCTCCCCTTGCTGAGAGGAGAGATCAATTTCTCAACATAACTGTGTGTGAATTATATATATTGTCATTGGTATTCTAGTGACATGCAAGTAGTATTTCCTTTTTGGGTTGCAATGCACTTTTCATTTTAATATCCATTTTGCTGATTTTCTCAAGGTTCTAATCTGGCTAATCCAAGTTATACTCATGGACAACAAGCAACATGAATTGTCGATCCTACTTCTAAGTTTTTGCAGCAACATAATTTTCCTTTTTTGACACCTCCACGGAAACAAACTCCTTTACAATGGACACGAAGTTTTACTCCTACTGCATAGCAGTCTCCCGTACCAAGTGAGGCATCAAGTTTGCAAGTTTCGGTTGTTCCACTTGCAAATCGTTTTGTAATACTATCATATAATCCATTAAGGATGGCTGCTGCGGGTCCTTGGGGTACTGCTTTTGGTCCTTTGAGGCTAACGACACCTTTACATGAACTTCTAAAAGGCACAAGAAAGAATTTGACTAAGTTTTTGGGAGATGGTGATCAACATCCTGATGAGCACATCGTTGGTTTTTATATTGCATGTGGTGTTCTTGGTGTTGAACATGAAGACGTTTATGTAAGATTGTTCATTGAAACTTTGCAAGGTGTAGCTGTTGATTGGTTCTATCATCTTCCGAATAATTGTATTACAAATTGGGAAAGCCTCAAAACACTATTTGAGGCAAGGTTTAAGTTTACTGAAAATGATCATGCGCTTTTAGTACAACTGACTCAAATGAAAAAAGAACCACAAGAGCCCATGCGAGAATTTGTAGCAAAGTTCAATAATTTACACAATCGCATTCCGACTGCTTCACAACCCATTGCTGGAAATTTGAAATGTTTCTTTATTAATGCTCAATTGCTAGAAGTGAGTTTTCTCTTGCGTAGGGATAATCCTGCAGTTTTCGCTGCTGCACAATAGATGACCATATCAGTTGAAGATGATGTTATCCTTGCTGGTAAGATAAGAAAGGATCCTAACAAGGTTAAGAATAATCAAATTATTGATTCAACATTTTCTTCAAGAAATTCTGTTGATCCTATGATTCAAAAGCTAGCAAATGAGTTGTTAGCACTTAAGAAACAAATTTCCTCACAAGGAAATACTTCTTGCCATGATTTTACAAGAAGGAATTATCCAAATAATGCTTCCAATTATGTTGCGCGTAATCAGAACAAGTTACCTCCTGCTCCAAAGAGACTTGCATTGGAAGCACTGCCTCAAAATTCAGCTACAGGCTATTATGAGGCTGAACAAAATGATCTTCCTTCATTTGGTGACGAAGATGCCAATTTGCTTCAAGGAGATGATGCAAAATTGGCTGGCGACTCTAATATTAGATATATGCACTATGAAGAAGATGATTTTGTTGGGAAAAATGGTGTCTCAACCTTGCATTTATGTGAGGTTACTATTTATAGTAAGTTTTCATTTGAGCACGAAATGGTGCGAAACTCTCCCTGAAGCTTCTGGTTGGCTAGATAAGCATTCCGGTAAAGTTGCGTCGCAAGGTCACAGCTAGTTTTGAAGATATTAAAGTTTTCGTCTTGGAGGGGTGCAATAAAATGTTTAAACTTAATTTTGGGGACTTTAGAGGCTCCGAAATTCCCTAAAAAGTGGCTGTAACCGGCGAAGCAGGTTACGAGGTGATAGAGCACTTTGCGAGCTTTCCGGCGCTTCAAACGGTTCGTCAATCGGACACCCGGTTCTCAAGTTATGGCCTCCGGAAGTTTGTACTCCTGAAATAGGAAAAATAATTTGTATCGAATACATAAATGAGCTGTAAAAAGGGAGCAACACGTGTTGATGTGTGCTTTAACATGTCATAGGGCATCTAGAAGGGAGATAAGGTCGGCTACACCTTATTGGATGGTTTTAGCCCATGGTTTTGTAATACCGTTTGACGGTTTCCTGTATTGTATCTCCTATTTATGAGGTGTGAGAGATAGAGGTTGAGTGTAAGAGTCCTATGGCTATTGAGTTGCCTCTGAATCTCTGATTAGTGCTACTCCTGTGAAGAGCTTGCTCTGCAAGTATGTTGTAATCTATTTTTGATTGTTGAATAAAATATTGAGCTGCTTTTGGAGGGTGGGGTTTTTCTCCCGAAAGGGTTTTCCCCACGTAAATCATTGTGTTGTGGTATGAATGTTATTATATCTATTTCTATTTTCTATAACTGTTGTAATGATCTGAAAATTTTTTGCATTACCCTCCTCTCAAGGTTAGTGTAGGAAGTTGTTTCCGCTACTTAACTTCCTTACAAGTGGTATCAGAGCCTGATCACCTTTGGTTTCAATTGTGGGCAGTTGGGTTTTTTGAACTAATCCAGATTTGAGTGGGAGCTTGTGCAGAAGACACTTTTTGATCTTGTTGCAGGAATATTCAGATGGCGAGTTCGTCAGGGAGAATAGAGGTGGAGAAATTTAACGGAAGTAATTTTGAGATGTGGAAGCTGAAGATGGAAGATCTGCTAATAGATCGAGATCTTTGGGATGCTGTTGATGCGAATGTCCAAAGGCCCTCAGATCCTACTACGGCAGCTCAATATGATGTTATGGACCGAAAAGCCAAGGGTCTAATCAGACTGTGCCTGGCAGACTCTGTTCTAATCAATGTCCATGAAGAAAACTCTGCAAAGAAGCTATGGACTAAGCTTGGTGAGATGTATCAAGTGAAATCTTTATTAAATCAAATTTTCTTAAGAAAGAAATTGTATTCCTTGAAGATGGAAGAGGGCGGACGAATTGCAGACCACCTGGAAGCATTCAATATGTTGGTGGCTCAATTAGTATCCGTCGGTGTTAAGATGGACGAGGAGGAGAAATGTCAGATCTTGCTTTGCTCTTTTCTTGATTCGTGGGATTCTCTTGTTATGGCTATCGGTAGTACTTCTGTTGTTTTGAAATCTGAAGATGTGGTGGGTGCCCTACTCGGTGAAGAGATGCGAAGGAAGGTATCCATCAGTTCAAAGGAAGCCCTAACCGTTCATGGAAGACCTAGGGAGAAAGGCAAGAAGAATGAGAAGTGCGACAAGTCCAAATCCAAAGGGAGATCGAAATCTCTTGGAAAGTCCAAAGTCATTTGCTGGAATTGCGGTAAACCGGGTCACATCCGTAAGGACTGCAAAGAAGAAAAGAAGAAGAAGAAAAAGAAAAGGTTCGATTCTGATTCTGAGTCTGACAAGGAAGATGGCGATGCATTTATTGCGGCTTTGGCGACTCATGCAGGTAATGATGCCTGGCTAATTGACTCAGGTGCATCTTTTCATATGACTTCCAATAGAAATTGGTTTTCTGAATATGAAGGATTTAATGGAGGTAAGGTGTACTTGGGTGATGATTCACCTCTAGACATTGTTGGTCGAGGTAAAGTTAGAATCAGGTTTTCTGATGGTAGAATAAAAGGGATTAATGGTGTGCTGCATATCCCTGGATTAAAACGAAACCTGTTATCTGTGAGCAAACTGATAGATGCGGGTGTGCAGGTAGTCTTTTCTGAAATAGGATGTAAGATGATTAAGGGTGCTATGGTAGTTGCTAGAGGTGTCAGGTTTGGCACTTTGTATAAGCTTGAAGCATACACTGTTGAGTGTAATAGCACTTCTGTAAAAAGTAAATCTACGGATACTTCATTGGAAGATTTGAAGGTTTCACCTTCAGCAGATGGAAATGGTTTTTGGGTACCTAAGGGTGCTCTTTCGTCTGAAGCAAAGTTACCTGCAGAGAAGACTATGTTATGGCACCAGAGACTTGGCCACATTGGAGAAAAGGGTCTAAGGACCTTGAAAAATAAAAATCTTGTTGAAGGTTTGAATGATTGTAATCTTGACTTTGATTTCTGTGAGCATTGCATTTATGGAAAACAAAACCGCGTTTAGTTTTACTCGAGTTCTCATAAAACTTGTGGTGTTTTGGATCTTATTCATTCTGATGTGTTTGGTCCAGTAGATGTCTCTTCGATTGGAAAATCCACATATTATGTTTCATTTATTGATGATTTTAGTAGAAGGACATGGGTTTATTTTCTAAAGAGTAAATCTGAAGTTTTTAGTCATTTTAAAGAATTTAAAGCAATGGTTGAGTTGCAGACTGGAAAGAAAATAAAATGTTTGAGAACTGATAATGGTGGTGAGTTTTGCTCTAATGATTTTGATAGATTCTGTAAAGACTGTGGAATTAACAGGCAGAAGACAACTCCGTATTCTCCACAGCAGAATGGAGTTGCAAAAAGAATGAACAGGACACTGATGGAGAAGGCTAGGAGTATGTTGAGTGGTGCTGGTCTCGAACAAAAGTTTTGGGCTGAAGCTGTTGCCACTGCTTGCTACCTAATTAACAGGTCTCCTACATCAGCTCTTGTTGATAAAACGCCTATGGAAGCATGGTCAGGTCACAAGCCTTCATTGAGACATCTTAGAGTTTTTGGTTGCGAGGCATATGCACATGTGCCAAAGGAGAAGCGAACAAAGTTGGAGAACAAGGCTGTGAAATGTATCTTCATCGGGTATAGTTATGGTGTGAAAGGATACAAGCTTTGGGACCCTGTTGCACAAAAGGTAATTCACAGTAGAAGTGTTATTTTTAGAGAAATTAAGTCTCCTTCTGTTACATTGCAGCCAGAACAGACTAAAAAAGAAGATGTGATTCAACTTCCTTCTACACCTGAAAGAATTGAATCGAGACCCCTAGATAGGCAAGAATTTGAGGAGAGCTCGTCTAGCTCTGAATCTTCAGAAGAGGAGGAAGAACCTCCAACTCAGCTTGTTCGAAGGTCTACAAGACATAGACAACCACCTGAAAGGTATTCACCTAATGATTGGAGATGTATTTTTGCTCTGAATACTAGTGTGGATGAACCGAAATCTGTAGAAGAGGCATTAGGTATGAATGATGCAGAATCCTGAAAGATTGCTATGGAGGAAGAAATGACAGCTTTGAAAAAGAATGATACATGGGATCTTGTACCATTGCCTGAAGGACGAAAACCTGTTGGTTGTAAATGGGTGTTCAAGAAAAAGATTGGTTCAGATGGAAGCATTGAGAAGTATAAAGCAAGGTTGGTTGCAAAAGGCTACTCTCAGGTTGAGGGTGTTGATTACGGTGAGATATTTTCTCCTGTTGCAAAAATGACGTCCATTAGATTTTTGCTTTCTATTGCTACTGCTTATGATTTAGAGGTTGAGCAAATGGATGTGAAAACTGCTTTCCTTCATGGTGATTTGGAGGAAGATATTTATATGACACAGCCGGAGCACTATGTGGTGAAAGGCAAAAGTAATTTGGTCTGTAAATTGAAGAAATCTTTGTATGGCCTCAAACAAAGTCCTAGGATGTGGTACCAGAAATTTGATACATATGTGTTGAGTTTGGGATTTGAACGTTCTAAATCAGATCACTGTTTTTATTATAAATCTGATGGTGATCATTTCTTATTCATTGCATTGTATGTTGATGATATGTTATTCATTGGTAAAGGGAAAGGCATGATTTTAGAACTGAAGTCTCAGCTCGCTGCTAAATTTGAAATGAAAGATCTTGGTGCAGCAAAGCACATTCTTGGGATGGAAATTAGAAGAGATAGAGCAAATAGAAAGCTATGGCTAGGCCAGAGTAAGTATGTGAATTCAGTGTTATAGAGGTTCAACATGCAGAATTGTAGACCATTGAGTGTTCCTTTTACAGTTGGAACGAAACTATCTGTTTCAGATTGTCCTACATCCCCATTGGAGACAGAAGACATGAGCAGAGTGCCTTACCAGAGTGCGGTTGGAAGCTTGATGTATGCTATGGTCTGTACTAGACCAGACATTGCCCAAGCAGTGGGAGTACTTTCTAGATATATGTCTAATCCTAGTAGAGTTCATTGGGATGCAGTCAAAAGAGTCTTCAGATATTTGAAGGGTACTTCAGTGTATTCTTTGTGTTATCATGGTAATTTAGTTGGAGACATGACTTCCCTTGATATCCATGGTTATGTGGATTCAGATTGGGTAGGTGATATTGATAGTAGAAGATCCACCAGTGCTTATGTGTTTACTTTATTTGGTGGTGCAATTAGTTGGATGAGTAAGCGACAGGCTGTGGTTGCTTTATCCACTACTGAAGTAGAGTATATGGCAGCTACTCATGCTTGTAAAGAGGCCATTTGGCTTAAGAGACTGTGTTCGGATATTGGAATAAAACAAGGTACAGTGACAGTTTACTGTGACAGTCAGAGTGCAATTAGCCTAGCTAAGAACCCGACATTTCATGCCCGGACCAAACATATTGATGTTCAGTATCATTTTGTTAGAGATATGGTCGAAGATGGTAGGGTGAAGCTGGTTAAGGTGGAAACTTTGATGAATGTTGCAGATGCTTTAACTAAGGCTGTGAGCACAGAGAAGTTCAGATGGTGTTCAGAGTCTATGGGCCTTATGGCCCCTAGCAATTGATTCATTGTGTTGACATTCCCTTCCGCTCATGCAAGGTGTTCGACAAGTGGGAGATTTGTTGGGAAAAATGGTGTCTCAACCTTGCATTTATGTGAGGTTACTATTTATAGTAAGTTTTCATTTGAGCACGAAATGGTGCAAAACTCTCCCTGAAGCTTTTGGTTGGCTAGATAAGCATTCCGGTAAAGTTGCGTCGCAAGGTCACAGCTAGTTTTGAAGATATTAAAGTTTTCGTCTTGGAGGGGTGCAATAAAATGTTTAAACTTAATTTTGGGGACTTTAGAGGCTCTGAAATTCCCTGAAAAGTGGCCGTAACCAGCAAAGTGGGTTACGAGGTGATAGAGCACTTCGCGAGCTTTTCGGCGCTTCAAACGGTTCGTCAATCGGACACCCGGTTCTCAAGTTATGGCCTCCGGAAGTTTGTACTCCTGAAATAGGAAAAATAATTTGTATCGAATACATAAATGAGCTGTAAAAAGGGAGCGACATGTGTTGATGTGTGCTTTAACATGTCATAGGGCATCTAGAAGGGAGATAAGGTCGGCTACACCTTATTGGGTGGTTTTAGCCCATGGTTTTGTAATACCGTTTGACGGTTTCCTGTATTGTATCTCCTATTTATGAGGTGTGAGAGATAGAGGTTGAGTGTAAGAGTCCTATGGCTATTGAGTTGCCTCTGAATCTCTGATTAGTGCTACTCCTGCGAAGAGCTTGCTCTGCAAGTATGTTGTAATCTGTTTTTGATTGCTGAATAAAATATTGAGCTGCTTTTGGAGGGTGGGGTTTTTCTCCCGAAAGGGTTTTCCCCACGTAAATCATTTTGTTGTGGTATGAATGTTATTATATCTATTTCTATTTTCTATAACTGTTGTAATGATCTGAAAAAGTTTTGCATTACCCTCCTCTCAAGGTTAGTGTAGGAAGTTGTTTCCGCTACTTAACTTCCTTACAGATTTGCCAGACTCACATGATGGAGATGTCTTTTCGGTCTTCACTCGTTCGCAAGCACAAGCAACATAGCTACCTGTCAATGCGAAGAGTGATGATTCTACACAAGTGAAGGATTCTCAATGCTTTCTACTTACTATTGCTAAACATGTAACTCCTTTACCAAATCCTTCGAAAGGAAACTCCATTCTGAAAGACAATGCGAAGGATAAAAGTGTAAGTGTTCCTTCAACTACTGCAAATTTTGCTGCATCTGTCAATTCTTCTGCACCTGCATCATAGAACAGTACACCTAATGTTTTGAGTTCTCAAAATGAGAACCTTAATCAATCTTTGATGAATTATTTTCAGTCATTTGATATTATAGATCATGGTAGGAAGACTAAAGTACAAACATCAGAGGTAGAATATTTGAGATCCAATCCGGATCAATTTGATCATTTGGTCAAATTTGTGAAAGAAAAAGATATTTCCCCAAGTGATCCTCCCAAGTGTAATACATCCCAAAATAACTTAGTGAGTTCTCCTTCTCCTATAGAAAAGATAGAGCCATTTTATATCTCCTTGTTGATTAATGGTCACAAGCTAAGTAATTGTGTAATTGATTCCGGAGCATCTGGCTATGCTATACCAATGAAAATTGCCAACGCTCTTGGTTTAACCTTAACTAAGATGTTTGGTATATGTTTTTCCATGGATAATAAGCAAGTCCCCTTAATAGGTCAGATTAAGGATGCACAATTTGGTTTTGCCGCATTTCTAGACAAAAAGATCAAGATGACAACATTGGTAGCCGATGCGCCGACTTCCTATGACATGTTATTGGGAAGAAATTTTTGTAGAGATGTGGGAGGAGAGTTAAACATGGATATGATTGAAGCTTGTATTCCTATCAAGGGAGAAATAAAAAAGTTGTATCCAGAAAAAGAATCACAATACACTGTTGTGAAATCTGATGATTAGTGGGCTGAGATTCTATTTGAGTCATCAGGTATGGGTAACTATTTCTTATATGCTGATGATGAGTTTGAAGTTGTTCCTGAAATTGGGGATGTCGTTTCACTTGATGAAGATTCAAGTGGTTGTGAAAGTATTGTTGCTGAATCCGTATGATCCTCAACTCCACAAGAACAAACTCTCAATTTTGATACTGTTAGTATTGGTGGTCCAAATGAGGTTTGGAAATTAGAGTTTGATGGTAGTTGTTCTTCCACGGGATCAGGAGCCGGTATTGTATTGGTGTCTCATGATGGTAAAATTTTTTCATTTTTCTTCAAGTTACATTTTGCCAATACTAATAATACTGCTGAGTATGAATCTCTTCTTTTTGGGGATGAATGTGGCTCAAAAGAAAGGGATTAAGAATTTGCATGCTCAGAGAGATGCTGAATTGATTGTTTGTCAGCTCAAAAATATCTATTAGACAAGAAGCGATAAGCTAAGGCATTATTTTAATATTGTGTGGGATTCAATTGAGGCATTTGATGCCTTTGATTTATTTGTTGTTTCACTTGAATTCAATGATAGAGCATATTCTTTAGCAGTGTCCACAATTTCTTTGGTTCCACATACGGATTTTTTAGGATCAACATATATTATTGAAATGATTTTTCGACCAAGTGTTCCTGATAATTCTTACAATTGGCAAGTGTTCAATGATGATCATCATGTAATCAATTTCTTGCAGACTGCTAAAATTTTTGATGACCTATATTTTGATGGTAGTCGATATCCTTCAAAAGATGCCATTGAAAGTGTTGATGCAAAAATTGGTGAAAAATTTCTACAATTGAAAGGTAATAAGATTCCTAAGGGTCTTGTTTCTCTTGAAAAGTTGTTTGACAAGCATGATCGCTATGTTAAAAAGCAACACAAATCAATTGCTAGCACAATGGAATATGAGCAAGTGAATATTGGGACCAAGGTGAATCCAAAGATGATCAACATTGGAAAATGTTGTTCACATGAAGAAAGGCAGAAATTCATTGCATTATTGCAACAATATATTGATGTCTTGGCCTACTCATATGATGACTTGAAGTCTTTCCGTCCTGAAGAGATTCGTCATGACATTTTGTTGAAGACAGGTGTTGCTCCTTTTCGTCAAAAGAAAAGGCAGTACAATTCAAATATTTCTGATACCATCTTTTCCAAAAGTCATAAAATGTTAAAGGCACCCTACTCATTAGTCCACCTGGATAGCTAATATTGTGCCCGTGCGCAAGAAGAATGGTGAGATTTAGAAGTGTTGATTTTTCAGAATTTGAATCAGGCATCCTTGAAAGATAATTACCCATTGCCTATCATGGATCACATCTTACAAGCTGTTACTGGATCCAAAATGATGTCTATGTTGGACGGATTTTTGGGTTACAATCAAGTGGAGGTTCTTGAGCAAGATCAACACAAGACTGCATTTACCACGCCTTGGGGTACTTTTGCATATCACATGGTGCCTTTTGGGTTGATAAATGCAAGAGGGACTTTCCAACGTGCAATGAACTTGGATTTCCAAATTTTTCTTGGTAAGTTCATTGTAGTCTATTTGGATGACCTGGCAGTTTATTCTAAGAAGCGTCAAAATCATTTCTATCATTTGCAGCAAGTGTTGGAGAAATGTTGCCAACATGGAATTTCCCTTAATCTGAAGAAATTTTTTTTTGGGGTAACTGAAGGTAAGTTGCTTGGTCATATTGTCTCAAGAGAAGGTATCAAAATTGATGCTGAAAGGGTAAAGGCCATCCGTAATCTTTCTTTGCCAACAAGTAAAACTGTTGTGCATTCTTTCTTCGGTAAAGTAAACTTCTTGAGAAGGTTCATTCAAGACTTTGCTGAACATAATCATCACATAGTTGACATGATGAAAAGTAATTCTATTTTCAAGTGGACTGATGAATGAAAGAAATCTTTTCATGAAATTAAGGAAGCTATGATGAATTCCCCAGTTTTGGTATGCCCTGATTATACCAAAGAGTTTATCATGTATAGTTATGCATTAGATCATGCCTGTTTGGCTATACTGATGCAAATGAATAATGACGGTGTTGAATCATCCATTGCATTCATGAGTTACCCATTAAAGGCTCATGAATTGAAATACTCTGAAATGGAGAAGCATGCCTTTTCCATGGTTAAAGCGGTAAAACATTTTAGATTTTATATTATAATTTCACATGTCATTCCACTTGGTCTTGATGCTGTTGTCAAGTCAATTCTCACACAATAGGAATTTAGAACTAAAAGGGGCAGCTGTGTTGCTAATATTCAGGAATATGACATGGAAATTAAGCCTAATAAGTTGGTTCATGGAAAAGGCTTGTGTTAGTTGATCACTGATAGAAAATCAACTGATGAAGTAGTGCTAGAAAATGAAGGCATGAATCAAGATCTTCCCAAGGTTCTATTTGTCAGCACCACTGATGAGTGGTATTCTAACTTGGCATATCTTTTACCATATGGAGAGTGTCCTACGCACTTGTCACACGATGAAAGGCGAGCCTTGAAGCTTAAAGTGATAAATTTTGTCTTATGGGACAATAGCTTGTATAAGAAGGGTTTGGATGGAAATTTTTTGCGTTGCATTGACAAGCAACAACAAGTAAGGTTACTTCAAGCTTTTCACGATCTTGCTTGTGGTGGAAACTTTTCTAGTCTTGTCACTGCACACAAAATTTTGTGTGCAAGATAATATTGGCCAACATTGTTTAAGGATGCATACAGTTGGGTTCACAAATGTGAGCAATGCCAATAGTTTGTTGGTAAGCCTAAGCTAGCTGCACTTCCTCTTAAGCTAGTGGTAAATGAAGAGCCATTCCAATAGTGGGGATTGGATTTCATTGGACCTGCCAATCCAACATATAGTACAGGTCACATATATATTCTCACAGTGACAAATTACTTCACCAAGTGGGTGGAGGCAATTCCAACTAATCAAGCTACTTCAACAATGGTTTGCCAATTTTTGAAAGAGAACATCGTTTCAAGGTTTGGTGCCTCATAAGATAGTAACTAATAATGCTTCTTGTTTTTAATCTTATGAGATCATTGACTTCTATTTTGATTATGGTATTACCCTTTCACACTCATCTGCCTATTATCTGCAAGGAAATGGTCAGGCTGAGTCAAGCAATAAGAACTTGGTTACAATTATCAGAAAGCTTATTTATGAGAGACAATGGACTTGGCACAAGGCTCTCTATGATGCGCTATGGGCAGATCGTATAACTCCTAAGAGAGCAATCAACATGTCACCCTTCCAAATTTTATATGGATTGAATGCCGAGATTCCTATCACTTTGGAATTTCCAACATTAAAGCTTGCCAAGGTCATTGAAGATTAAACTTACCAAGGTTTGCTTGATAAGCGAATTATGTTTCTTTCTCAATTGGAGGAAACAAGAGCAGAGGTGGTGGATAGAATTTTTGCACACCAAAGCTAAGTGAAGGTGTTATTTGACAAGAAGACGACTTCTCGTGAGTTCACAGTTGGTGATCAAGTCTTGTTATGGGACAAGAGGAGGGAACCAAAGGTTTTGCATGTGAAATTTAATTCCTTATGGAGAGGCCCCTTCACTATTCATGAAGTATGTGGCGAGCATAGTTACTTGCTCGCGTATGATGATGGTACCTCATTCTCACTACCTCATAGTGGAGAGCGTTTGAAGCTCTTTACTCAACAAGGAGCAGTGCAAAAGGGAAGTTGTACATTTTGTAAATATTTGTATAGTATTTTCATTTTTGAGTCGTTTTGTCGCCTGACTCTATAGCCCAATGGATACAGACACTCAGAGTTATGGATTCTACAAGCTTCAAGTGGTGTAGTTTTTCCCCAAGTTAGAGCCAACTGTTGTCCTTGATTTAAGCGTGGCTAAAATCATGAGGCAACCCTACGAAACTGGTCCATTTCGTACCTCACGTCCTTCGGGAAAGATTGATCGACTTTGTCGGTTAGTCACCTTTTTCTTTTGGTCATTTGTTTTTGTCATTTTTGAGTTGTTAGATTTTGCAGTTTACCTACAGGTCGAACTTTAAAGTTCGACCCGCAAGGTGCTTTTTGGGTAAAACTGCACGTTAGACTTTAAAGTTCAATGTGTAGTGATTTGTAGATTTTTTTGTAGATCGGACTTTAAAGTCTGACCTGTAGGGGAGTCTGACTGCACATCAGACTTTAAAGTCCGATGTGCAGTCTCGTCAAGTTAAAGATGCATGTCAGACTTTAAATTCCGACTTGCAAGGAGTTCTTCATGCATGTCGAACTTTAAAGTCCGACATGCATGGCACACATTATAATTAATTCCATCATCAATAACATTTTAAGGGGTTATTTATTCAAGTTCTAGTCATTTTAATTTCTTTTTTAGCTTAATAGTTGTCTTTTGCGTGCTCTCTAGTTCTCCTTTCGCGATTTGCTCTTGATTGTGTCGGTGAATTCCTTCTTCTTGCTATTTGGCATTTTTGAGGTAGGGTTTATTTTTATTTTATGCGTTCCTTGTTTCTATGCGTGTTTTTTTGCATAAGGTAGGGTTTTCAGATTGTGCATCGATGTTTTGTTATGTTTTTGCAGAGATTAGGGCATGCCATATTTAAAAATCCGATGCCCTAATCTCCTCATCCTTTCTTTCCTTTTCTGCCATCACATGTCAGGTTTCAAACCTTGACATGCGAGGTAACATTATTGTTTCCCCTTCTTGCATGTCAGAGTTTGAAATCCGATAAGCAGGAGATGCTATTTCTTTGCTATCATGTCGGGTTTTGAAATCTGATATACAGGAGATGCCATTTCTCTGCTATCATGTCGAGTTTTGAAATCCAACATGTTAGCATTATTGTTTTCCCTTCTAACATGTCGGATTTTAAAACCCGACATGTTAGCAGAATGTGCATATATTTGTTGACATATTGGACTTTAAAGTCTGATATGTTAACACTTCATGTTTTATCCAATTGACATGTCGAGTTTTAAAACATGACTTGTCAACCTTCGTGTTTTATCCAGCTGACAGGTCGGGTTTTAAAATCTGACATGTCATCTATTGTTTTTCCCTTGCACATTAGACTTTAAAGTTTGATGTGCATATTATCTTTGCATGTTGTTTAGTTGCATATCGGACTTTAAAGTCCGATCTACAAATATTGTTCTTCCCACCTCCACGTCGGACTTTAAAGTTTGATATGCAATGAAGGTTGTTTTTCCCCTCCACATCGGACTTTAAAGTCTGATGTGCGAATTTTGGTTTCTAATTGACATGTCAGACTTTTTTCTCCGACCTGCCAGGTTTTGATAATATTTTTCTCAAGTCCAGTTTAGCTTCGAATTCTTGTTCCAGTTGATAAAATTTGCTTTTCTAATGGTGATGATTTTCAAAACGCCAATCCTCGGTGTTGGATGCAGTAATTTGCAAATTTCAAAGCCTACTCAAGGCAAATAAGATCCTTCCTCAAGTTGGTTAGAATCCTCACTAAACAAGCCATCGGTAAAAAAGATGAAGTACAAGTATGATAAATACTTGAACATGTATCCAGAAAGCTCAGTTGAGTCCAATGTCAAAGAGATAAGGGATACATAAATTGGTCATGTGAATAAGCAAGAATTCATTGATCGAGTTGAGAAATCTTCTTCATACATGTTGAGTTTGATCAAATTAGAGCTGCACAAATATGCTTCCTTCCCAGTCGCAGCTCATGATCCAAACTTTGTACTTACAGTGGCGGATCATTTTGATCCAAATACAAGACAAGCGAGGGATGCCGACCAGAATATTGTTATGACATTAGATAGTGTTTTCTTTAATAGTGTATTCAAGATCTCACCAGTTGAGGAAGTAGCCAACATTAATCAAGAAAGTGCTCAAGAATATTTTGAGAAAAAATGAAGCAAAGTGTAAGAAAATGATTAATACTGTTTTTCTGTCTTCTGCTAGGAATTCCACAATTTCAAGATGGTCAAAACATTTTCATAGAAGTGATTTCAACGAGGAATATAATGATATGGTTACCACGCTGGCATGAGTAAAGGGTTTAAAAGATTCTCATTATTTTCAAAACTGGATGTGTTATTATATGAACATAATTAGAAAGGAAGTTACCAAGATAGATTGGGGTGAGCAGACCAGTGATGCACCTTGTGCACAATTGAAAGAGGTCAAAATAACACTGAAGTTCTACATGACCTCATACCTTGTGTATGTAGCCGCCTCTATGAGGCAATATCCAGGTTTGTCTACAAAGGACGACATGAGGTTAGTGCCTATTTGGAACTATTATGATCAACTCACAATTAATAATCATGGAAGTCATTTCAGAAGGGTCAATGATGCCTTCTTTGATGTATGGAAATGCATGTTTGATAAGGACTTATAGAAGAAGAGACTTTCAGAAACAACATACAGTAAGGTTTCTCATTTTGGTTGTGTCTTTCTCCAATTTCCCACATTCACTTACATCCACATAGGATGTTTCATAGGTGAACCTTTCATTTTGCCAATATTCATCTGATAAGGTTATACTCATGGAGTTATGTCGGCAATTGATTTATGTGCATGAAAAGAAATCACAGGCTCATAAGACTGGCTTGAAGTTTCTAGAAGCTATTGGCCAATATTCAGTTATGACCAATCCAAAGGCCAAGAATATGGAAGAAGAGATGCAATGGAACACCATGAGGAGATTCAAAGCCCAAAATAATTTTGATTTTTGGGGAATGAAGAACAAAATCAAAAGAAGTTACACTCATGTATACAGGTTTGAAGATGTATGGGTTGATTGTCAGGATGAAGAGGATGTGAGTAAGATGGATTTTAGTCACCTTACATTGGAGCAAAATCTGGATTTGGCTAAAACCCCGATGACCATGGAGGATATTGATGATATAGTTGACCTAGTCTATTTTGAACGAAAGATTGTTGATTCCGCATTACCACCTGTTCAATGGTCAAAAAAGGAAAGTAAGTCCATTACTCAAAGAATTGCTCCTATTTTGGCCAATACTAATGCATGGTTATTGAAGAAAAAGATCAGAATGAAACAACTTCCTGTCAGTTCTGGTGATGATGATAACGATGATGGTCCAGTTGG